>NW_017306658.1:93876-108168 GCF_000935625.1 Nanorana parkeri | reverse complement strand
TGGGGTGGGGGGGGGGATCACCCAGAAATAATGAAAAGGAAAAAATGTAGACAGGTAAGGAATAGAAGAAAGGTAGTAGTATCCCTCATACTAATGGTGGTGGTTGTGGGTCCCACCTCATATCAACAGTCATTACTTTTAGCAGCAATAGGGGCTGTCCCTCCCCCTCATGGCGCCAGAATCGTCCCGAAATTCAAGGCACGCCAAATTCCCTGATAGCTCGTTGGGTCAATATTGGGGTGGCGATACACGAGCCAAGGCTCCCAGATACCCAGAAATGTACTATGTGTATCCTCTAGGATACTGGAAAGGCGTTCATTAAGCATTACATGATCTAGTCTATTGACGAATTCCACATACGAGATTTGTTGCTTCTTCCAGTTGCCCGCCATAGTTAACTTGGCTGCTAGAAAAATTAAGGGCGACAAGGCACGCTGTGGCTTTGTCAGCCCAGGTATAGATAAATGGAAGAGGGCGTATTGTAGGTTTCTGGAGACATATGTATGGAATAGGGAGCTAATCAGTTTGAATATCTTAATCCAGAAGCAAGTAGCTAATGGGCATCGCCACCACACATGCACCATATCCCCCACTTCCCTGCAGCCTCGAAAACAAGCATTTGATGAAGAAGGGAAAAGGCACGCCACCCGCGCTGGTACCAGATACCACCGCATTACCACTTTATAGGCTACCTCTGCGTTGGTAACATTGATAGAGCGGCTCGCCATATTCCCCCACATCTGTCGCCATTCCTTCAGAGTCCACTTCTGTTGCAGCTCCCACTCCCATCCTCCCACATACTTATGATCGGTATAGCTAGCCAGCCTGTTCAGTTGGGAGTACAGAATTGTTCCTAGGCCCGGGCCCTCTGGTGAGTGGAGACAGACATGTTCAAAACTGGTAAGTAAACGGGTAGGGTCTCTCCTCTTAATTGGAGATCCAATGGTGGAGTTGGATATACCTGTAACGCTCTGCATCCGGTATCTTATTATGTTCCTGGAGATAGCTCCATGAAGGAAGGGTAGGGGAGCGTAGAAGATCCAGTACTATATGAAATCCATTATTCGTCCACCATTGCAAAGCTCTGGGATTATCCATACTCGGTTTGAACAATGGTTGAGTCAATAAGGGGAGAAGTGGTAGATACGGGGAGATAAGGTCCGTAGAGTACTTAATAGAGTCCCAGTCTCTTAAAGCATGCAACATAAGAGGACTCAAATGTTTGGGCCTGTCACAGGGTGGAAGCCAAGGTAATGCAGATAGGGGTAGAGGGGAGCAAGTTGGGATTTCCAGCATGAGCCATAGTGGGGGGAACTTGCGTTGGTGTATAGTAATCAGTGGTAGGATCTGGAAAGCTCAATAATACAGCATTATGTTGGGGAGGCCTATCCCCCCATCCTTTTTATGTTTATATAGGGTGGCCCGAGCCACTCTGGCTTTACGTGGTGCCATAGAAACTGGAGAATACTCCGCTGCAATGAACGCATAGCGTAAGAAGGTATTTGTACAGGCAAGGTCCTAAAATAATATAGAAGTTTGGGCAAGAGTGTCATTTTTATAGCTGAGACCTTACCCAACCACGGGAGGTTGTATGGTAACCATGACGTGAGTAACTGTTTTAAAGCTTTGAATAACGGAAAGTAATTTGTGGAATATAGGGTATCATAAGAGGCAGTAATCCTAATGCCTAGGTAACGTATAGAAGATTTAGCCCATTCAAAGGAAAAGTAGGTACTAAGGCTGTCGTACATTGATTTGGGGAGATTGACATGCAGTGCAGCGGACTTCTCCCAGTTAACTGTTAGCCCAGAGATAGTAGAAAATTGCTGAAGAAGGTTGAGAAGATTAGGTACTGTGGTGTGCGGTTGCGTCAGGGTGAGCATAACGTCATCAGCGAATAGGCTAGCTTTATATTCCACTCCAGCTAATTCAACCCCTTTAATGTTTGGGTTCGAACGGATTAGGATGGCCAGGGGTTCAATCGCCAAAGCAAAGAGGGCTGGGGACAGGGGGCAACCTTGACGTGTTCCTTTCCTTATTGGGATCTCCTGAGAGAGGTGGCCTAAATACTTCACTTGGGCCGCCGAATTAGAATACAAAACTTGCAGCCAGGTTAAAAATGAGCCTCCAAAACCCCATCTATGTAGTATATAGTACAAATAGTCCCAGGAGATGGAATCAAAGGCTCTCTGAAGGTCTAGCGACAAAAGGAAACCAGGAATGTTCCGAGATTGGAGTGTATGGATCAGGTGGACTTTTTTGCAGATGTTATCTCCTGCCTGTCTACCTGGTATGAAACCTACCTGGTCTCTGTGGATGACATAGGGAAGTATAGAATTAAGGCGGGTAGCCAATATTTTGGTGAGGATCTTGAGGTCGGGATTTAATAGGGATATGGGTCTATAATTGCTGGGACTGCTTGGGTCTTTGTCAGGTTTAGGTATCATTGAGATATAAGCTATAAGGGAAGAGGAATGTAGTAACTTAGGGGCTAACAGCGAAGCAAGTTTCTTGTAATAAAGGGCTGAGAAGCCATCGAGGCTGGGGGGCTTGGAGGACTTGAGATTTTTAATAGCCACAAGAATTTCTTCGGTGGTAATTTCCAAATTGAGGCCATCCAAGTCCCCCTGTGACACCCGTGGGAGCACAACATCCCTCAGGATATCATCAGTGTGCTCTGGCTTGAAAGCTCGGGAGGTAGCATATAAAGAACTGAGGTTATCCTGAAAGGATGACAAAATCTTTTCGGGGTTAGCTGACATGGTACCACCGGGGGTATGCAGCCTGATGGGGGCTGGGCTGTTGGGCAATGTGTTCAGTTTCTTTGCCAGTAGAGAGCCTGGCTTGTTGCCCTTGAGTAAAAACGATGTTTAGACCACCATGCTTTATCTGTGCTCTGATCCAGTAAGAGGTTCAGTTCCGCTTTAACTGAATTCAGGCGTGCCAGGATCTTACTGTCAAATTTATTTTTCAGAGACCTATCTGGTGTGTCTAGCTCAACCTGCAAAGCGTCTACCTTTCTCGATCTTTATTTTTTACGTCGAGTGGCAAGCTCAATAAGTTGCCCTCGCATCGTGACTTTATGAGCTTCCCACAAGGTCACAGGAGAAACAACCGACCCCTCGTTGAGATCAAAGTATTGCTTGGCATATGAATCGATAATAGTCATGTTCTCCACAGTGGAGAATAGGGACTCATTAATCCGCCAATGTCCGTGGCCCCTGGTACCCCCCTCTAGTCGGAACGTGATTACATAAGTGGCATGATCAGACAACAGTATTGCCTTAATTTTGGCCGATATAAAGTTGGCTAAAAAACTTTGGAAGGTAAAGACATGGTCAATTCTACAGAAGACTTGATGCGGATTAGAATAAAAGGTATAGTCTTTAGTCATTGGGCTGAGTTCCCGCCAAATATCCACTAGCTGGAAGTTATTTATAAGGTTCCGGAGGGCCGGGTTATCAAGCGGTGGTGACTCGACCACTCCCGGAGTATGTCACTTTTTTGTTTTATCCATGCTGGGGTTAATTACCATGTTGGTATCCCCGGCAAGGAACAATAGGCCCTTAGCATGGTGTGCTACCACTTGGAGTAAATGGGACAAAAATCTAAGTTGGTGATTATTTGGGGTGTAGTAAGCTATAAAGGTAACTTCCACATCAAATAAAGTACCCACAAGGAGCAACTACCGGCCCGTAGGATCGGCAATCTCCGAGAGGCACACAAGCGGTATGGATTTCTTAAATGCAATCAAAAGCCCCCTCTTCTTCTCTGTGAAGTTGGCACAATAAAATTGGGGGTAGTTTTTATGTAGATAGCGAATCTCGTTTCCTGGAGGCAGACTATGTCCGCATGGTTGGAGGAATAGTAAGAGAAGGCTTTATGACGTTTGGATGGCGAGTTGAACCCCTGGACATTGTGAGATATCAATGTGAACTTACTAGCCATATGATAGATTGAGAAGGAACAACACCTTTGGAGTCAGTCGCACACCACAGTGGAGATGCGTGTAGGGAGCGTGATGTCCTGTTGAGGGGAACCGGAGCTGCAACTCTACGAGGGACCCGGGTACTAGGTTGTAGTATGAAGGAGGGAAATCTTCAGGAAAAAAGAAAACATAGGTTAAGACAAACAAAAACATGGTAATCCAAGCAGGGGCCGGGGTAACAGACAATGGGGAAGGTAAAACCTTTCCCATTGTATGTCATTGTGGGAGGCGAGTTTCCACAGACCCCCAGGGAAAGCAATAATGTATAACACCTAAATGGGACTATGGCGCCCAGGTCCATAATGCTTGTAAAGATAAAGAAGCTTATGTCATAACCACTGGGTACCAGGTTAGTACGGTAAGCCGCCAGGGAAAATGTACCACTGTGGTAATATTCTGAACTAAAATATACTATGCAAAGTCATAGGTAGCACAAATCCCCACAGAGTCTGTCAAACTCCGCTGCTGGTAACGCTTCTATAACAGTAGTAACATTACAAGAGCAATGGCAGGAGCTGCGGAACTGCGTCAGCGAGAGTGAATCAAAGTTAACAGTACAGTAACTGTTTCACAGGTAATCAGGCAATATGTGAGCATGTCAATCTGGTAGATGAACAATAGCAATAGTGGTACGATATGTTCTGTTCTCTGAGCACATCCAGGAATTGTTTCAGTTCTCTACGTCATTGAATCGTGGTTGGAGACAGATCTGCAAATACTTGGTATGAGTGACCTTGGAATTGCAGGTGCTGCTTCTCCCGCGCTGCACGCAAAATGACTTCCTTAGTTTTGTAGTAGGTGAACTTGATGATGACATCTCTTGGCGGTCCGTCACAGCGTCTCTGGGCCAGGGCCCTGTGGATGCGGTCGAATTCCATCGGGTCAATTGGTATAGAGGGGACAAGCTCTTGAAAAAGAGCCGTAACTGAGGATGTTAAGTCCTCCATGAATTCAGGCAGGCCTCTAATTCTGAGATTTGCTCGGCGGGCCCTGTTCTCCATATCCTCCAATTTATCCAATGCCACTGACAGCTTATCAGAGAAAGTGTCCATGTCCTTCTCCTGTGACTCAACTACTGTGATCACATTGTCAATTTTTTGTTACAGGAGGTCTGTGCGGGCCCCGATCTCTCTGATCTCTTTGGTTAATGTGGCTGCAAGCTTGGTAGTGGCCGCCTGCAATTCTGTTTGCAGCATACTGCGGAATTTATCCAGCAGTGCCACATCCCGGACACACTCCTGATTTTCTGCAGGGGTGAGGGTTAGGCTATCTAGGGAGGACGAGTCAAATCCCTCTGGGGCTGAGGACAGTGAAGCCCTCATGTCCTCATGGCCCAGTGCGTCCGCCACCTCGGATCCTCTCAGCCCAAGGACGACTCGCGGCTCCTTCTGCTTTTTGTCACGTTGCATTACACTTCTTCGAGCTGCGGGGGATACCGCAGATGTTCCCGGCCAGGTAGGCTTAAATTAGGTGAGCTTACAGGTGCATGTGAAGGCTTTCCCAGGGATCGGTGGCCGGAGCACGCTCAGACCGCGGCTATCTTGGTCGGCAGCTCGCCACGTCCCTATCATTCACCAGATTTAACTACTTGATATGAATAAGATTGCTACCACACCATACCATAAACTTTCGTTTATTCGAAGGCATCTTTTATGTTTTTTGTTTATTTGTGTTAGGAACATTGTAATGCTCTGGGAATAAATCTACAACTTGCTGTGTGTTTTCTGTATTGAAATTGCAATGGATGACCGCAGATGACAAAGAACCAAATGGCCCATTTTCCAAGAAACCTTGAGTCAGGATGCTGAAAACAATGAAATGCTTATGGGAGTTCTAGCCTTTCCCCGCTCTGCAAAAATATGTTTTTGTTACTGTGGTGTCCCTTTTAGATATCTCCCTTGACTTTCTGTCTTGGCAGCAGTGTTGTTACCAAGACAGGAAGTGAGGAGATTTCTCTTTGGCAGGACCCTAGACAGCAATAAGAAATTAGCTGGTTTTGCAATCCTTAATCACACTATACACACTATACAAATATATATAACAAACATATAAATTTTTTGGGAAAGAAGTGAATTAAGATTATTAAGTACAATGATGTGGCTTTTGATATACAGATAATACATTTGTACCTATTTAAATGCGTTTTAAAATGGCAAATAATGCAAACAATAGTCACTTCAGTCCAATTTAATCCATAACTTTCTATTATGCTTTAGATGAGCAGGTAAGGGCTAGAGCCTTAGGAATAGGATAGGAAGTGACTAAAAAGCTCTCCAACAGGGACACAGATTTTAAAAAAGACACAGATATTTATAGTGGGGAAGCATTAGAACTTCTGACAGTGTTTTTATTGCTGTCTGTGCTTTCCTGTCAAAGAGAGAACTGTTCTCATCACAGGTACAGGACAGGGGTGAAATCTTCTCAATGGTATCACAGACAGAAATAAAACATAAAAGAAAGTGTAACTCTCCACTCCATCTAAAAAAAATATTTTAGTCTGAAATTTATTTTTCAGAGGTTTCATTTTTAGAGTTAGATTAACATAATGGGGTTGATTTACTAACCTTATAAACACGCAACGAACAAGTATACACCTTTGTAGTGTGTTCCCTCCCAGCATGATCTATTGGTGGAATCTAGACACCTCTGTAGTGTGTACACACCCAGCAGGTGTGTTGTGCAAAGCCCTGCATGAATTGCAAGGTAATGTTGTGTAAATTAGCTCTACATTGTGTTGCTTGCGTTGATGAATGCAGGAATGTAAATGCATGAGCTAACCATTTTTGTCTAAACTGTGAAGCAGCATTATATATGCATCATGTTCATGATTTTTCCATATATGGCATTAGTGGAAATATGCTTTTAGAGACTTTTTGGTTGATAAATACGTTTTGCTGTGTAAAAATCACACACACCTAGTGCGTGCGTGTGTTTAGGTTAGTAAATCACCCCCATAGTCTTAGTGATTGGGTAGGTTGAGAGTCAATGGGTATTTTTTTTGGGTAGGTTAGGTTTGTTGGTTTGAGGAGGGATATGGTTATAGAGTGATACTTTAGCTCTCCCCCTACCCCAAAGTTCTCCCTCTCTGAAATCCTCCATGTTGGCTATCATTCAGCTCAAACCCTTTATATTTCTTAGAACCTTTGGGACATATATAATCAACTGAGTTATTAATTTCACCTTCCTGGCATGGTCCTTTCAAGGGAGTCTTACTTTTGTGATAATGTTTCTTGTAGTGTACATTTCAAGATGTAGACTAGAGGACACCACCTAAAACTGGTAGAAAAAAAATTCAAACACAAGGGGCGTAGGGGATTCTTCTCAGTTCGCGCGGTTAGGGTCTGGAACTCACTGCCGCAAGCAGTGATTTCAGCTAATAGTCTGGAATCATTCAAGAGGCTTTTGGACGATTTCCTGAGAAACGGTAATATACAGGGGTACAAGTACTCCTAAAAACGAGATGACGCGAGGATCTTTACACCCACACACACACACAATGGGTTGGACTTGATGGACATATGTCTTTATTCAACCTCAAATACTATGTAACTATGTAACTATGTAAGATTACAGAAGAAGCATTAAAACTCCATCTGCTTGCAGACGTCATGGGTAGAAGAGGAGAGTGAGGAATGAGGGAGCAGGAGGAAGGGTTTTAGCACTAGAGTCCCAGAGAAATATAAGAATCCAGTAAGTGATTTATCTTGCCAGCACACAACCAGAAGGGAAATATTCTCCCAGCAAAAATTAATGGCCAAGCTATGCAAAAGTAGCAGTTGACTGCCTGTATTTACTTCTTCCATACATCATAGTACATGCTACTATATAAGATATATAGGTTGTACATCAACAAATGAATGGCGGCCCCAGTAGCTCAGTGTTGTATTGCACTGTTTGCACAACTAAGAGAATGTGTGAGTTTCTGCTTTATGCTCATCTTTACTTACAGTCAGATTTTCCTTACTAATGGTTTACCTCTCTCTCTGGTTTTCAAGATGAACACATTTCAGTGAGAGTTTGTATTTGCCTTAAAGTATGACCCTTACATTCTGCTTAGTAAGACTATTTTATATCACTTTGAGGGCAGAAGCCATTCTAACTTTTAATAAAACACAGAACAATTCAAGTTTTAAAAAGTTAAGTAGACTTCTTCAAAAGTTTATGCAATATGTCCATTAGTAACTGTCATACTTTATTAACGTGTGACAAGTTTTAATATAGTTTATTTAAGTCCGTCAGATTTCTAACATTTACTAACAGTCAACATATGCTAATTTTGAGCAGTAAAATTGCAAGAATTACATTTCAAGGTATTGGCAGAATGACCTCGTCATTGTCCTTAATGCCAGTCTTTCTCAAGAGATGATCAGCCAATTCCATTTATCATTCTAATTAGGAGGCATGTTGCCAGTCCAATCAGGCTCAATTACTTAGGGCCTCATTAGTGAAATGCATTATGTAACATGTACTTTCAATGAACAAGGTCACTTATAGAACATAAAGTAGTAAGCCAGCAAGTGCATTAGACCGTAGAAAGGTATACCTACATTCTAGAAAACCTTTGGCTAACTTGAAAGGAATCCCCACATGTACAGTCAACATTTCCAGTCATCCATTACTCCACAGTGTATGATCATTTGCAATTAATATTAAAAACCTCTTTAGAAAGGTTTATGGGAGAGGATATTTCATACATTGACTTTATACTTTGATATATGCTCTGTTCATAGAACAATAAATTATAGAGCAACTACTTGACCAGATTGAGGTCGCTGGCACGAGTTGTGTTCACATTAAAAAAGAACACAGCTGTTGTGCTAAGCTTAGAATCTAAGGAAAACATGTGGGCACAATGCATATGTAGACAAATTAAAGTTTAAGATTATTTAACAGAGCAAGATGGTGTGGGATCAACATAGAGAGGCTATAAGTTGACAAATAACTTTGTGTAGGTTTTTTGAGTATTGCCATAACTATATTTTACTGTGATAAATATATAGGACATCACAAGTTCCTAATTGGACCCCACATCCCTTAATTTTTACTTGTAGCTATGCCTTAAACCTGTGTTAATTAGGGTTTTTGGTGTCCTATTCAATAAAAATATATATCCTCATGTACAGTATGTTTCAAGTTTCTCACAATTCAATGATAAGGCATAATGCAAACTGCAAATTTTTTTCATTAATCAATAAATAAGAATATTTCAATAAATAAGAATATGTATCAGTCAATGGCTTTGTTCTATAGAACATGCATTTTTTAATGCAAATTATATTTGTTATTGCACATTAGAACTCTGCATCTTCCCCTAAATCTGATGAAATTCAAAACTGTACATCAAAACTGGGAGCATCTATGTATGATCGCTGCGAAAAAAGCTATACTAACAAATTGGCTAAACCCCGCTCCCCCTGCCTTATCGCCCCTGAAAAACCTCACACACAAATTGATGTCACTAGATAAATTAGATGCCGATCTCAACCAAACTCTTGCAACTAAGTTCTTTACCACCTGGACCCCGTTTCTACTGACTGAACTAGATCTAGGACAGCTTAAAGAGTTGATGTCCTTATTTCAGGACACAAAATGGTTTCTCGCCTCGAAGGCCACTGGCTCTCTGGGTGCGTTAGATATCCTTTAACGTTCCAATATATGATTCTTACTACTAATACAGCTACAACTCCACTTGTCACTCTACTAGTCCTAGTCACTATATTTTACTACTCACCCCTACTACTACCTGTAATAGATCTGCTACACTTACCTCCCCCGCGTCTCGCACACTGAGGGTAGCTTCACCCCCGGTCTGTTGACATCACACTGCTCCACCCTCCTCCTCATCTTAAGCAGCAAGGGTTCACTTGTCTGGTGTTCCTGCAATGAGTGCGGACACCGGACAAAGATCCCTGCAGACCCAATCTCCATCTTGATTGATAGGCTGTCCCCAGGGAACTCTCCTGAGCCTATATACCCTGATCCTACTGGTGCTTCACATCACAACACTGCTGCTATACTAGGCTCTATAACCAGGATACAGACTCCAGGATTGCATTTGCCTTTGAACCAGTGTACTCCTAACTGCAAGTATTGATTACCCCAGCTGTTACTTGCTTATACAACTTAATTGACTTTGCTCTTATGTGAAGTGAACATTACAAACACCACCGTTTAGCCTTGCCATACAAACATGCGTGATAACTGCACTTGTGATGTTAAGTGAACATTACAAACACCACCGCTTAACCTTGCCATACAAACTTGTGTGATAACTGCACTTGTGATGTGAAGTGAACATTAAAAACACCACCGTTTAACCTTGCCGTACAAACTTGTGTGATAAATGCACTTGTTATGTGAAGTGAACATTTCAAGTACCGCCATTTGACCCATCCTTGCTTAAAATTATTGTTGAACTACTGTATGAAGTGAAGTGAGTGTTTCTTAGACTTGCTGGAAGGAGATCCGGAGCTGAGTTCCATCTCTGAACATAAGAGGTATTACACTACCTTAGCTAAAAGTCCCATGAATTGATTGTGAAGGTATTTGATATTGTTCTGCACTATTGATGTTACTTTAAATAAACATTACATGCTAAAAAAAAAAGGAAAACTATGTGGGTTACCAGACCAATGTATCAATCTACATATTCCAAAAGGGTTTGGGGAAATTGTGCAGAAATAGGTAATATTTCATACTATCCGTTTGCCATCTTGCCTAGTATGTCTTCAGCATTGCCTGGAGGTGTTGAAGGGATGCTACCATGTGAGGAAAGTCATTAATTTCCTCGCAGAGTGTTCTCTATAAGATTTTTTAAAAGTTATTTGCCAGAAATGGGCTTTTAATAGGGCAGTTCTGCCCTAATCCAATTCTGCCTCTCTTCCGCTTTTTTAAGCCATTTGTGTTATGTTTAAAAAAAACAGCTGTCAACAGAAAAAAGAAGAACACAGGACAGGACTGTGAGGCGCCACATTGTTTTTGGTGGTCTCTGCCACCTATGTAAATATAGGAGCATAATGACATATTTAAAACAGCTATTCACAAACTGGGAGCACTGGGCTGTAAAGTTTGCAGAATTTAAGCAAATATATAGATCCTATGCAGGGATAGCCTCAAGCAACATAGTTTTTCAATACATGTTCATGCATTCATGTACTATTTTGAACTTGCACTTGAAAAGTGACTGCATTAAAATAAAAATAAAAAACTTTAGCTCTGCTTTACCTTCCCCCCAAAAAAATTGAGGCACTGTAAGGAATCGCTAGGAAAGTTAAGAGTTCAAAAACAAAATAAGGAAAAAAATAGAAAAGAAAAATAGCTGAAAATATAAAGCAGAACTTGAATTAAAAAAATAGAAAAAAAAGATATATAGACCCAAGAAAATAAAATTATCACAGACCAGAAAAAGTCCATCATTCGTCTCTCTGCCACATATGTTCTCACAGAGCAAATAATCTTAGTGGATGTTCTTTTTGCACCAGCTTCCTCTAAAACTGTATCCTATTGTGATGCCTTAGTGGAATCCAATTGGTTAATGGAATCAAAACTTTTCTGGTACCAGAGTTGTAATCTTGGTATGGTTACAATCTATCGCTAAGCATGTGGTAATATAATCAACCAGCAACTATAATGGTTTCTGGTGAATGTTTTTTTTTTTTAAACTGATGTTTTATTTCTACTTTTCTATTTTACTACTTATACTGTATACATCTATGCCTTAGAAATACATATTTAACACAAAGGGTGCCAATGCCACTGGATTCACAGAACACTATGAAGGGAATGTATAAAAACTGGAGCAGACAAATTCTGGAGCAGCCGTGCATGGCAACCAATCAGCTTTTCTGTTTTATTTTTAAATCTTAACTGAAGAGAGAAGCTGCTCCAGATTTTGTCTGCTCCAGTTTTGATTAAAAAAGAAACTGTTTCCTTTTAGAATCCGTCAGATTAAAATGTTGAATGGAGCAGTCTGGACAGGAAGTGTAATAATTTTACCTTTATGTGATGGATCTCAGATGCGGAATGCACTGGGATGTGCTTCAGTCATACGTTCACTCAGATACAGATGGAATGTCCCTGCGCAATGTTCAGTCACAGAGATAACCTGTAATGCTTCTTACATATATAATGTGACAGTTTTGTAAGGGGATAACTCCATTGGGGTAATCAAGCAGTCCTGTATTATGCCATACAGGTAGGTAATCACACAAAAGTCATTGTCATGGAGTAAATTAGGAAGATCTATGACCTGTATTACTGCATACAGATAAGTATATTAGTCTCCTTGTTTAGTATCACGGAGAGGGAGTAGATATAGGATTGTAGAAAGTCTCTGACCTGTATTAAATCATACAGGTAAGTATATAAGTCTCTTGGTTATGGCTCACTGAGAGGAAATGGATAAAGGAACTCAGAAAGTCTATGACCTGTATTACATCATACAATTGTATAATAAGTTTGGTGGTACTTGCGATTAGGACAATCCTCAGTGGAGCCATGGAGGTTTGATGTGGGAATGTTAGTACCCGCAGAGATTGTGGGTCAAGCTGTATCCATGTGAGATGCACTCAGGGAATAGTGCTTACTGAAGTCAGCAGCCAACTTGCAAAATGGTGAGTGCACAGGTGTCAGCAGTAGTGATGAATGATGATGAGTGCACATCATCATTTACCATTCACTGGTTTATGTGGGTGAAACCATTAATGCCTTTAAAAAACGCTATCAAAAACATAAAAGCGATATTAAATTGGCTATTGAATATACGACACAAGGAAAGGATATTGACCCAAATAAGCCAGTGGCTACACACTTTGCCCAATTAAATTATCAGATACATGAATTAAAAGAGATGGTTATTGAACATGTGCCGAGACCCCATAGAGGAATAGGGATAATCTATTATTACGTAGGGAAGCCTTTTGGATCCATACGCTCAATACCGCTAAACCAAAGGGACTTAACACCGCCTTATCCCTAACTTGTTATCTGATAGACTAATTTCTTTATAGCATTAATTTGTTATCTATATATTTTTTATATATTTTTTGTTTTTGTTGTGTTCTTTTTTGACTGTATGCACCAGTCATACACTGATATGAATGACCCCATCTAATTGATTGATATTTTACATTAAAAGCGATTTTGTATTTTTATACTATATAATATTTATATTGATAAATTTAAGATAGTTATTCTTTCTTTATATATTTCCTCTTTTTCCGGGTTCATTATCTTCTGTGGTCTGACTGGTGCTACTTTTATATGTTGGGCTGTTCTTTTTGTTATTGGCTCCATATGTGCTATATTTGTATTTCATTATATGCACCTCTGTTTATGTTTGTCATTTTTAGTTTGTCTCTTTATTTTTCATTATTAATTTTTCTGACCCAGGAGTAGTGACTGCTGTGCCTGCATACTGGCTGCATTGGCTATCTGCCGCTGTGTTTGAACCGGCCGTATTTATGCTATGATAGCCCCGACGCATGCACCCTTAACGTCCGAGAGGCCTATTCTCCTGTCTCCATAGCGACCTATGAAGCTTTCGCTCTGGACGCACCATCTGTGATGCGTAGTCTTAGCGCATGCGCCATGCGATCTTTGAGAGCTGTGTCCTCTTGTTTCCTTAGTGATCTATGACAGGTATCTCCTGCGCCGGCGCCTTGTGGAGGGTTAGACGTACATGTCCATTTACAATTCTACTGCTATCAACTTATGCTTCTATAGTGATGCCGTGATTATGCCGGCCTGATTACAGCACCGGCCTGGATGTCTCAATCGTTGGTATGATCGTTCATTTATTCATTTTGTTTTTTGTTTTCTGCTTTCCTGTCATTTCTTGATATTTAAATATGGCGTTTTTTGCCGCCGTTATGACGTCACTGGGGGTGTGTTTTTTAATAATTGATTAATTACAGGGGATATATATGTGGTGTATGATGGTCACTATATTGTCACGTTTTCTGCCTTGAGGAAGGGACCCTGCACGGCCCCGAAAACGTCGGTTCTTTTTGGATTTATGTGACGCTTTTGTCCAATAAAAGGACATATTTAGAACTAAAGTCCACAGTACTTCTCCCGCCATCAATGCTACATTCTCAGACTTCTTTTCTGCTTACATCTTCACCCAGGCTTCTTCCAGGTGCATCATCCATCTTGATTGACCAGCCCAGGATGATGTAACTCCTACACATTTCAGCATGAAGCCCTGGCAGGATTGTACACTGATCTGTGCATGTGCAGCTCTGTGTACAATCTTTAGAGACTTGCTAGCAGGCAGGTAAGCTTTCGTTGCAGAGGAGAAATAC
>NW_017306658.1:93640-93857 GCF_000935625.1 Nanorana parkeri | reverse complement strand
CAGCCACCTGCTCTTTTCAGTTTGTTCAGTTCAGCTGATTGGTTGCTGTGCACTGCTGCTCCAGTTTTGATGGATTCCCCTCAGTCTTTTCTGCAATGAAAGTCGTCTTGCTACCAATTTTATTTTTTCTCCAATTTAAATCCAATTATTAAGACTAGCTGAGGTGGATCATTTTTTACTTTGTATGTTTTGTAATATTAATGAAAGTTTCATATAA
>NW_017306658.1:87938-93628 GCF_000935625.1 Nanorana parkeri | reverse complement strand
AAAAAAAGCATTTATCTTTATTATCGAGTGCTGGTGATTTCCTGCTTCTCCTGGGATTCAAGACTGACTGCCGCACAGCTCACACAAGGGTGACTATTATCCGCAGTTGTGATCCTGTACACTCATAGACAACCAGGGTGCGTGACAGGGATCCTCTGCTGCTAGCATTCACTGGCGGCTGAAGACGAACACGCCGCAGTAATCTGTGCAGGGGCGCGTTCCTCTCCACAGAGTCAATGAGAGCCAGCAGCGACGGTGGAGCAGGCTGGACCCTGCATGGGGGGAGGAGGCGGGGCCCGTGGTCAGCAGCAGGGGTGGTGGCGGGGCCCGGTGACGAAGAAGGAGGCAGGTCCGGTGACGGAGGAGGAGGCGGCGCCCATCAGCGACCGTGGACAAAGAGGAGGCTGACAAGTAAGAAGTGCGACCTGCCCACCTGAGGGTGACCCTGCAGAGCCCACCGTAGAGAGTCTATGGTGGGCTCTGCAGGTTCACCCTCGGGTGGGATCTCGAGTGGGCTCTGCAAGGGGTATAATTAGAAATCACGGGGCCCCATACAAAATTATGCTATGGGGCCCTGTGATTTCTAGTTACGCCCCTGGTCACAAGGTTTGGCTTTGAGGGTACTCAGGCAGATAGCAACTTCATCACAGGTTAACAATCTGTAAATAAATCCTCCAAAGCATTCATAAAGCCTTTGAATCTCTTCATTAGGGATGGGCTGCATGTTCGAGTCGAAATTGCATATAAGGCTTCAAAATGGGGACATTTAATTTTCTGAGTTCTACCTCCATAGACTTGCATTGAGTTCTAATTAGAATTAGAACTTTTTCCATGTTCGAAAGTTCGAATTAGAGCCGAACACGGGGGTGTTCAGCTCATCCCTACTCTTCATGGCTGAAATAAAATATCTACACAGCAGCTCCATTGGACAGTGTATCTAAGAGTCTCTTGGTCAAGGAAACTTTTGAACCACCTAGCACATGGTAGATGACAGATGTCATCTTCCTTTTTTACTTCATTGGTTATATGATCTCCTAATAGGACACCTACTAAAGAAACAATGCCACAGATTTTTCTATTTTCTCCTAAAAATTGCCATTCAATTACTAGATGGATGGGTTTTTCCAGAGTCAATCCTGCATTTCTGAAAGTCATACTTGAGTAAACATATAAATCCCATCAAACAAGGTGTGCTAAGGTCACAAAGTAATGATGGCAATCACAAGCTTAAAGCGGACGTCTGATATTCTATTTTGCCTTCCCTGGTTCCTCTATTCCCCCTTCATCACATGCTAACAACATTTTTAAATAAAACCTTTTAATTTTTCATACCATACCTTATTTTAGTGCTAGTGACGGCATCAATGTGCTTCTCTATACAATGTAGGCAGATTATGGCTGGTGGTAGGGGCAGGGTCGGATTTACTCTCCCTGCCGCCCCAAGGCCAGGTCCTGTGATGCGCCCCCCCCCGGGAACCCCCCCTCCCTTCCCATCAATGGAGAATGGCAACCAGATGGCAGGGCGGCAGGGTTAGTTATTATATGTGGCTGATACACATTGTATCATGAGAAATCGCCGGGATGTATGCAGTGGAGATGCCATGCAAATGAAGGAGTAAAAGAAAGAGTTCCTTACATGCTTTCTCATTAGGGAGATCTGGTGAGTGTTTAAAGATCTGTGTCATTGCATGAAGGTGGAGCACGAGAAAGCATTGATATCTTTTGGACAGTTTCACATGAACTTTCAGAATTATTTTCTCTTGGTTATTTATTAAGTGATTAGAGAACAACTTGTTCTTTTATTTATACAGTATACATGCTTATTCAGTTTTGTTTGATTTGAACATCGATTAATTATTTAGAATTTGGGGTTTGGTGAAAAGGGTTTAATGATAAGGGGAAATAGCGGGGGGTAACTTTTTTTGTTATTGTTTGCCCAGGGGTGTTTTTTCACTTCTTGGTTTTTCACTGCAGCTGTCGCTATTTTTGTAATTTTGAAGGGTGGAAAAGCCAACAGCGCAAATATTTTTGTTTATTACTGATTTTTTAGTACTACTAGATAGATAGATAGATAGATAGATAGATAGATAGATAGATAGATAGCAGAGCATTTACATTTTTTTTTTCTCAAAGTGACTTTCTTTATTGGAAGTTTTTAACAATGTGGTTTATGTGAGTGCATGTCCGTCAACTTCGCTACCTGCCTACCCCCTGGTTAGACACCCTTCATCTTTGATTGCTATGTAAAATTGGTGTTCAACTGTGTCATTACTGAAAAAGAGCCCTTGGAAACTCACAAGAAAATTAAAACAAGGTTGTTCTATGGCAGAATGCCATCAGGTTGCAGCGTGTTCTTGTGACTGTTTAATCCACTCTCCCATCACGTTCACACATCTGATGAAGTGTTAATATAAATCACAGTCCATAATATAATATTTGGCCTTGAACAGTCTGCAGGGTTAAGAAAAAATCATAAGCGACAAAACAAAATGTTGTGTGCTGGGGCCTCTTAACAGTGATTATTGATTCCATCTAATTTACATTCTGTCACTAGTGATGGATATGGTTAATTTTTGCTGTTCTGTATTTATATTGAATATTGTCATTTATATACATTAATCATCAATGTAATTGTTGTACGAACAAAAATGCCTTTACCAGACATTTCATTTTACAATATAATTATCCAGACACCCTGCTGTTAATGAGAGAGAATTCTAATTACTTCAAAATGAAGCAATTATTCATACATTCACGTTTACTGTACATAGGGGCAGTGTTAACAATGTAAAATTACTCTGTAGATTAAAATGTTACTACATATCAGCTTTTTGTATGTGTATACTGACATTGGAAAAGCTGGAAGGTGCTTTTTACTGACTGATGGTATTTAGCCATCTTTTCTTCCTTATTTCAGTTGGGATAGGATGTGATCTCCATTTCTTTGGAAGCCTTGAGGCAGCCAGTCTCAAGGAAAGACAGCCGCCAATAACATGAGAGTATCTGCTTTAACATTTATACTGACAAACTAATATATGTTCTGACCACATCCAAGTTGATAATAAATGTAATCATATTTCTTATGTGTGTGTTAAAAAGTTCAAGAGCAGAGATAATAAGGACATCAGCAGCAATAAAAGCATATTTTTACCAATAGGTGGATGACTTTGTCCCGACTGTTAGGATTGTTTTGTTGTCTGTGTCCCTCTTTCTTCATGAAATTAAAGTCCTCTCATCCCATCCCTCTGTTGGAACAACCCACTATTACAATTTCTCAACTTCCCTTCTCTATGCACAAGAGTTCTGGCTTGGTGCTCTAACATGAGCCTTCTTGGGAATTTTAAAGGAAACATGTCAATTCCTCTTATTTTTACACATAGATCACAGTAATACTTTGATATACACAGTTTTGTTTGATTTGAACATCGATTAATTATTTAGAATTTGGGGTTTGGTGAAAAGGGTTTAATGATAAGGGGAAATAGCGGGGGGTAACTTTTTTTGTTATTGTTTGCCCAGGGGTGTTTTTTCACTTCTTGATTTTTCACTGCAGCTGTCGCTATTTTTGTAATTTTGAAGGGTGGAAAAGCCAACAGCGCAAATATTTTTGTTTATTACTGATTTTTTAGTACTACTAGATAGATAGATAGATAGATAGCAGAACATTTACATTTTTTTTTTCTCAAAGTGACTTTCTTTATTGGAAGTTTTTAACAATGTGGTTTATGTGAGTGCATGTCCGTCAACTTCGCTACCTGCCTACCCCCTGGTTAGACACCCTTCATCTTTGATTGCTATGTAAAATTGGTGTTCAACTGTGTCATTACTGAAAAAGAGCCCTTGGAAACTCACAAGAAAATTAAAACAAGGTTGTTCTTTGGCAGAATGCCATCAGGTTGCAGCGTGTTCTTGTGACTGTTTAATCCACTCTCCCATCACGTTCACACATCTGATGAAGTGTTAATATAAATCACAGTCCATAATATAATATTTGGCCTTGAACAGTCTGCAGGGTTAAGAAAAAATCATAAGCGACAAAACAAAATGTTGTGTGCTGGGGCCTCTTAACAGTGATTATTGATTCCATCTAATTTACATTCTGTCACTAGTGATGGATATGGTTAATTTTTGCTGTTCTGTATTTATATTGAATATTGTCATTTATATACATTAATCATCAATGTAATTGTTGTACGAACAAAAATGCCTTTACCAGACATTTCATTTTACAATATAATTATCCAGACACCCTGCTGTTAATGAGAGAGAATTCTAATTACTTCAAAATGAAGCAATTATTCATACATTCACGTTTACTGTACATAGGGGCAGTGTTAACAATGTAAAATTACTCTGTAGATTAAAATGTTACTACATATCAGCTTTTTGTATGTGTATACTGACATTGGAAAAGCTGGAAGGTGCTTTTTACTGACTGATGGTATTTAGCCATCTTTTCTTCCTTATTTCAGTTGGGATAGGATGTGATCTCCATTTCTTTGGAAGCCTTGAGGCAGCCAGTCTCAAGGAAAGACAGCCGCCAATAACATGAGAGTATCTGCTTTAACATTTATACTGACAAACTAATATATGTTCTGACCACATCCAAGTTGATAATAAATGTAATCATATTTCTTATGTGTGTGTTAAAAAGTTCAAGAGCAGAGATAATAAGGACATCAGCAGCAATAAAAGCATATTTTTACCAATAGGTGGATGACTTTGTCCCGACTGTTAGGATTGTTTTGTTGTCTGTGTCCCTCTTTCTTCATGAAATTAAAGTCCTCTCATCCCATCCCTCTGTTGGAACAACCCACTATTACAATTTCTCAACTTCCCTTCTCTATGCACAAGAGTTCTGGCTTGGTGCTCTAACATGAGCCTTCTTGGGAATTTTAAAGGAAACATGTCAATTCCTCTCTTTGGGCACTGGAGTGAAATTTTGGGCCCGATTCACATAATTAAACAATGGAAGGCGAGGGCATTTTTGATTACTTAATGATACTCTTTTGATTGATTCCTTCCTGTCTATATTTCCATAAACACAACTATTTTCTATACTGACTGTTCTATTGCAACAGAGAGTTTCAAAACTGGTGTGTTGTTCCTTTTGCAAACATTTCAAACTACACAAACATTCATGGTCCTTTCAGTGTTTCTAATTTTGGAGAAGCTAACAATTCAGAAGTCATGGCACCAGCTCATATTGTGAGCCACGAATAGTGCTCTCTTACCTGAAAGTTAGGATCAAATTAAAACTTAATTTGAAATAAATACATATTTTTTTACCCACCCAAGGATTTGGATTTCAATCCAGTTAATGTTATAAATGACATATATTTTCCACACTGCATAGCTAGATAGGTGCCCCACGCAGTTCCTAACTAAGAAATTAATCTTTGTGATTTTGCCATTTATTTAAATGTTGTCATCTCTACACCTTCAGATCATTTGATGGACAGTGAATAAGGACTTCTATTTAATGAAGAAGCTGACCCAGGAAGCAGCAAAGCTGACTTAGAAGGAAGTATTTCTAAATTAACCATACAGTCAGGATTTGGTGTATATATTAAATATATAGCTGTCCAAAATTACTAAATATATGGCAGATAAAATAGTAATCATACATAAAATATAACTGTGTATTTAGGTGTTAGCCCTGACACACACACACACACACACACACACAC
>NW_017306658.1:84902-87633 GCF_000935625.1 Nanorana parkeri | reverse complement strand
TAGATAGATAGATAGATAGATAGCAGAACATTTACATTTTTTTTTTCTCAAAGTGACTTTCTTTATTGGAAGTTTTTAACAATGTGGTTTATGTGAGTGCATGTCCGTCAACTTCGCTACCTGCCTACCCCCTGGTTAGACACCCTTCATCTTTGATTGCTATGTAAAATTGGTGTTCAACTGTGTCATTACTGAAAAAGAGCCCTTGGAAACTCACAAGAAAATTAAAACAAGGTTGTTCTTTGGCAGAATGCCATCAGGTTGCAGCGTGTTCTTGTGACTGTTTAATCCACTCTCCCATCACGTTCACACATCTGATGAAGTGTTAATATAAATCACAGTCCATAATATAATATTTGGCCTTGAACAGTCTGCAGGGTTAAGAAAAAATCATAAGCGACAAAACAAAATGTTGTGTGCTGGGGCCTCTTAACAGTGATTATTGATTCCATCTAATTTACATTCTGTCACTAGTGATGGATATGGTTAATTTTTGCTGTTCTGTATTTATATTGAATATTGTCATTTATATACATTAATCATCAATGTAATTGTTGTACGAACAAAAATGCCTTTACCAGACATTTCATTTTACAATATAATTATCCAGACACCCTGCTGTTAATGAGAGAGAATTCTAATTACTTCAAAATGAAGCAATTATTCATACATTCACGTTTACTGTACATAGGGGCAGTGTTAACAATGTAAAATTACTCTGTAGATTAAAATGTTACTACATATCAGCTTTTTGTATGTGTATACTGACATTGGAAAAGCTGGAAGGTGCTTTTTACTGACTGATGGTATTTAGCCATCTTTTCTTCCTTATTTCAGTTGGGATAGGATGTGATCTCCATTTCTTTGGAAGCCTTGAGGCAGCCAGTCTCAAGGAAAGACAGCCGCCAATAACATGAGAGTATCTGCTTTAACATTTATACTGACAAACTAATATATGTTCTGACCACATCCAAGTTGATAATAAATGTAATCATATTTCTTATGTGTGTGTTAAAAAGTTCAAGAGCAGAGATAATAAGGACATCAGCAGCAATAAAAGCATATTTTTACCAATAGGTGGATGACTTTGTCCCGACTGTTAGGATTGTTTTGTTGTCTGTGTCCCTCTTTCTTCATGAAATTAAAGTCCTCTCATCCCATCCCTCTGTTGGAACAACCCACTATTACAATTTCTCAACTTCCCTTCTCTATGCACAAGAGTTCTGGCTTGGTGCTCTAACATGAGCCTTCTTGGGAATTTTAAAGGAAACATGTCAATTCCTCTCTTTGGGCACTGGAGTGAAATTTTGGGCCCGATTCACATAATTAAACAATGGAAGGCGAGGGCATTTTTGATTACTTAATGATACTCTTTTGATTGATTCCTTCCTGTCTATATTTCCATAAACACAACTATTTTCTATACTGACTGTTCTATTGCAACAGAGAGTTTCAAAACTGGTGTGTTGTTCCTTTTGCAAACATTTCAAACTACACAAACATTCATGGTCCTTTCAGTGTTTCTAATTTTGGAGAAGCTAACAATTCAGAAGTCATGGCACCAGCTCATATTGTGAGCCACGAATAGTGCTCTCTTACCTGAAAGTTAGGATTAAATTAAAACTTAATTTGAAATAAAAACATATTTTTTTACCCACCCAAGGATTTGGATTTCAATCCAGTTAATGTTATAAATGACATATATTTTCCACACTGCATAGCTAGATAGGTGCCCCACGCAGTTCCTAACTAAGAAATTAATCTTTGTGATTTTGCCATTTATTTAAATGTTGTCATCTCTACACCTTCAGATCATTTGATGGACAGTGAATAAGGACTTCTATTTAATGAAGAAGCTGACCCAGGAAGCAGCAAAGCTGACTTAGAAGGAAGTATTTCTGAATTAACCATACAGTCAGGATTTGGTGTATATATTAAATATATAGCTGTCCAAAATTACTAAATATATGGCAGATAAAATAGTAATCATACATAAAATATAACTGTGTATTTAGGTGTTAGCCCTGACACACACACACACACACACACACACACACACACACACACAGTGATATTTGGGGAACTTAGCAAAATGGTAAGCATGTAGGGATCAGTCTTAGAGCTGTTTTTCTTAAACATAAACATTCTTTATTTTCCATATATTTTAGCAGCCACAGCAATCCAACAAAAATAGCTTGTCTTCTACATATAAAGAAATAAAGTTTACATATCTGCAAGCATAACAACACATATTGGCTCACCAATTCTCGAGTTGTCCTACCCACAGTGTCCCAGTCCTTTAATGTTTTTGTCTTGCAGCACCGCTGCTCCCACCTCAATCCTCAGGGCCACTCTCTGTTTCCTCCAGATAACCTCAGTAAGGTGCTAACCTGCACAATCGGTTTCACAACCCACAGCTCCCTGTTGCAATGGACACCTGGGTGGAGTTCTCCTGTCTCCCAGGTGGAGTCCTCAACACCAGCCAGCACCCTTTTCATGAGGGTTGTACACAGGTACACCATTAGGTGCTGGTCGCTACTAAAGCATGGACCCAGGGATGGAGATTTAATCCCACCCAGAGCTCTATGAAATCTCCTGGCTCCAGGATCCCAACTATGATCCA
This sequence comes from Nanorana parkeri, assembly GCF_000935625.1. Lineage (NCBI taxonomy): Eukaryota > Metazoa > Chordata > Amphibia > Anura > Dicroglossidae > Nanorana > Nanorana parkeri. Next base: position 85,010 of record NW_017306658.1, on the reverse strand, counting down.
GAAAACCAGGTAAGAACTGAAAAGCCAGCTCTTTCCTGGATAAAAACAATTGCTTCCTGGAGGCACTCAGCCCCCTTGGCTGAGAATCCTGGGTGACTGTGAGGCCAC
>NW_017306658.1:82167-84837 GCF_000935625.1 Nanorana parkeri | reverse complement strand
TACACACACACAAGGTGTGATAAAAAAATATGGTGAATGTTTAAATAATAAAAAAATGTCATTACAGTAAATGACACATTGCCATTAACCCCCCTCAAAATACTAAATTTTGCTTAGAACCCTTATACCATTTTCTTGCCACTTTCTGATGCAGTTCTGGAAGTCCTCCTCCATTAGTGTCTTTATTTTCGCTTTGGTGGCTGCCTCCATGTCCTGAATCGATTCAAAACATTTACCTTACATGGACATTTTGACTTTGGGGAAGAGTGAGAAGTCACACGGTATCAGATCATCAAATATGTGTCCTTTTAATGCATTTATTAATTTTGGAAACAGCTAAAAGTTGCAGGGTGCTAAGTCAGAGGTATAAAGTGGTTGGTCAAGTTTCGGAATGGATTTCTGAGCCAGGAACTCTTCAACACTTGTGAAGGAGCATTGTCATAGTGGAAAATTTACTTGTCTGGCCAGAGTTTCGTTCTTCGTGAACTCCTTCCGCTCTTCCTTTAAACCCCTATGCCATTCAAAAATACTTGATTTATCCATGGAATATTCACCATAAGCCTGTTGTACCAGAGAAAAAATTTCCCTCACGCTTTTTTCACACAAAGTTTTATGTTAATGCGCTGCTCCAGATTCCTGTTACTCATTTTCCGCCAACACCACAACACACACATGTGGTATTTCTTCTATTACTCCATAAGGACTGAGTGAACCGGTCTGCGACCTAGACGAGTGCAAGTTAGAACATGTCAGAACAAGCTTGAGTGTGAATGGCTGTGTAACTCACTCCGTGTGACTCATCCTCATAGTGCTACCCCACAGGCATTCTGGGAATTAATTGGTCACACCTCTTATACAGTACAGTACACACTGTACAGTAGTACATGTTAAATATATTTTATCTTTTTTCCAAGCACAAATACTTTTGATTGTCATGTGACTAAGAGATAAGCAATGTTTACAAGGTATGTACAGACTATATGTGCAGTTCTGAGTATATCAATGTTTGTTTTTTTTTAAAATCAGATAGTTTTTATTGATTTTGCACATTTACAGGTACGTTAAACAGACGTATCAACAAAAAACAAAACAGACCAAAAATAAGGAGTCCATAAGAAAGATGAATCTAACAGACACATTGATTTGAAAAACAAAAGGTGGGGATGAGGGGTAAGCATAATGTCATGCAGATAACCATATTCGACAAGAATGGTCTGTTCACTATTGTGTGCGTAAATGTAGTATACAGTATATCAGGCACATCATGAAACACTAGTACATAAAAATAAATAAAAAAAGAAAAACCCACTGTGCGTATAACCAACACCTGTCTCATCTTGTTAAACGGCTACAGTTAGGAGAGGTCGGGTCCAGTCGCAGGCATCCTTATGGAGTATATGAGTAAGCTGATTAGTCAGAGATGTCATGCCCTCGATACATCAGTCAACTGTCCCAAATGGAGTGGAAACGGGGCAAAGTAGCTCGCTGTTGAAAAGTAACTCTCTCAAACGCGACCATCCTGTCTAGTTCTACTAACCAGGAGTTTAGAGTAGGGGGCGGTGGGGGAGATCCACCTACGGACCACCAGTCTGGTTGCGGTGAATAAGGCACGTTTAAATGCTATAGTAGTGTGTCGTGTAAGGACGTCTGACTTCACAATAACCAAAATACACGTTAATGGAGAGTTTGTCAATGAGGATGTAAATACAAGGTTAAGGGTATCTACAACCTGACCCCAGTACCGAACCAACTTAGGGCATCTCCAAAGCAGGTGGATCAGGGAGCCACGATGAAAGCCACACTTAGGGCATTTGGAATCTGCCCTAAGCCCGATACGAAACAAGAAGTCAGGCGTCCGATACGTTCTGTGAACTATAAGAATTTGCGTCAGCCTATGGGTTGGAGATAGGGAGACCTGGGTAACCCCCTGAAGAACATCTTCCCATACATCATCCTCCATGGGCCCAACATCACCCTCCCACCCCGCCCTGCACTTCAGAGGGAGGAGGACATTGGACTTAAGCAGAAGATGAGAGTAGAGAAAGGAGATAATCCCCTTGGTGGAGGTTGCCAATAGGACAGTATCAAATATCGGAGTGGGAGACAAAACGGGAGGGCCCTGGCGAAACTGGGATTTTAAAGCATGAGCAAGCTGTATGAACTGGAAGTAGCACCTAGCGGGGATCCCATACATTTCAGTGAGCTCCTTAAAGTCCCGCAGCCCGCCCTCACTATACAAGTGGGAAATGGTTATCACCCCTTTGCTAGTCCAGTCAACGGTGCCCTGGAGAGGGAGGAGCTCTGGCAGGCGGCCATTTCACCATATCGGCGTATGTCTGGTCAGGGCACCAATGCCTAGTGCTAGCTTAGCCGCATCCCAGACCTGTCCCATCAGCTTCAAGGTAGGGTAGATAGAATAAGTTTTACTGTAGAGATCACTATCTAGATAAAGTAGAGGGCTTAACCCCCGGAATAGATGGAGAAGGATACGGTATACTGCTCCTCAGCCGCCCCGCCTGTAAAGTGTTGCAGCTGTGAGGCTAGAAAGAAGACCCAGGGACAAGGGAGGGCCAGCCCCCCCGCGGTCTTCGGCCGCTGTAGAACATCAAGCCGCAGTCTAGAGGGTTTCAGTTTCCAGATCAATTCTTTAAATATACTATCTATTAGTCG
>NW_017306658.1:52934-81330 GCF_000935625.1 Nanorana parkeri | reverse complement strand
ACGTTAATGGAGAGTTTGTCACTGAGGATGTAAAGACAAGGTTAAGGGTATCTACAACCTGACCCCAGTACCGAACCAACTTAGGGCATCTCCAAAGCAGGTGGATCAGGGAGCCACGATGAAAGCCACACTTGGGGCATTTGGAATCTGCCCTAAGCCCGATACGAAACAAGAAGTCAGGCGTCCGATACGTTCTGTGAACTATAAGAATTTGCGTCAGCCTATGGGTTGGAGATAGGGAGACCTGGGTAACCCCCTGAAGAACATCTTCCCATACATCATCCTCCATGGGCCCAACATCACCCTCCCACCCCGCCCTGCACTTCAGAGGGAGGAGGACATTGGACTTAAGCAGAAGATGAGAGTAGAGAAAGGAGATAATCCCCTTGGTGGAGGTCGCCAATAGGACAGTATCAAATATCGGAGTGGGAGACAAAACGGGAGGGCCCTGGCGAAACTGGGATTTTAAAGCATGAGCAAGCTGTATGAACTGGAAGTAGCACCTAGCGGGGATCCCATACATTTCAGTGAGCTCCTTAAAGTCCCGCAGCCCGCCCTCACTATACAAGTGGGAAATGGTTATCACCCCTTTGCTAGTCCAGTCAACGGTGCCCTGGAGAGGGAGGAGCTCTGGCAGGCGGCCATTTCACCATATCGGCGTATGTCTGGTCAGGGCACCAATGCCTAGTGCTAGCTTAGCCGCATCCCAGACCTGTCCCATCAGCTTCAAGGTAGGGTAGATAGAATAAGTTTTACTGTAGAGATCACTATCTAGATAAAGTAGAGGGCTTAACCCCCGGAATAGATGGAGAAGGATACGGTATACTGCTCCTCAGCCGCCCCGCCTGTAAAGTGTTGCAGCTGTGAGGCTAGAAAGAAGACCCAGGGACAAGGGAGGGCCAGCCCCCCCGCGGTCTTCGGCCGCTGTAGAACATCAAGCCGCAGTCTAGAGGGTTTCAGTTTCCAGATCAATTCTTTAAATATACTATCTATTAGTCGGAATGTTTTTTTAGGGATCCAAAGAGGGGAGTTATGAAGCACATACAGTAGTTGAGGCATCCAGACCATCTTAATCAAATTCGCTCTACCGGCCAACGACAGTGGTAACTTGACCCAGGAGTTGCGTTGAGTGCAAGTTCAGAGTAAGATAGTCGCTCGGGAAAGCGGATATCTGGATACCTAGGTAAGTAATGGTAGACTGCACTTGTAAGTGCGGCATTGTAGCATCCAGTGGAGCACACAAAGGATCCAACCGGAGAAGGTTAGATTTATCCCAGTTAACCACCAGGCCTGAATAGGTAGCAAATTCCGACAATAGGGACATAACACTGGTCAGGGAGGAAATCGTGTCCGCCAGGAACAACAATGTGTCATCAGCATAAAGAACTATCTTCTCCTGTAACGTGCCCCGTTGGAAGCCTATCACATCCATCGAATGTCTGACCAAGGCCGCCAGGGGCTCAATAGTTATGCTGCTCCCCCGCCGCCCCGCCTGTAAAGTGTTGCAGCTGTGAGGCTAGAAAGAAGACCCAGGGACAAGGGAGGGCCAGCCCCCCCGCGGTCTTCGGCCGCTGTAGAACATCAAGCCGCAGTCTAGAGGGTTTCAGTTTCCAGATCAATTCTTTAAATATACTATCTATTAGTCAGAATGTTTTTTTAGGGATCCAAAGAGGGCAGTTATGAAGCACATACAGTAGTTGAGGCATCCAGACCATCTTAATCAAATTCGCTCTACCGGCCAACGACAGTGGTAACTTGACCCAGGAGTTGCGTTGAGTGCAAGTTCAGAGTAAGATAGTCGCTCGGGAAAGCGGATATCTGGATACCTAGGTAAGTAATGGTAGACTGCACTTGTAAGTGCGGCATTGTAGCATCCAGTGGAGCACACAAAGGATCCAACGGAGAAGGTTAGATTTATCCCAGTTAACCACTAGGCCTGAATAGGTAGCAAATTCCGACAATAGGGACATAGTAAGTTCAGAGTAAGATAGTCGCTCGGGAAAGCGGATATCTGGATACCTAGGTAAGTAATGGTAGACTGCACTTGTAAGTGCGGCATTGTAGCATCCAGTGGAGCACACAAAGGATCCAACCGGAGAAGGTTAGATTTATCCCAGTTAACCACCAGGCCTGAATAGGTAGCGAATTCCGATAATAGAGACATAACACTGGTCAGGGAGGACACCGTGTCCGCCAGGAACAACAATGTGTCATCAGCATAAAGAACTATCTTCTCCTGTAACGCGCCCCGTTGGAAGCCTATAACATCCATCGAATGTCTGACCAAGGCCGCCAGGGGCTCAATAGCCAAGGCAAACAATAAGGGTGACAAAGGGCACCCCTGCCTGGTGCCCCTCTGTAAAGTAAAGGCAGAGGTCAGGGAGTCATTGGTCTTGATCATAGCAGTGGGGTGATGATACAGCAGGCTCACCCATCTGCAGTAGTTGGGGCCAAAGCCAAAGGCCCCCAGCACCGCCCACAAATAGCGCCACTCCACACTGTCGAAAGCCTTAGCAATGTCCAGGGCGAGTAACGCCCTGTTGCCCGTATTGTCAGTGGGGACTTGCATGTTCAGAAACACTCTCCACATGTTAATGGCGTTGGATTTATTGGGCATAAAGCCGGATTGATCCGGGTGAATCACCGATGTCATTTTCCGGGACAGCCTCAGTGCAAGCACTTTGGCCAGAATCTTAATATCGGCATTCAATAGGGAAATAGGTCGATATGATTCTGGTAGCAACGGGTTTTTATGTTTTTTGGGGATCACCACTATGGTAGCTTCATACATCGTGTTCGGCAGTGAGCCAGAGGAAAAGGCGTCGTTATACACCTCTAGAAGTGTGGGTAGGAGGGCCTTAGGGTAAGTTTTATATACCTCAACAGGTAACCCGTCTGGACCAGGAGTCTTACCATTGGGGAAGCTAGCCAGCGCCACCTCCAGTTCCTCCAGGGTAAGGGGGGCCTCCAGATCCTTTCTGTCAGCAGGTGACAGGGATAGGAGGGAAACATTTTGAAGGTAGGACGACAGCTCAGAGTCAGAATATCTAGCCTTAGTTTGATACAGGGATGCATAGAATGTACGGAAAATTTCGGACACCATGCCCTGGCTCGAAAGGGTTACCCCCATAGAGTTGGAGATAGCGCCGATATGACTAGAGGGTTGTTGGGCTCTAGCCACCTGAGCTAAAAGTTTACCTGTCGCATCCCCTTCCGCCCAGAAGACCCGCTTGGTAAAAAATAATTTATTCTGGGCCTGTGTTTCCAACAGAGCATTCAGGGAAACTTGTGCGGTTAGCCATGCAGTCTCCTTACAAGTCGTCGGCTCTGCCACATAGGTCCTTTCACTGTCAGCAACCAGTTGACGGGCCAGGGACAGGTCCCGCCTAGTCTTGGACTTAATAGCACTAATATTCTTAAGGAAGGTACCCCTAAGGTACGCCTTCAGCGTATCCCAAACCACACCAAAGGTCGCAGAGGGAATATTCACAGACAAGAAAAACCCAACGTCACTCTCCAATGCCGTGTGATCCTTAAATAACGTCAGCCAAAACGGGTGCAAGTGCCAAGGGAGCATGGACCTACGGCCGCCTAGGCGCAATTGAACAGTGAGCATGGAATGATCCGAGAGGCACCTCGGGTGAATATCAACCGATTTAACATAGGAAAACATTTCCGAGGTGCCCAGGGCAAGATCAATCCGTGAAAGGGGGGGGAACCTGTCCAGGCTAGTGTTCAGGACCCCATTAAAGTCTCCTATCACTAGGACAGGGATTGGTAGCTTATCCGCTAAGAAATGAGCTAAGTCCTTAAGCACAGCACTGGAGAATGGCGGTGGAATGTAAACAGATGCAATAGCACAGGTTAGCTCTAGGAAGTTACAATACAGAAACACATAACGTCCCACTGTGTCCACCTTTATCTGTGTACAGGAGAAGGGCAGGTTCCTATGGACGAGAATGGAAACCCCTCTAGAATAAGAGGAGTAACAGGAATGATAGGCTGCCTGACAAAAACGTCTGCTTAAAGCGTCAGTAGTGTCCATAGTCAAATGCGTCTCCTGCAGACAGATGATAGATGGCTTAGCACGAAGGGCACAGTCAAAAACAGAGCGACGCTTTGCAGCATCTCCCAGACCTCTCACATTCCAGGAGACCAGCGTTACTAAGCTCTCAGACATAGGCAAGACATATCACATGACAATAAGGAGCAACTATATGTAAATATACATATCCGAGACCAGGCATGTAAACAGCTCGGAGGTGCGGCTGGGCACAGTGAAGCTTGTCGAAGATGGGTTGGGGAGAAAACAAAAACAGAAAAAAGAGAAGAGAAAAAAAAATCAGGTGTAATTGAAACAGTAAACCAAAAACTGTAGTAATAACGTCTAAGCGGGGGAACCTTCAGGGTAAGGTGGCAACAGTCCGTACCACTGGAGGTATCCTGGAACAAGAAAACCATAGGGACTCCTTCCAGTGCGGTGGCGCCAACAATAGAGAGACGGGGAGTTCCAGGCCCCGTGACAGTAGATACAGTCAAGCATCCGTACCACGGATCAAAACAATAGGCTCGTGGGGGGGCTAATCCAAGTGTTCAGGTGTTAGCTGAAGCACGGCGACGGTCAAACTTATCCAGCCAGGTCGAAGCTTGTGCGGGGATATAAAAAAACTGTGTTTCACCATTAGCGACCACGCGAAGCCTCGTTGGGTATAGCATGGAGTAAGACAGGTGTAAGTGCTGGAGACGCTTCTTAACTTCATGGAATTTCGCTCTGCACCGTTGCACCTCTTGGGAGAAATCTGGGAACAGCATAACCTTAGAGCCCGCCAGAGAGATCTCTCCAAGATCCCGTGCCTTCAGCAGGATACGCTCATTATTCCGGTAGTTGAGCAACCGGATCAGCAGGGGTCTAGGCGGGTTTCCCGGCGGCAGGGGGCGAGAGGGAACCCTGTGGGCCCTTTCCACAGCAAATAGCGAGGACAGGTAGTCTTTCCCAAAGACTTCGCACAACCAGGATTCAATAAAATCAGTAGCATTGGCCCCTTCCGCACGCTCTGGTATACCGACAGCCCGAATGTTATTGCGGCGCAGCCGGTTTTCAATGTCATCATTCTTCAACTTATTTGCAGCTATGTCATGCAATGCCGTTTTAACCTCAGCGATCAGGGGAGAGGTAGAGTCCTCCAGGTCACTAACCCTTCCTTCCAGGGCAGAGGTACGTTCCCTCACTTTCTGTAAATCATGGCGTATGAAGGTGATATCAGCTCTCATCCCATGCACCTCTCCTGTGAGAGAGGTTAATGTGGAGTTACAGAGCTGTACAGCCGAGAGGACGTCAGCAATAGTGGGTTCAGCTGTCTTGACTTTAGCTTTAGACATTTTGGGGCCCTTGCTGGGTTTAGGAGTAGTACTCACTGCGGCCAAGATGGCGTCTGGCCCGTCCGAATCAGAAGCTGAGAAATGCACCGGGTCCGGCATCAATTCCCTGCGTGGGGCCCGGTCCGCTGAATAGGAGAGCCTCTGTGTCCTAGCAGGGGTGTCAGGGTGGCGGACAAAGCGCTCCAGCCACGCCGCTGTATCTTTGCCCCTGTCCCCTGTCTGCATGCTAGGGGTGGGGAGCGTTTGCAGAGTGCCCTTACCCTCCCTCTTCTTCGACATCCCCCGGCCACAGTACGAGGGCAAATGTCCCGAAAACGGAGCGTAGGGGACAGCAGCACCTAGGCAGGCGACCAGTGCAGGAGAGATGGGTACACGAAAGCCTGGTGGTTAACTTTTAGGATGAAATGCGGGAGAGCTCCTTCACCACACGTCCGCTCACATACGGCTGCTGGCCACGCCCCGTGAGTATATCAATGTTTAATGTACAAGGGATCTTCTATGTCTGGGCAGAAACCCTACAAATGTTGAACGGCTATGGGAGCTAAGGGAGCCTTTAACTATCAACGTTGTGTTCTTGGCAGTGATTATTCTGTGATAGGGACAGCATGAAAAATACATTGTCATGCAGAATTTCCTAGTTGGGATAAACAGCTTATTTCAACTTGATCGGGATGACATAGCACTTAGAAGAAACTTCCCTTGGTTCTATTAAGTGTCCTTTGCATGCAGTGTCACTGTTTATTTCAGACCAACAGAGTCTTCTTGTTTCATTTGACAGGCCCTCATGAATTTTAATGTGGCAATTCCATATTCATGAAAGCAATGCAGCAGCTATGAGACATAGCAAAGAAATTACTTTAAATGAAACTTGCTTTGTATCAAGCTATTTCTATGCTTCCTTTTTACGGTCAATTAGTGCATTTTATCTTGAAGTTACATAACTTTATAACAATTTTTAGCCTATTTCATAATCCTCTATCCAGCCCAAAATTTAAAATACAGAAATGTCTGTCAAAGAAAGTTATTTTAGACAAGAAGGGGCACATACTGCAAAATATCTAATCTGTTGATTTTCCTCTATAATCAGCACATTTGTAGATGATGCACAAAACTGGTTTTATTTTATTATTGAGGTTTTCCCTTATTTGGGGTCACTTTCCATTTGTTTCATTAATGTGTAATCATGGACAAAATCTGTCACCAGCATTGACAGGCATTTTTGTTTGTTTGTTTTGAGTGCCCCTTTAGTGACAGTTGATCCAGCCAGCAGATCTGTTATCTTTACTGTAATAGGGTGATTCTGCAGAGAAATTGCACAGCAGTGTTGTCACCCTGTGGACAGGGTAGTTCTAGATGGAGTTATAGTTTAAAATGGACTTTTTTCAAAAATAAATACATTATAGCCAAACTCTAGTTACACATTTTAAACAGTTACAACATCATTCTTTTTCTCTTTCAAAAAAAGGTTTAAGCCATTGGAATAAAAGGTGACCACTTTAAGCACCCTTTTGTCTTCAACTTTCTTGAAGTAGGTCTGCATACCCATACAAGACAAAACTTGATTAAAGCTGGTCAAATTCAGGTCAGATGAAGATCAGATCATGCTGACCTGTCTTTGAATTCTGAATGACCTCAGAAGTGTCTTAAATGTATGTTAAACTGAAGCCACTGACACAGACCCTAAAATGGTTTCTTCCAACCCACTGACTAACACCTTTTTGGACAGCCTTGCCTATAGTTGGTGGAAAAATAATGGATCTGCACTTTAAGAAATGTTGCCTGAGCTGTACATATACTGTATACCAGGGCTCAAAATTTCAAGTCCTAAGCTACTAGCGAGGCCTGAAAAGTTACTCGCCACCTGGGGGGCTCTTTAAGACTGTTCAGAATCACACCGCTGAACAATCATCTCTTCTCCAGACCGCTCCAGCTTCAGCTCCAGGAAGCGGGCACTCAGAGAGGCAGCTACGATCATACCTGTCAGCGTTCCCTCTCTCTGCTCCCGGCCGCTGCAGCTTCAGAGCGGCCAGAAGGAGAGAGAGGGAGCGATAATGGGTGTAATCAGAGCCGCCTCTGAGTGGAGCTCAAGCGGCCGGGACGAAAGAGAGGGGGCGCAGGGAGCTAGCTCCGTCTCTGGATGGAACACTACCGCCGCGGCAAGCGTTCGCTTCTGTTCTCTCTTCTCCTTCTCGGGCTCGGCTGCTCTGTAGCTGCAGCAGGCGAGATAGAGAAAACAAAAGCGAGCGAGCGATTGCCGCGGCGGTAGTGTCCCATCCCTAGTCCCGCCGGTGAGGCACCATTGCTGACATTCCACTCGCCCCCCCCCCCTGCAATTTTCACTCGCCAATTGCGAGGGGGCGAGTGGAAATTTTTTGGCCTGCTGTATACCATATTGTTAGCTTTAAATTGCCACTGAAGCCAAATCTTTTTCTTTAACTTGGATGGAGTAGATAGGGATTAGAACTCCTTTTGGGTTTTTATTGCTGTCTGTGTCCATATTAAGGAGATTCGCCCTCTCTGTCCGACCTGGTAACCATTATAACTAAAGGTAAGAGAAAATTCCAAATTTTGGGTTGTCATCAGAACAGTAACAGATAGAAAATCTTCCAATGGAGGCACTAGTTTTGGTGACCCTGCTGACCACCAGGGATTTCGCTCACTTTGGAGGTATTTCCTCTTATTTCCTGTTGTGGCTATTAGACTGGAAGTGAAACTGAAATCTCTAATGGGCCACAGATGGCAAAAAAGCTGACAGGAGTTAAAACCCTCCTTTAATCTATCCAAAACTTAAAAAAGGTTTTGGGCTTCAGTTCCACTTTAAGTACATGTGTTCAAATATTGTATTTATAGTATATTGTGACATAAGTTTAATAATATACTTGATGGTGAATTACACATAATTCTGCAATGCTTCTGTTGCATTACTGGTCACTGGAACAATATGAATCTATAACTATTTAAGGGCCATCATATTTAAAATAACAATATAACGCTTTTCATTGGTGGAGGCTTATTTGGAACTTGAATGAATACTGTAGTATAATGTGTCTTATATTATATTTGAATGCAATTGTAACTCTCCACTTTTGTTAAAACATTTATTATATACATAAAGGAATATTTTTGCAGGAGGTTACAGGCTGGCTGCAATACAGAGTAGTCTATGTTCTACCAATCAGTAGTGATGGGCCGAACAGGCCCGAGTTCGGTTCGAATTGGAACTTGAGAGCATCCAAAAAGTTCGAATTTGAACTCAAACTCAATGCAAGTCTATGGGGGTAGACCTTTCAAAAACAATTGTCCCCTTTAAGAGGGCTTATATGCAATTTATTGGCCATAAAAAGTGTACGGGATCCGTGTACTGCCCTAGGGGACAGGAATCAATGAAAAAAAAAACTTTTAAAAAAATACAGTTTTTAACCACTTGAAGACCGGGGTGTTTCACCCCCTTCCTGGGCAGGCCATTTTTCAGTATTCAGCGCTGCGGTACTTTGACTGACGTTTATTCCGTCATGCAATGCTGTACTGATACGAATTTCATACTCACCCGCAGCTCCTGCAAGTGATCGGGCGTCTCTAGAGACGCCTGATTGCTTGTATGTAAACAGCCATCGCTGGCTGTTTACATGCTCACAGTTTTCCCTCGCTGAGTGCCGCACACGAGAGGGGGAGGGGCAGGACGTCTTAAGACGCCCTCCCGCTCCTAGCAGACTTCCGTCCGGCCATGGATGGAAGGTGGTAAAATGGGGCGGAGAAATTTTTTTTAAAGTGTGCAGTTCCCCCTCCCAAACAATACCAGACCCTTTAGGTTTGGTGGCAATATTAGAAGGGACGCCCTTCTAATATTTCCCCCTCAAAGTCATACCAGACATACTTAAGGTCTAGTAGGAATTTTAAGGAGAAACCCCACCCCCAAAAATGGGGGAAAATTATGTGGGGTCCTCCCTAAAATTCCATACCAGACCCTTGATCCGAGCACAGGCCTGGCAAGGCCGGAAAGGAGGGACGAGCATGCACCCCCCTCCCTCCCATACCAGGCCACATGCCCTTGGCACTGGGAGGGTGCTTTGCCTGGGTCACCCCTGGAAAAGCACCTTGTCCCCTTGTCAATGGGGACAAGGGCCTCTTCACCACAATCCCTGGGGCGTTGGTTGTGGGGGCTTATTCACATCAGGGTACCCCTTTAATAGGGGCTCCCAGATGCAGCCAACCCCTTGTGAATAAGTAAGGGGTAGTTGTACCCTCACCTATTCACGAAAGGGTTAAATAAAAGTTTTACAAAAGAAGCCACACTTTTGAAAAAATACTTTATTTGAAAAAAACAAAAGACAAGTTTTTGACAAGTCTTTTATTTAACCCCCCCCCCAAATGGATTCACTGACGTAATCCAGCGTCAATCACAACGTCCAGCGTTGCCTATGATGACGGCGAAGTGACAAAATAAAAAATAAAACACCCGCTGCAGAATGGCATTTTGACAGACATATAAACATATAAACATTTGAGCAGAGCTAGCAGTGACCGTTACAGTTGTAACAGGTAAGTCATGAGTGGGCAGAGTCATCCTGACTTTGCCCAATCAAGGCTCTTATAGTTCTATGTGCCCTAATTGGGCAAAGTCTTGCACCTGACCTGTGGTCAGGTGCAAGGCTTTAGCCAATCAGGGCTCACAAGGCACAATGCCGTGTGAGTGGTGCTCGGCGGGCGAATAGCCTGCTGAACACCCTGACAGTTTGTGTGTTCACCGAACACTACCAATACCAACCCTACCAATCAGGCCTGGACTTGCATTAATAAATAAACACTGGTGTGAAGAGGCAGGCACTGACTTTTACTGTCTCTACCACCCAGTATTGCAGAATGCTTTGTGTATTGAGTCCCTAGGGGAGAGCAACACAGTCTTTTTAGTGTTTCCCGAAGAATATGACAGATTAGCAACTGTCTCTGAAAAAGGATAGGTCAGTGCAAGAGAAAGTGAGAGCACCCAAACAAGATTATATAATTTCAGTTTTCTTTTGTGATTAAAGGGTTAATGCTAAAATCCTAAATGGGGTTATTTTAAACGTAGATCTAAATATATATAACATTTAGTGTGTAGAGGGTACAAATTGGCTTGCACATCTTTCCACTCTGCAGACACTCCCAGTTCCAGTATTATTTTTGGTAGACACTATCTATCAGTCGGAAGAAGGTAGATCTGTACTTGGCAAGATTGTGCAAAGATCAGCTAATGTCCTGCTGCTTGTGCCAGGAGCGTGGCCTCCTACCCTGCAAATTAAACTATTTCAGATGTATTTAATGTTAAAATAAGATTTCTTTGTTACACTTAAACAAGCATTTATAATAAATGTAAAGCAGTAAAATCATTGCATTCCCATCTGGACTTTTTTTAAGAAGCCTTTAACAGTGATATGGAAAGTTACCACAGGAGTGCAAAGTTTGTTTTATTTTAGGTAATCGATTTTTTCCTGAAAGTTTTGATATTAATTACATACATACATTTGTTAAATCATGGGCATTCATAGACCATTTTGTCTTAGGATGTAAGGGACTATAACAGTTTTAGAAGGGACCGCATGTGATAGTTCATGGGGTTCCTCTTCAATTGGTTTTGTTTAATTGTATTAGCTGTAAAGGGCCAACATAATCCATTTGGCAATGCACCTGGACTGTGTGTCCAATGGCAGTTGTCCCTGGCTTTCCCAGTGAGAGCTTGCAAGATCCACCAGCATCAAGGGTTTAGAGCAGGGATCAGCAATCTTTTACACACCGAGTGCCATTTTTGCAACCATCAAACAACAGAGTGCCATTGAACAATAGTGCACCATAGTATTAGTAAATTTCAGTTTTTGCACTCATAGTTGTACTGCTAATAATAAGTTAAACTCACTAATTATTTGAATGTGTTTACCTTGCCATTAGCAGCACAACTGTGAGTGAAAAAATGTAATAACTATTGCACACACAAAATATATTTACATGTACTAAAAAAAGAAAACTGGACTTGCAGTTTTAGTGTGATCCATGTTTCAGTATTACCTTAAAACTCCAGACCAGCCCTAAACACTGCACTTTCATAAAAAAACATTTTTTTACATGATGCCCTGCAGACCTCAGACCTGCACCAACACACAGCAGACCTCATACCTGCACCAACGCAAAGCAGACCTCATACCAACACAAATACACAGCAGACCTCAGAACAGCACCAACGCAGGCAGACCTCAGACCAGCAACAACACACAGCAAACCACCACCAATGCCCTGCAGACCTAAAACCAGCACCAATACATAGCAAAACTCAGACCAGCACCAATGCCCTGCACACCTCAGATCAGCACCCATATATGGCAGAACTCAGACCAGCACCAATGCACGGCAGACCTCAGACCAGCACAAACGCACGGCAGACCTCAGACCAGCACCAATGCACAGCAGAGCTAAGACCAGCACCAATTCCCTGCAGAGCTCAGACCAGCACCAATAAATGGCAGAATTCAGACCAGCACCAATAAGTGGCAGAATTCAGACCAGCACCAACGCACAGCAGACCTCATACCAACTCAAATGCACAGCAGACCTCATGCCAACACAAACGCAGGCAGTCCTCAGACCAGCAACAACGCACAGCAGACCTTAGACCAGCACCAATGCACACACTTTAGGTTGCATCAGCCCCAAACAATGTATGATTAATAATAGGGATGCACCGATATATCGGCCGCCGAAACATATCGGCCGAAAATGGCAGTTTTGGCTAAATGCAGAAAGTGCCATTTTCCTGCCGGTACATCGGCGCATCCCTGCTTTCTCTCACCCCCCCCGCTGGAAAGAGACAGCTGGCCGAGTGCTGCAGGAGTAGAGTGCTGTGAGCGGCCGGTGTCTCTCCTCCCACACCGCTCAGCTGCCTATCACAGTCCGGCAGAGCAGTGTGTGGGCGGAGACAGCGCTGTCACAGGATTTTATTTCGGTTTTGTTTCGGTTTTTAAATTTCTATTTCCGTGCACCTCTAATTAATAAATAAAACCAAACAGTATTGTAGCAGCAGTCTCCCCTACCAAGATGGACCAAGGCTTAAGTATAAGGCCTCATTCACACAGCGTACAGTCGGGCTGTACAGATCCGTGTTGCGTTCACGGCCGTGCGGGTGTTCGTACTTGGACGCAAACAGGATAGATCCTGTCTGCGTCCAAGCACGGACACCCGCACGGATGTGCAGCTCGGGTGAGCGCATGACAGCATATGGCCGCATCTTCCTATAGTGAAGGACAGTCTGCTGTGTACAATCACACGCAGCACCTGTCCCTCCCAGGAGCGGCCTGGTGTTTCTATATCTAGCCTGAAAAGGACAGGCAAGATCTGTGTTGTTTTTCTAAAATTATGTGTGAAAATAGTCTGAGCTTGGATAGATAGGTTAACTTGGATGTTGAGATATTTATCATTGCTTTGATTATTAACTTTTGGTTGACACATAATAACCATCACAGCTAAAATCAATAATGCTAACAGTCTTTGCTTATTATGCAGGGTTATTTTAATAGCATTGAAATTAGGACCTGTGTTTAATTTTGCAGGACTGGATATTTTTTTGGATATTTTTTTTTTAAACTGGTAAAGGGTCCTATAGTCAATCTAATTCTCTTGTTGCCTGCATGTAGCTTTACAGCTTAATTGCCTCCAGATATTCAGTCAAATAATAAAGAGAGTAAAGAGACCAAAAGAGAGCCTACTATATTTAAATGATTGACAGAAAGTGGGATTCGCCTTCCCCAGTGAATCATTATGACATTGTTTACTGGCCTTTTTGTTTTTAGGGATCATGATTATGTTGAGTTTCACATGTATCTGCTTATTATGTAGGTGATAAAGCATAATGCACACATTAGGCAGAATTAAGTGGTGCAATTTGGATAATCTGACTCGCAACAAACAAATTATAGCCTTCAGTTGTATTTCCTGCATTGGCTGTTATTACATGAGTCATTTACTTTTCTGGTATGTATAATAAAGAGTATTATGACAGTTCATCAATTCCTTTCATAATATTCCAATACTCAATTGAGCATCACTTCCCAGTAAATGGAAAGACATTCACTTATTGCATGTATTATTTTGCTTTCCATGTTTAATGTGGCAGTTGTTGTTGTATTATCAACATCGCTTCATGAGCAATTACCACAACAATGAAAATGGTATCTAGAAAATAGGACCGGAACTTTTAGTTGATTTATAAATGCTTTTTCATAATGTTCTCTGTCTCTAATTCAATATAAAATATGTTTCAAGTAACCAATTAGAGATGAGTAAATCAGCCTGTGTTCAGTTCGTGGGCCATTGGTCGAACCCATCCAAAAATTGCAACCTTTAATCTGAACTCAAATAGAATCTAAGGGAGTAAGGCATATCTTGAAAATCAATTCTGGCCATTTTTAAAGTTACTAGGCAAGGAATTGTCAAACAAATGATTTGGAGAACTTGGCACTGGCATTGTGGGGCATGTATCAATGCAAAAAAATCTTTTTTTTTAATGCTGTTTAGCAGGGAGAGGGTCCTTCTTTTAAGTGACAAAGGCAGCATTAGAAATACAACTATCATTAAAATTACATGCTTGGGAGATGCCATTAGGCTGTATCTGGTGCTTCAGTACAATTATCACAGACAGTGTCAGCAACAGTGTATTCTGTACTTACATATTTTAGATATGTAATAGATTTTTTTTTAAATTTTCACGATTAGGGTTAAATACAGTAGCAGCAGCACCCTAATCAGGTTTATTACAACTTAAAAAGGGGCTTTTAGGTAGTTTTGGAGACAACACCTGATTTTTGTATCTAGTAGAATTAGGCCTGAGTTGGCAGATGGAGTTGATCCAAAAGCTAGTCTACTCTTTCAAAACAATAAAGCTAAAGTCCTCAACTTCATACAAATTGACCCTAGGCCCAACAGTTTCATAGATTGTAAGCTTTTTTTATGATACCACACTGGATTGTCTTAAAAGTTGAATACAATGTCATAACAGAGTGTGCAAAAACACTACAAAACCAAATATAGACATCAAGTAGATGTTTGGTAGAAATTGGCTAGTGTCACGACAGTATTAGAGCTCTTGCATAGGTTGCAAAAATATTGTACAGACTTGATATACTGTACATAATGTAAGCAGTTTAGTAGAATGTCATTTCCGAGGGACAGACCAGGTAGGTATTAATCAAGAAATCAAAATTAGAATGTTTAATTTACAGAACTAAGCCAGAAATATAGAACACTTGATGCAAACTATGTAATCTACTTTTGTAGGCAGCAGTTTGAGAGAGACAAGGCAGGTTTTAATCAACAACATTAGATTATATTATTTCACAGAAAAAAAGCCAAAAATAATATACAGACTCTATGCATACTATGTATGCAGCTTTGTTAAGTGACAGTTTCAGAGGTAGAGACCAGGCAGATTTTAATCAAGAAATCAAAATAAGACTTGAGGCACACTATGGTGTGTATTTATAAACAATTTGTATTATATCGATATTATTTTTACATTCATTTTGGAGCCAAAAACAACATTACATTAAATTTCCAAAGATACTATGCTAAAAACATTTGTTTTTGTCTCCATTCACATTGAACACATGTATATACAAATTTGCAGGATTAATGGCTCTGTGACTTAAATTAATAATTACTAAAAATAGTAGGCAGTTTTACTAGGCTACAGTTAAAGAGGGAATGATCAGGCAGGTTTTAATCAATAACTAAAAATCAGAGTGTATTATTTCATCAAAAAAAGCCAGAAATACTATACAGACTCAAGGCACACTAAGTAAGCAGATTTACTAGGCCTGAGGGAGAGAGGGAAACCAGGCCGGTTTTAATCAAGAAATAAAACGTGTGATATTTCACAGAAAGATGACAGAAATATTACACAGACTGGATGCACGCTATTTTAGCATTTTTAGTAGGCTGCAGCAGTTTCAGGGGGAGACCAGGCAGATTTTACCATGAAATAAAAATTAAAGTGTATTTCTGTATTTGACGGAAAAAAGCTATGTAAGCAGCTTGTGGCAACTGACGCCACCACAGGTCCTTCTTTCAGTGATCTGAGAATCAGAGCGCACGCTGGGCATTATAGGGGATCCTGCAACTATCTGGAAATGTGTCCAAGAAGTTCTTCCACAGCACCTTTTCTATGTGGAACATTTTTTCTTTGCAGATGCAGAACCTGTTCACCCCCTAACTTTGCCTTACTGTATTAGCAGCTATGCTTATAGGAGGTTCAGATCAAACTTATGTTTAACCTGAAACTTAAGCTCATCCCTGAAGCCAATACAAAGAAATAGAGGATGCGGTATAAAAATCAGAAAATAATTAGACCACATATGGTAAACTACTATATCCAGTAACCAGCATCTATCCTGCAAGCAGTCAGGCAAGTTCTGATAAAGCAAAGACTGATTGAGCGACTTCAGTGCTGCCCAATGATTGAATATTCTGATTGTTTGGTTTGAGTTTAAAAAGTAAAATCCCTAAGCATATGATCATTGCTGCTTTAATGCTATATTTATAAATCTCAAATGCGGTGCGTTAATAGATTAGAGGAGGGTCCACATTGTGCACCAGCATTTTTACATATATTTTAAAACCTATGCAAGCAAGACCTTTGCTTTTAATAATTCTTAGAACCTGGTTTAAAATATGTATTTTTTGTGCTTAATGATGTAGTTACATAGTATTTGAGGTTGAATAAAGACACAGGTCCATCAAGTCCTACTTAATAAATATTTTCGCTAGGGAACCTTTGTATTTATATAGTTAACCCCTCCTTTTGTGCATCTTCTCAGTTAGTTATAAATAGACAGAGACCTTACTTATTTGTCATCTCTTTCTGTTGCAATGTATTGCTGACCTGTACTGGGATCACCGCACAATAGTGTTCATTGTTTGGCATTTTTTATACCTTTATATGGATTGTACCAACACCATGTAACTATAGTACAAATGCCAACCATCAACCTTTGACACAAATTTAGATGGTCCACATCAAGGAAGACTCTGCATAGTGTGTACTTAATGAGACTCCAACAGTTAATGATTCAGCATTTCTTGCCTCCTGCACATTCCTATTTGCTAATGAGTCACCTCATCATAATGGGCCAATAGAAATGCCAGATGGAAGGAAGGTCTACCAAGAAGTGTTCGAGCCTTGCCTGTCAGAATGGCCTGGCATTCCAGCCAAGCACCAGATACATAGCTGATGCAGGTATGCACAGGAATCTCACAGCAGCACTTTGTTTTCTTGATGTGATAAAGTCTCATCAAAGTGTGATTCCATTCAAAACTTTTGACTTTGAACAGAGTTGAAAGGGTTTAAAACATCCGTCAGCTTTTTCATTGTTGTCTCTAAGCCCATCAGTGGTCTAACAATACCCATGACTGCCCACACAGCTGCTGTGGGGCTTGGGGTAGAAGGGGGATTAGGAAAACTAAACTGTGAGGTTTCAGTATAGAAAGGCTGAAGTAAGACCTCAGGATCATCAAGTCACAGATCACCCACTATGCAGTAGAAGCATTGGCTTATCTATCTTAGCATTGTATATATATTGCCCTCTAAACTTCTGCTACAGGCTGTAATGAACCCTATATGCCTAATGCAGTGACAAATCCCAGCGTTTCACCTCTTTCAAAACCATATAGGAGGGCTGAGGTTTGTGGTTTTACAAAAATGTTTAATAAAACAAGACTTTAAAACAGTTTGCATTAGGGTTGAAGAGTGTGCAAGAGTATTAATCATTTTATCATAACACAACTTATCATTATGGTAATTATTATTAGTGCTACTATAATTTTTATTCCCAGCACTGTTCCTTAGTAAATTATTGACTATGTTTGCAGCTCTCCCGGTGCTTGTCTTTGATACATACTTCATGTTAGGATCAATGACATGTATTGTCACACTTGAGATTGCCAGCTGCTACAGAGAGAGTTAGCCGGGGGGCCCTAAAGTTTTGCTATAGAGCCTCATGTTCTGTAGTTACGCCCCTGAAGCCCATTAAGTAGATTTCCACCCACTCTGGTTCCAGTCACAATGAACTCTCCAGGAAAGGAAGTAAGGGGAAAGCTCTCTACTTTTTCTGTTTTAAGTTTATACTGAGAAAGGAAAGCTAGAATGTCCATGAACTTTCTGTTGTTGCTTGTGTTTCTATGAGAGATGTTTCCTTAATTCCCATACTGGAAGACATTTTGTTACTGGGAAGTAAAGGGGGATCTCTAATGGCGCCAAAGATGGCAATTAAACGTAAAGAAGATTTAAACCCACCTCCATTCTAAATAAAACAAAAAAAGTTTTGGCTAGTTACACTTTAAAAACATATGATATTGCCATACACACCTGCAACCTGCACGCTAAATTTTGAGACCCAAAATACAATTTACAACAGTCCAGTAACTCAAACTTTGGATTGAGGTGTCCAGTCTCCTAAGATAATTAATACACCCACACCCCCATACACAGGTAATAAATTAACAGGAATAATAAATATTTCTGCTAAACATTTAGTGGGAGTAGATATTGTAAAAGTATGTCAAACTAAAATGTCATATTCTCTAGCTGTTTCTGGCTTTCTTGCTTTGTGTATTTGATCTCAGCAAACCATGTAGTAACTGAAGTCAAAATAATTCTTAACAAGACAGCATGGACATCTACTGCAAAATTGTTATCGGTCCCTAAAGGCTGTCAGGATTACATAAAAGAAAACAAAAGAGTTTGCAAATTGGAAGCATCATGTGCCTATTGTTGCTGCTGCTAACACTCACTCTGAGTGTTAGCAAGAGCAGCAATAGGTGAGGAAGGAGGGGAACAGTCACCTCTTCCACTCAGGCATATTAGGAGACCAGAACTGTCCAGTGCCTGTGAGACATGCATTGTCCCTGAATACAGATCTCTGACTCTCTGGGAGGGTATTACACACAGGGGATCTTTTCTGATATGACAATGTGAGTGGTGATGATTGAACTCGTATTGGTTAAATCGATTTGGGAGATCGACTATTTTGGAGACTGGGAAGGAGTGATAGATGAGCTGGAAAAACCGGCATGAGCAGAAAAAAAAAGCTGTCTATTTATGGCAAACCGCCCATGTGAGTTTTCCGTCCAGGAAGCGGTCAGGGCGCTCGGTGGAGGCCCTGACAGTTCGTGTGTTCACCGAACACACGAACTGCTGATGTTCGAGTCGAACATCGAGCCCATCACTACTCATGTCCATCTGGTTCATTCTGGTCCTTTCAACACTTAAACTTCCTAATTCCTCAAGTCTGAAGCTATCTTCTTCAAAAGTGTCATGTGCCCCTTTTCCCAAAGCTCTGTATTAACATCTGGTCATGTGTGACCCATCCTTCAACATTCCTTTAAGTGGAAGTCTATTTTCTACCATATACATCTTTCAACATTAACTTGCTAGCAAACAGGTAAATATATTTTAAAAAATCAAAGTGTTCCCCTCTAATGGTTGGACAAAAATTCAAAATTAAGTCAATAAACTGATTTGAGTTTCAGTTAGTTCACATACATATAAATTAATGACTTTAATGCCTGTCTCTTGTGTAGCTGTGTAGAAGATACTGGTCTATCCCCTATCTCTTGGCACATGGTCCCCCTAGAGAATGTGGTGCTAATGGGTTCATATGTCCTCCTGTTGCTATAGACCCACTTCTCTTCCCCATTAGCATGCCTCCTCATGGGAGTATAAATGGTCTGTGGTAGGTAAAAAAGCTAATCTTTAAATATAATCCAATGTTAAGGTGCTTGCTGGTACCGTATTTTCATTTTTGTGTTTAATGTACACATTTGAAAATGTTCCCTTAAGTGTTCAGTGACATGTCAGAAAATATTTTTGTCAACCATATTTAACAACTGTTTGAATATACACTGAGTGGCCAGATTATTATGACCACCCCATCAGTACTTCGTTGGGCCACCTATTGCCTTCAATACTGCGGTGATTCTTCTTGGCATTGACTCCACGAGATGTTGAAAGGTGATGCGAGGAATCTGACATCATGCCAGATGAATAGCACTGTCCAGTTCTGTGAGATTTGATGGTTGTAGAACCAGCTGCCTGATGGCTCTTTCAACTTCGTCCCACAAATGCTCAATTGGATTGAGATCTGGTGATTGTGGGGGCCACCTAAGCAAGGTAAATTCTCCCTCATGTTCTTGAAACCACTCCTGCACAAAACGAGCACCGTGGCATGGCGCATTGTCTTGTTGGAAGAAGCCATCTCCATTGGGATACGCCATCAACATGATAGGATGAACTTGATCAGCAACAATACTTTGGTATGTTGTGCTATTCAGACGTTGTTCCACACAAATTAAAGGGCCCAAATCATGCCAGGAAAACATGCCCCAAACCATAACCCTGCCCCACCAGCTTGAAGGGTTGTACTCATGCATGTGGGGTGGATGCGTTCATGCTGTTCCCGACAAATTCTCACTCTGCCATCTGCATGATGCAACTGGAAACGTGATTAATCAGATCACATGACCTTCGAACAGGCCTTCGGCTTCCATATCCCATACGATGCAGTGTACGGCGGACAGTGCGTTCAGAGATCATTTGAGAGGATCCCTGATTAAGATCTGCAGTAATTTGATGCACTGTTGCCCTTCTGTTGTCTTGTACCAGTCTTGCCACTCTCCGTTCTGCCATAACATTGACTAGTCGCTGACGGCCACGATTCGCAGGTTCAGACCCAGATTTTCGGCTGACAGTCCAGTCTTTAAACACTTTAACAACAGTTGCTCTTGAACATTTAACGAATTCTGCTGTTTTGCTGATACTCGCTCCAAGGCTCCGAGCGCCAAGAATCATCCCAGGTTCAAAGGCTGTTAAATCGCGTTGTTTACCCATATCTTCAGAAAAAAATCACTTCTACTATCATGGTAAACAACCTGCTTCCCTATTTATAATGGTCTGGCCCTCTAGCAACTTCAGAGCGAAATTATAGCTAATTTGCCTACAAACGTCAGGTGGTCATAATAATCTGGCCACTCAGTGTATATTGCTTTCAGTTAGCTCAGATTTGACCATGGACTTTCAGAAAGAGACCAGAGCACTAAAGCAGTGCACAGTACTAATAAGTAGGGATCAGAGCTTAAATATTTAAAAAGCAAATAATAATGCTTCCATTAACACAGAAGCAAGGTTTTCAAAACATCAATACACATTGGTTATATAATTTCTATATAAATGAGGAGATAAGTAAAAATGTTCACTTTATATTCCGTTCCAATTCAGCAGCATATAATCAAATTTTTTTTGCTTTGCTCCCTGCATAGTACAATACCCAGGACTACCAGGTATGTATGGGCATGGCACTCTCTCCCCTTCGTCTATGTGATAGCATGTGTCACATTGGAGTCCATAGCCCTGTTGAAGATTCAACAAATCAGTTTAGAAATTACAAAGGACTAATTTTTGTCCTGATTGCAAACAGACTAACAAGGGAGTGAGAAAAGGTGAGTGCCTGCTGCCGGGGAGGAAGGGAGTTATGTAAACTTGGCCTTGCACAGACAAGAAAATGCTCATGATCACCTTCATTTGTATGACTAACTCTAACTAGAAAAAGTTGTAGTACCTCTTTAAGAACAATAAGTATATTTTGTCTTATTAATATATGTGGCTTATTCGATATTTGTTTTTAAGCAGTCATTTGCTCCAGTTGGTTAGCATACTGTGAAGATGTTTGAATTTTATGACTGTTTCTCAAGTTTTATTCCTTCTCTACTGCTGTCAGCATTATAATTGAGCTGTTGCAGAATTTCTGGTTATTTACAAGTGCAATTATATTAGTATGCAGTTGTATATACAGAAAACATGTGAATCAATTATTTTCCAGATTTTTATCATTCCAAAATTTTCTTGGTAAAAATAAAACTGAAAAGATGAGATCATTATATTTCAGATGTGAAAATATATAGCGAGGATATTGCCAGTAAGTTTATCTGCAACATCTTGAAATTATACAGCATTTCTCAGAGCAAATCATAAATATAAAATTGATGATAAAGCAGTGATATTTTTACAGCTTTACAGTTACAGCACCCCAGCACGACTTCCAATCATCAACGCTAACAGGAATTAATTCTCAGGAAAAGTTATTTAAGTCCTTGTAAGTTTCCTAGTTTTGTATTGAGTGCCAGGATTGCTAACATTTGCAAAGTACATAATAGCTCCGTAATGGCATGACGATTAAACCTAGAGCTGAGACTGCTATGGTCTTCTGCGTTTTACATTACCATAAAGGAAACAATTTTGTTGTACCATGCATCTTTACCAGTATAATTATGTACTTTCTTTCACATCTTCCAAAAGCAATCACATGCATTAGCTGTGGCTTGAGATATGACTTTTAAAACATCTATCTTTATTAAACCTCGATATGTCACTCTGGATAAACTGCCATGTATTAAACTCATTTTAGTACTGCAGCAGTGGATTGAGTTATCCTCTTTTCTGTGTTTCTATGCAGTTTTCCTAGGAAGTACCCTTAATGGATATACATGCAACTAACAGGCTCTGTTGTATAGAAAGAAACAAAGAGAGGGGCGCCTTTCCTAGTGCAGAATGTTTATTCAATATCATCAAAATCGTACAGACAGGTACTCACAATGAGGGTGTGAAAACGAGCAGCAGGACAGTAAAAATCGGAACAGAGCAAGGGTCCGTGTGGAGCGTCCTGTATGAGGCTCACTGTGGTGTCAACGCGTTTCCGAGGCACGCCCCCTTCGTCAGGACGTAATGACAGTCACCTCTCTGCTGAGGCTAAAGAAGGACGAGCTGGGACGTGATTGGCCCAGATGGATGGGAGCTGATGGGATCCCCATCACGCACACCCACTTACAAAGATTAAGCTCGATGGACCTGTGTCTTTATTCAACCTCAAATACTATGTAACTATGTAACAAAGTGCTTCCCGAAAGTTGCCATAAATGCTCTAACCTGTGAAGGTCAGCGCTCCACAAGTTACAAACAGGAGATATAATGTAGCACTGTCTTTTTGTTTTTTGGGACTTCTTATGTGTTTAGTTTGCTTTTCTACATGCTGGTTTTGGAAAGTGAAATTCCAACCACAACTGTCTTTCATCTGTACAGCTTATAAATCTTAGCTGCAGTTCAGAGTTTACTTCCTACCTGTTATCTTTCCTGGCATAGAAAATATAACCTTATATATCTGGTGACAAATTAGAGATTCACTGAAGATTTTGCAAAAAAAATAACTTTCCCACACATTAGGTGCTTTAAACCTTTATCAAAAGCAAACAGGGCAAGCATCAGCCTTATAGTTTTGTTAAAGGCCAAGTTCACCTTTTGGATCATGTTTAATGCTACACCCAAATTCAGGGTGTAACATAAAACATGGTCAAATTCACTACCCCAGTAGTGGACATTATAAAGACATGCTCTAACCCTTTCCCCACTCTACTAATAAAAGTGCTATTGTTGCTGTCTGTGGCCCTGCTGGAGAGATTCTCCACACTTACTGCCCTTATGATGCAACAGTATGTGAGAGGAAATCTATTTTACAGGGACATAGAGAGCAATAAAAGTCTGACAGAGGTTTTACCTCTTACCTATTATTTAAAAAAGAAAAGACTTTCTGCCTAGTTCCTACTTTCAACTGATATATTGACATATATATTTTAAAAAACGTGGTTTGCCTATAAAAGTTAGTTTCACCCCTTTCCTTACACTGCCTCTGAGTGGACCTTTAGTCCGTTATCCAATAATTCTGTGCTGGACAGCCTACCTCTCATGCTTTATTGTATGTAGGTGAGGCTGCAGTAGGAGTAGGGAATTTTTTGACTCATAGTCCATATAAATGATGATAATACATAGTGATTTTACCAGTGAACTGTCAAGTGAAGAAAGGGATTGCCAGGGTGGAAACTAAAGACACTCAGCTGGTAGACTGTGTTCATAAAAACTGTATGAATGCACAACATTTATGTCTGACTGAAGTATACCAGAGTTGTCAGCTTACCCTGGAAAATTGGTAGCCACCCAGTGATGTTTGGAACCTCCTCTACAGGTCTCCCAATAGTGGTTGCCAATCACCCAAGGTTTACCAAGGAAAACAGCTAGCTCGCCTCTCATATACTATACCATTCCCTCGGAAAAAAAAAATGGAAGTGATGTCCATAAAAGGGAGGGGAAGTATACCTTTTGCAGAACTGTATTGAGTGCACAACTTATTATTCTATAATATGTTCTCCTAGGTTGACATCTCTGCAGTTGCTTCGTCCACAGAGGCATGGAGAATTGTAAAGATTTGTGCTCCACAGAGTGTCAATTTGCTTAAGCTACATACAGAAGGTCACAAATTACATTTCTATTTCTGATTTTGTATTTTATGAATATTAATAATAATGAAAACCTTATAAATTGTTTTACTATTTTTGGTATAGTCTCACTGGTTATAATGAAGTAAATGCTACATAAAATAGGTAAGTAAATGGCATGACCAATATGCTAAGTGAACAGCACTTGATCTTATCATTTGTCTAAAATAATTCCAACTATAGCTGGTATTTCACGATCATGACATTATAAAGAGATTTAGTATAAATGTGAAGAACTGAATATGACTATTGCCAGTGGTTTCTTTCATAACTTTTGCGGTGCTGTACATTATTTAAATCACTAAGCTGTGCTTCAGCTAAATGTCACAAAGTAAAATAGAGCTCTTTAAAAAAGAATTCGTAAGAGGTTGAGTTGTCTCGGCATTTGAGATGGGCGAGTACTTTTTTTTAACATCCCCGTGCATACTAATATTCATGTATAATTTTCACATTTCAGCCTGCAGATGTAAATACCAACTCATCAGGATTAGTGTAACCTCAGCACAGTTGAAGTTTCTGTCAGCTTTAACTTGTCACTATACTTTGAAAGAATTTTCTTCTCACACTAAGGCTATGCAAGCAGTTTTTAATCTTAGAGGTTCCGAAAATTTCGCACAGAAGATCTCTAGTCTATGCTACGATGAAAGATTGCTGTGTGATTGTTGAGGGATTAATCTCATGAGATTAACCTTACAGGGGTATAATTGAAATGGTAAAAAATTTAATAAATTAATAACTAATGTGAGATTAATCTCATTCTTTCATTCAGGTCTAAAGAGGAGAAGAGGAAAAGGGTACAGTGATATTGCTGACAAAAATATAAATGCATACACAGGATAGAAAGTTTTGTAATGTGGTTCCTGAAGTTAACTTGTCAGAAAAAGATCTACCTGCACAAGAATAGAGTAAATGCACACCTCTCCACACCTTACTACAGGATACAGTGGTGATGTGGAGGTTGGCATGAGGAACCTTTAAGAATAGTGGTAGTACACAGGAGATCAACTCACGTAAGGGACAGATTCATAGCAGATTTTAGACAGAGGTTTTATTAACACATATCAACCCACTAGAACAAAACTATATCACTGTGTCAGATTAACTAAATGGTACCTTGTACAGTAGATACCCACTAATCTTATAATGAGCGCATATTATACCCTCTGTTATCTCATGGAGGAACATCATGGTGGGCTGGAGTGAGTACTCTTCAACTATATTGCCATTTTCCTTTTTCCTTTCTTCATTAAACTGATGTTAATTGGAATTATATTATCAATAATATAATATATTAAACAAGCTGAAAAAATGGTAATAACCACATTTAGAATATTTTATTGTATCATTGTATTGGCTCTTGACCTTATTAAAAATATTTGCTTAACCACTTGCTGACCAGGTGTTTGCACCCCCTTCCTGGCCAAGCCATTTTTTAGTATTCAGCGCTGCATTATTTTCACTGG
The DNA here is from genome assembly GCF_000935625.1 of Nanorana parkeri. NCBI lineage: Eukaryota > Metazoa > Chordata > Amphibia > Anura > Dicroglossidae > Nanorana > Nanorana parkeri. The sequence continues at coordinate 56,095 of NW_017306658.1, read as the reverse complement.
CATTTATTCTGTCATGCAACGCTGTACTGAAATGAATTTTATACCATTTTTTGGGGACAGATAGAGCTTTCTTTTGGTGGTATATAATCACCACTTTTTTTTTTACTCTATTAAGGAAAAATTACTGAAAGTTCTTTAAAAATACATTGTATTAAAAAAATACATTGTATTAAAAATACATGTTATAATACATTTATTACCAAATTTTCTAGGTAAAATATAAAACACAGGGTCACTTCAGGTAAATAGACACCAAACATGTTGAGCCTTAAAATTGCGTGCACCCGTGAAATCGCAAAAAAACTACCATACCCAAAATTGACTATAGGCGACGATTTAAAAGCTTTTACCGATCAACAGTTTAGTGTTATCAGTAATTGTTGGCCCTACAATCATTGCTCTCACTCCAACATTCGCGGTGATATGTAACATGTGTGGCGTAATGGGCGCAATTATCGTTTTTGCATGTATGCGCACCCGACGCATGTTTGCACACACAGTTTAGTGTTATCAGTAATTGATGGCCCTAGAATTATTGCTCTCATTCTGACGTTTGCTGTGATATGTAACATGTGTGGCATAATGGGCGCAATCGTTGTTTTCGCGCGTATGCACACGGGTATGTATGGGTGGGGACTTTAAAAACATTTTTTTGTTTTTCTTAATTCTTTTTCATGTGTGACTTTAATTTTTTTTGCAACTTTAATTTGTTTTCCTATTTTTTTCACTTAACTTTATTGTTATCATGTAGGGGGCTAAGAAGCCCTTCATGTGATAGCAAAGAGGATGTGACAGGTCCTCTTTATGCAGACATCAGGGGTCTCCAAGACTCCTAATGTTACCTGGGGCCCCCCAAAGGGGGGGCACACAGGGAGGGGCGCACAGACCGGCACCTTATACAAGTGATCCGCCGGCTTAAAGCACAGCAGATCGCTTGTAAGTTAACCAGCATCACTGTCCGTTTTTAAATTTTGCCCGTTTACGGCTCACTTGCACGTGCGAGTGGGCGAGGCTAACAGGGCATCTTTAGACGGCCGCTCACATCCAAGAAGGGTTTTACATGACACAGAATTTAAAGCATTGTGATTACTTTCAGCCTCTCACTCAAACTCAGACTTAAAACATTGTGTAAACTAAGCAGGCATGGATAGAGAGGGAAGAAGCATGGGTCTCTACTATAACTCATTTATTTAACATAACAATCGTACCAAAAGCATACCAAACATTAAAAATAATAGTAGCACATGAGCCTCATAATATAAAGAACAGTTCTACACCAAATCAGTCAATCAAAGTAAAAGATTATGGTAGTATATTTCAGCTGTATGTACCCCTTTCAAAAGATAGGCCTTAGTTAAGCTTTCCATCAAACATCCTTACATTCTTGTAAAGGAGTCATACTACAGTTCCATATGAGACTCAAAAAAGGTAAGATACAGAATAATGGAAAAAATAAGTCATAACAAGGTGTATAACATAAAAAGGAGAAAAACATCTGGGCTCACCAAACCCAACCTGGGCACTTAGGGATTCAAGGGTAGTGTCAAACACATACCAGGTGCTGTCCTCCTTCCTCAACGGCATACATGGGGAAAATGCCGTTATGGATAACGGAAGCTATTTAGGTAAATTTCTGGATGGTAAGTTGATAAACAGGGCTCCCATATATATGTAAGAATGTATCATGTTTATCCTCTAGAAGACTTGTTAAGCGTTCATTTAGCATAATGTTATTCATTCTATGAGTAAATTCTGTAAACGGAATGAACTGTTTGTTACAATTTCTAGCTATGGTCAACTTAGCTGCTAGAAGAGCATGATGGGTTAAGGTGCACTGTGACCTAATCAGTCCAGCTACTTTCATATGCAGAAGTGCTTGTCCAGAGTTCCTCCCTAGATGTTCATTGAACATAGTTCTTTTGTAATTTATAAACCTGGGTCTAGAAGGTGGCAGCACATGGGCATGCCCTCTATATCTGCAACATATCTCCTTGTGCATTACAACCCCAGAAACATCTATCAGATATAATCGAGCTATATATGTGGGGACTAGGTACCATCTCATTATAACCTTATAAACCACTTTTGCATTTGTAACGTTAAGTGAGCCTTAGCAATATTTTCGCTGATCTCCTTCTAATTTCCTTCGATCCAAGTTTGTAATAGCGCTACATCCAATTTGCCAACATAAGAATGCATTTTGTAACTGGATAATCTATCCAATTAGGAGTACAGAACCAATACTAGTCTTGGTCCCCCTGGTGAATGCAGAAAAATATGTTCAACACAGATAAGTGGCTTCTTCGGGTCTCCAGGGGCTTTTTGTGTTCCTAGATATATGACCAAGTGGGTATGCTAGAGTGAGAATATCCACCGCCAGATGGATCAAAACATCCCGGCTTAAACATAGGTCGCAAAAGAAGAGGAAGGATTAGTAGATAGGGTAATATAAGTCCAGCTGATTATTCAAGGGAATCACAAATCTTCACGGCATTTTTCATAAGTGTACTTATTACAAGGGAGCATTGAATGTTAATGGATATCCCCTGATTTTTTACATAATCAAAGAAAGTATGTTTTTAAATACTGGCTCTGGTGGATTTGTCACATTCCTCAGCTGAGCCAGCCATGGGATCTGGCTTAAGTATTGCAGGGTTGTAAACCTCAATACATTGTATTAGGAGGGAACATATAGCCAATATGGAGCTGCAAACTTTTACAAAAAAAATTGAGTAAATCTGTAAACAACAATAGACTTCAGTTGTTAATCCACCTGTGCTGGCCTAGTAACGGAGTACCTGACGTTCTTGGATTCAACTGAGAAAAAACAGTCTCTAATTTAAAATTATGGATTTTATTCTTGAGCTCTTGGCTACGTAGATCAACAAATCTATTTTAATGTTGTAGAAGGTAAAATAGAATTACTGAAAAGCTTTAGAAATGTCTTTAGGGGCTATGAATTAACCTCTTTGCCTTATACTATAGGTAGTAGTGCAATTGCTAATACTTTCTACACCTTAACTAACTTGAAGCTTTGCATGGTTTTGGAGGATCAATAGCTAATTAGAGTGATTGCATATTTGTTATCTAGAAACTCTTGTACATGTTAGTATTAAGGTGACATTAAACTCCCCCCCCCCCCCAATGCTGTGATAACACCT
>NW_017306658.1:38085-52615 GCF_000935625.1 Nanorana parkeri | reverse complement strand
TAATTACACCCCCCCCCCCCCCCCAATGCTGCTGTAAACACTTGCTTTGATCATCTTGCTGTGATCAGCTTCTTCCTTCCACTCGTTTCAGTCCCTCCAGCACTGATCTGCCGCAGACTCCTTGTGTCCCACGGTGTCTGTCTGGCGTGCGCGAACCCTCGCGGCTGCATCCATTCACTGTAATTGTGTGGTCTCCCCCTCCACTCTACTGTGCATGCACCCGCACACTTGGTCCTTCGCAGCCGTTCATAAGATGGGAGTTCTTCAGCCGGGAGCGAGCGACGCTGGAACAGGTAAGTTTATTTTTTTTTTAATCATGTGGCATATATCTACTTCTTTCTAGCAGTAGATATATGCCAAAAAAAGGCTTTAATTATACTTTAAGCTCACACCATCATCTGAAACATTATGGTGCATTGCAGATCAACGTGTTATATTCTAAAACACTATACTGTATTTTAGATCACTGTAGGTTTATTGAGCTGCCTGGAGATATGAAATCTAGTTTGTCAGGGCATAGAACTGTGGTTTGAAGAAAATGTATTTAATGGAAACTCCATTAGTGTAACAAAATTAGGTTTTTGACGGAGTAGGGGAGGTGCCAAGTGCAGATTATTGAAGTATTTCTTTAACCTGCATGTACATGAACACAAAATAAGATGAAACAAAACATTCTTGCTCTACTAGTAACTCACAACAGTTTAACTTTTACATTTGATTTAGAGCTGTTCGAGATAATGGCACCTCAGTAGAGCATATTAATTATATAAATCACTCAAATTTTTAGTCATATGATTTGAAGAGTAATAGTTGCTCATGTAGCCCTAGCCTATGTTTGGGAACAGTTTAGCATTCAACCACTTTGTACTAGTAGCTGATCCCCTTGTTGGAAAATTGCATTTATGGAAATCAGTGTATTTCAAGTAAACTATTTGACAAATAGTGAAAATACTTTCCAATAAGATTTTTGAATTAAGTTGTGACTACTTACAGTTTCAGAAGTACAACCAAGAAATATAAATACCCAATGATCTGTTGCTTTCTTTGCATCTTATTGAATTTTATGAGACATAGCACAAGAGATAATTTTTCACAGTCTTTTATGATCAGTAGGTATAACTGAATCAGGAGAATGCAATGATTCATTAATTTTTAACTCACTAGAATATTTTCATGTATATCTGTCTGATCTGTTGAGAATCACGCAGTTTAGAATGCAATGATTCATGAATTATTTGCAGATTGTACAAATCTTCATAAATATTAAGAAGATATATAAAAATATATATAAAAGATCTCTTCAGTTCAATAAATATTCATTAAAATTATGAATTGCATTTAAATATGCTTCTTTTACAACAGCCTGAAATCTGCCTTCCCACAATCATGACTGTAGACCAGTCAGGCCCTGCTGAATCCCACAATGTTCTAGTTCTATCCTCTTTTCAGTTTAGAGGGAGAGGAAATCATAGACAGAATCTCCAGTGGGATTATGTTTATCCATCACTTAAATGATTCGACAAGGGACACGTAGTTGGAAAGCTGCATGAAGCAACAATGACTATCCAATGCAACAAAGTGGCATTAATCACAAGACTGGTTGAACAGAATTATAAATGTTTTGACAGGTAAAACAGTTTACTTATAGACGTATATTATCAATTTGGCTGTTTGGTCGGAGCTTTGCTTTAAATCACTCACGAATAAGTAATTCAAGTCAGACTTGTAACTCCTCAGATTTAAGCATGGGGATTAATGATAGTTAGTCCTTCATGAGACTCTGGTTTGATTTTAAATTGCATCTAAACCCCAGAATAAATATTTCATATATTGCAACTTTTCAATCCTTAGGCACGGTGACTGAATTAGTTTCTTTTGTCAGGCTTTCTTTCCCTTTTATTTTAACCTGGCCACCCCTATCAATGGCACACTACCTGTCCTAGGGCGACAATTCTTACTCACTGTATATTTATATAGGAGCAGCAATCCATAAACGGGACTACAGCAAACTTTGCCGTTTCCAATTCTCCATAACATAATGGAGGGCTATTCTGTAGTTCGAACGTGTGAACTTGGAAGTGCTGATAACACTGTGAAGTGCACAGGAACTTGCACGCCCACTAGCTTTCTGGCAGGATCAACAAGTATATTTTTGTGGACTTATTGATCAGAGATAACAACATACCTTTAATGTAATTTTAACCTACCAAAAAGGAGCAAATTAAAAGGGAAATGTATTTACATACAATTAAAAGATACCCATGTAAGATTACCCAAATTAGGTTTTTGTAGTCTCTTAAATTTATTAGTACAAATTTAGCTCCAGCCACACCAAATACTTTCTGCAAAAATATGTTTTTTTGTAGTCAAAGAGTACCTAAGCCAAAACTTTCCTTTAAATAGTGTTATCTGCACAAAAAAATCTGCTTCATTACACATAGCATTTACTTGACAAATAGCTCTTACTAGTTAAGGAGCTAATGCAAACTTTCTTTTGTGTGTCTGGCTCAAATAAAGTCTTTATTTTAGTACCAAGTCAGCCATATTAAACTAAGTACTGGTACAAAAGCCAACAGCTCAGTAATTTTTTTAAGGAGATCTGAATCACTTTAGTTGTATTTTTGGCAAACTTATTTCACTTTATCATCTTGGCATTTCATTACATTTTACGATCACAAAGTCAACTCTCCTGCAACAAAGCGAAACATGGTTCTTAGAAATAAATGTTGTCATTAACGAGCCATGCCAACCCCAGTGACAGATTTGCAACTGTAATGAATAACACTTCCCGCAAAGTTCCCCTGTCTGACAGAAAAGCAGTGACATTACTGTAGAAAAAGACTTAGGATCTCAGAGACAGATTGACGCTGGTGAATAAGTAAACCCTTAGCTCTGACATGTGCACACCAGCCACATAAAACACACCACACAGCGATTACCTGTACTTTACAAGTAGTGCTTGTAGAAGAAACTTGATTTATGAGCAGGATAAAATTTACACTTGATGTTTACAGTAAAATATTAAAAGAGACTATGTCATGCCCCAACATTAAATGCCACAGTCCAATTCCCTGTTTGATACTTAAGTGAACTTGTACTCCATTTAAAACTGTAAAAAGCCCTGCCTAAGAGAGAAGAGGACAAAATACTTGCTGTTGCCTTCATTAAACAAAACAGTTTCTACTGTGTCACTTTGTTACTGGGACAATTTCCTTGCCTTCATGACTAAACCACAACAACTTCAATATTTCTGGTCAGTGAGCGCCATAGGACCATGTTAAATTAGTGATACTTCCGTTAGCGGCAAGTTGCCAGTAGCAGGATCAATAAAAAGGCCACTTACCTGGCATTGCTGGCAGACAGGGAACATACAGTAGGTTCATCCAGTTATACTGTAGATATTTATGCCATCCATGACAAGTTAATATATGATTTTGAAACATCTTAAAGGAGAACTATGGGTTAGGGATTTTCCCCATAGTTCTCCTTAGGGTAACGGGAAGACACAAACTAGCATCCTCCTGTCACCCTAAGCTCAGTATATACTGAGACGCCGCAGCTGAAGCGGATCCCGACAAATATGTCTGGATCCACCCAGCTACGTGAGTGACAGCTGTACCCGCCCCCTCCCCCGTCCGTTCCGCCAGTCAGCGCTGGAAGATCGGAGCGGGGAGGGGGGAATCCAGCCCCTCCCCTGTCTGGCAGAGAGCCGTGACAGGATCGAAAAGTGAGCGAACGCCGATATGTGTTCGCTCACTTCCCGATCTACTGAGCAGTCTCATTGTCACAGGTCGGCTAGAACTATGAGGTGAGTGAAAAGCACTCAGCTCATAGTTCTCCTTTAATGTGGTATAATGTTAATATTTGTGTATATAGGTCACATCTAAAAGGTTACAATTGGCCATCAGATAATAGTCTGCAGGCAATTTATAAATTTGATCGCATCATTAGCATCTTTTAAATTGTCACATCCTTGATTTCTAGTGGATATAGTGACAGATGTATTATCCTAGTTTATTTCATTCCTAAATGCCTTCATAAGGAGAATTGTCTCTAAATTGGCTCTAATTTGTTTCTGTCTCTAAATTGTTGCAAGCTTGCTGGAAACCTCCTGGATGAAGAGTACCAAAGTACGCAGCTGATTTGAGGGTATGAAGCTGAATTATCTTTGCAATGCTTTAACCTCTTGCCGTCTGCCCGTTAAGAAAAAACGAACTGACGGCAGAATCGCATCAGCGGGTTGCCGTCTCCAGATGGCATTTTTTTCCTGCTCGCGCGCACCCCCTAGCGCGCGCACGGGCAGGAAAGGCCCGCTCGTTACTACAGCCGTTAACGGCTGTTTCACATACAACCGATCAGCGGCTCTATAGCCGCCGATCGGTTGTATGGCGTGAATTTCGGAGCGCCCTCCCCCAATCGCGAGTGCCGCCATCTCCCCCCTTTTGACCCCTCACCTTTAATCCCGGGATCCGCTAGCCCATCTGCGGCCCGGGACTGGCTCGGGAGGGCGTCAGGAGAAGGAGTGAGGGAGATCAGCTCCTTGCTGTTCTCCCTCTGTAGTGTGAATGCAGAAGTGATGTGTATTACATCACTTCCGCATTCACCTGTCAGTCATCTGGCTCCTACTGCCAGAGAGAAGAAGCTGATGAAGCAAATCTGTGCTTCCTCAGCTTCTTTTGGGGTCTCCTGGTGACATTAGGGTTAAACATCTCAAAATTGACTTGTCCATTCATCTGTCTATAAGTGATGACAGCCTTGAAATGGATTAAAAAATGTTACATTAACATTCAGTATAGGAAATTGACCCTGGGCATATTTGTTTGTATGAAATGTGTGTATGCTAAAGTGTATCTAAACCCTGCCAGTAACATACTTTTACTGCATCTTTGGATTTCAGTGGAGCACAGATAGAAAGCACATGCAATTAGCTTACTAGATGTCTGACAAGATCAATAGGTATTTTTTGAACTTACTAAACAGATATTACAAGTACAGATTAAAAGAGAACTATAGGGAGAGTGAAATGCCCTCATCCCCATAGTTAGAGCAGATGCAGTGGCGGACCTAAGGAACAAAGGGCCCTAGTGCAAGATTTTTTTTTTTGCCCCCCCCCCCCAAAAAAACCCCCCACAAACACAGCGCTCTCATTCCGCAGCGCTCGGCCGGCTGTCACTTTCTCTCCTCCTCGCTGGGACAAAGAGCAGCGCCCAGCAGGGAGAAAAGAAAGTATGGATGCACGGCTGTATCAGCAGAAAAATTGCACTTTCGGCATTATGCCAAAAGTGCAATTTTCGGCCAATATGTTTTGGCGGCCAATATATGGTGCAGCCCTAATATTTACAGCAATGCAGAATGGCACAGGCTATAGAGGACTACACATCCCAGCAATACTTTATATAGCAATATCATTTCTGTATAAAGTACTGCTGAGATTTGTAGTCCTCAGCAGGCGATTGCTTGTAAGTCATATAGCAATCGCCTGCTGTTAAAAGCGGTACCAAGAGCACGGCTGCCGAAGACGTTCTTGTTTTAACCACTTCTGTGGGCCGCCGTCTATAGACGTACTGCAGCCTGGAAGTGGTTAAAGTGACATTAAAGTCAACTTTTTTTATCCCTCCACCCAATGTTAGCACTTACCTTAACTGATGTCTCGTAATCCGATCTTCTTTCCTGATGTTTTCATCTGTCCCTCCAGCGGTGCGGCGGCTCTCCGATCCAGCGCTGACTCCTCTGTCATTGCTGGCACTTCCTGTCCCACGGTCTGAATACAGAGCCGCGTCTGATGCCGCAGGTCAGCGGTCCCCCCCGGCCCCCCCTCGCTACAACACTGGCCGGGAGTGTCGGATGAACGGATGATCCGACACTCCCGGCAAAGAGACCAGGGGCCCGCCGTGCGCTGGACTAGAGACCAGGGGCCCGCCGCGCGCTGGATAACGATCCAGCGGCCGGCAACTTGCTGGGCCCCCCCAGAGCCTGAGGCCCCGGTGCGCCCGCACCGCCTGCACCAGCGGTAGTTCTGCCACTGAGCAGATGTATGACACTGCAGCTGTCACATGTCAGTTCTATAGATTGAGAACTGAGTGATTACAATCCGCTGATTGCTCAGTTAACGGTCTTCTCACTGCAGGGAGTGGTCAATGTCAGGGATTCCCCCCTCTGCTCTCCAGTTCCTCCAGTGCTGACTGGATAGACAGACAGGGGAGGGGGCAGGAAAAGCTTGTAGTGGGGTAGATCCCAACAATATTGTCAAGATTCTTCCCGGCTTCAGCGCGGCTCTGTGCTGTCAGCGTGTAATGGGTAGGTTGTAATGGGCAATGGCCCGCTATATGCTTAGTTTTGGGTCACAGTAGGACATTAGTAGATCTCTTTTACTAGTTCTCTTTAATAGCTGCATGATTTTTTAAAGGCTATATTCTATGCAATGATATGTAAATACACATTAATTAAGTTGCAATAAGTCTGCACAGAAAAAATTCAGCAAAAAAAGTTTATCCGCAAGAATAAAGTGCAAATCTGTCACTCATAAATATTATAAAGGTTCAACCATGAGTTTGAGGTATGCAACCGGTTACCACCAATACACTTCCTGGCCTCTGAAGTGTGGTCAGGAGGCTTAAAATTGCCAGACATGGGGGTTTTCTTACGTGCCAAGCTCCTCCCTATAGAAGTCAAGGTTCCCAGCAGTTTTTGTTTAGTGTGCGTTGCAGGAGACATGGGGGTTGATTTGCTAATGGTAAATAGGCTGTTCACTTGCAAGGGACTTTGCACTTTGTGGCGGAAGTTTCCCATTGCTTGGTGAATTTGGTGAAATTCCACTTTATAAGGAATACCTAATCATGTGCATGTTAAAAATAATAAAAACAATACTTTTGCTTGCACGTGATTGGGTGATGGAAGTCAGCAAACCTTCACATCATTCACTAAACTCAGGGCAAAATTCCTCTGCAAAGTGCAAATTCCCTTGTGAGCTGAACAGTCTTTTTGCCTTTAGTTAACCTCATAGTATTAATTGATAAAAAATACTAGGTATATGGCCACTGTGCCGAAATAGCAACCCTCTATGTTTTTACAGCAGGGTGGAAGACATTCAAGCACAGCGTCAGTACTGGACCTGAAAGATAGCTGTAAAGCACTGTAGTAGCACCAGCTACTACAGTGTTTTACAGGATCCCTGTGGGCCTACTAGGTATAAAATATGTATTGGGCCGAGCTGGTAACTATAATTAAATATTTATACCAGGAGTTCAGCTTTAAAGACTGTGTACATCGGATGATCCGACACTCCCGGCGGAGAGACCAGGGGCCCGCCGCGCGCTGGATAACGATCCAGCGGCCGGCAACTTGCTGGGCCCCCCCAGAGCCTGAGGCCCCGGTGCGCCCGCACCGCCTGCACCAGCGGTAGTTCTGCCACTGAGCAGATGTATGACACTGCAGCTGTCACATGTCAGTTCTATAGATTGAGAACTGAGTGATTACAATCCGCTGATTGCTCAGTTAACGGTCTTCTCACTGCAGGGAGTGGTCAATGTCAGGGATTCCCCCCTCTGCTCTCCAGTTCCTCCAGTGCTGACTGGATAGACAGACAGGGGAGGGGGCAGGAAAAGCTTGTAGTGGGGTAGATCCCAACAATATTGTCAAGATTCTTCCCGGCTTCAGCGCGGCTCTGTGCTGTCAGCGTGTAATGGGCAATAGCCCGCTATATGCTGAGTTTTGGGTCACAGTAGGACATTAGTAGATCTCTTTTACTAGTTCTCTTTAATAGCTGCATGATTTTTTAAAGGCTATATTCTATGCAATGATATGTAAATACACATTAATTAAGTTGCAATAAGTCTGCACAGAAAAAATTCAGCAAAAAAAGTTTATCCGCAAGAATAAAGTGCAAATCTGTCACTCATAAATATTATAAAGGTTCAACCATGAGTTTGAGGTATGCAACCGGTTACCACCAATACACTTCCTGGCCTCTGAAGTGTGGTCAGGAGGCTTAAAATTGCCAGACATGGGGGTTTTCTTACGTGCCAAGCTCCTCCCTATAGAAGTCAAGGTTCCCAGCAGTTTTTGTTTAGTGTGCGTTGCAGGAGACATGGGGGTTGATTTGCTAATGGTAAATAGGCTGTTCACTTGCAAGGGACTTTGCACTTTGTGGCGGAAGTTTCCCATTGCTTGGTGAATTTGGTGAAATTCCACTTTATAAGGAATACCTAATCATGTGCATGTTAAAAATAATAAAAACAATACTTTTGCTTGCACGTGATTGGGTGATGGAAGTCAGCAAACCTTCACATCATTCACTAAACTCAGGGCAAAATTCCTCTGCAAAGTGCAAATTCCCTTGTGAGCTGAACAGTCTTTTTGCCTTTAGTTAACCTCATAGTATTAATTGATAAAAAATACTAGGTATATGGCCACTGTGCCGAAATAGCAACCCTCTATGTTTTTACAGCAGGGTGGAAGACATTCAAGCACAGCGTCAGTACTGGACCTGAAAGATAGCTGTAAAGCACTGTAGTAGCACCAGCTACTACAGTGTTTTACAGGATCCCTGTGGGCCTACTAGGTATAAAATATGTATTGGGCCGAGCTGGTAACTATAATTAAATATTTATACCAGGAGTTCAGCTTTAAAGACTGTGTACATAGTCACTAGTGGCAGAACACACAACTGGATTGCAAATATCAAAGGGAGGGATAGGAAAGATAGAAGAGGGGGAGGGGTATGCTTGTAAGTATGGAAAAATCTGATAATAAATATGCGTGACAACATCATTAACATGACTGAGGATGGCACATGGCCTCATGGCATTCCACATGCTGGTGAAGGACAGGGATGGCTTTTTATGCAAAGTAATGATGGCAGGTGTATGTCCTTCTAGGTAAAATAATAGCGGGTGAGTACCTGAGATTGTGGTTTAGCACAGGCCACAAAAATGTTGTAAATGGGGGTGTTAGGCCAAACTGGAATGAAGACACAGGGTATGTGTGTGACTTATGAAATGTGTTTCTTCCCCTCTTCCCCCTTTTTACAGTAAAAAAAAAAACCCGTAGTGGTGATTAAATAACACCAAAAGAAAGCTCTATCTGTCCCCAAAAATTGGTATAAAATTCATTTCAGTACAGCGTTGCATGATGTAATAAATGTCAGTCAAGGTACTGCAGCGCTGAAAACTGAAAAATGGCCTTGTCAGGAAGGGGGTATAAACACCCCGGTCAGCAAGTGGTTAAGGGAAAACAAAATCCAAACCCATATGGCCCTGCATGAAAAAGTGTTTACCCCCCTGTTAAAACATAACTTAACTCTGGTTTATCACACCTGAGTACAATTTCTCTAGCCACACCCAGGCCTTATTACTGTCACACCTGTTCACAATCAAGAAATCACTTAAATAACACTTGACTGACAAAGTGAAGTAGACCAAAAGATCCTCAAAAGCTACACATCATGCTGAGATCCAAAGAAATCCAGGAACAAATGAGAAAGAAAGTAATTGAGATCTATCAGTCTGGAAAAGGTTATAAAGCCATTTCTAAAGCTTTGGGACTCCAGCGAACCACAGTGAGAGCCATTATCCACAAATGGCGAAAACATGGAACAGTGGTGAACCTTCCCATGAGTGGGTGGCCAACCAAAATTACCCCAAGAGCGCAGCGACGACTCATCCAAGAGGTCACAAAAGACCCGACAACAACATCCAAAGAACTGCAGGCCTCACTTGCCTCGGTTCAGGTCAGTGTGACTCCACCATAAGAAAGAGACTGGGCAAAAATGGCCTGCATGGCAGAGTTCCAAGACGAAAACCGCTGCTGAGCAAAAAGAACATAAAAGCTCGTCTCCGTTATGCCAGAAAACATCTTGATGATCCCCAAGACTTTTGGGAAAATACTCTGTGGACTGACGAGACAAAAGTTTAACTTTTTGGAAGGTGTCCCATAACATCTGGCGTAATAGTAACACCGCATTTCAGAAAAAGAACATCATACCAACAGTAAAATATGGTGGTGGTAGTGTGATGGTCTGGGGCTGTTTTGCTGCTTCAGGACCTGGAAGACTTGCTGTGATAAATGGAACCATTAATTCTGCTGTCTACCAAAAAATCCTGAAGGATAATGTGCGGCCATCTGTTCGTGACCTCAAGCTGAAGCGAACTTGGGTTCTGCAGCAGGACAATGATCCAAAACACACCAGCAAGTCCACCTCTGAATGGCTGAAGAAAAACAAAATGAAGACTTTGGAGTGGCCTAGTCAAAGTCCTGACCTGAATCCTATTGAGATGCTGTGGCATGACCTTAAAAAGACGGTTCATGCTCTAAAACCTTCCAATGTGGCTGAATTACAACAATTCTGCAAAGATGAGTGGGCCACAATTCCTGCACAGCGCTGTAACAGACACATTGCAAGTTAACACAAACGCTTGATTGCAGTTCTTGCGGCTAAGGGTGGCCCAACCAGTTATTAGGTTTAGGGGGCAAACACCTTTTCACACAGGGCCATGTGGGTTTGGATTTTGTTTTTCCTTAATAATAAAAACCTTCCTTTAAAAACTGCATGTTGTGTTTACTTGTGTTATCTTTGACTAATATTTAAATTTGTTTGATGATCTGAAACATTAAAGTGTGACAAACGTGCAAAACAATGAAAAATCAGGAAGGGGGCACACTTTTTCACACAACTGTATGTGTGTCCAGCCAGTAAGGAGTCTCCATCTACTGGTGACTGGCAGTATTGCAGAATGTGATAACAATTTCTCAGCCTTGTTCCACCTTCCCAAAGCAAGCTCTATATACACATTTCCTTCTCAAACTAGAAAATCGCTCCAATTAGCAAGTCACTGTAGGAATGATCTCCTTATATCTGATAGCAGTGGTGTAATATCAGAGTATGCCTGCTGTTTTCAGTTATTTTCTATTTCTGGGGAACTTTGGGTTCTCATAATAATTAAAAACAAATAATATGCCTACGTAGTGAGCACAGACTGAAGGGGAGGAAGTGGTTGATTGGAGACAGAGGTATGGATTCGGTTAGGGACTACTCAGGAGGGGAGGGATGCGGAGGACAAAGGCTTGGATGGAGACCTGGTTCATGCTGTACATTTAGATAGTCATCCTGGAAGAAGCTCGTATACACTTTAATTTCTTTTCTTCTTTCATTTCTTTCTTCTTGCTAAGTTATGTATGTATTAAATAAAATTAAAACGCTTCAAGTTAAAAGGTTATCCGCAAACCATAGAGCTCCATAAATAGAGAAATGCTGGAAAGATTGAAACATAGTCCATACAATAATTACAAGGTTCAACACTATAAGAATGTTATGAGGTAAAAAAAGGGACTACCCCATTTTGTACTTAGCATGGAAACAGCCCTCTGATATACTGCGGGACCTAATAGGCTCTTTGGTGAACTGTTAATTAATCTTGATGCCACAAAGAATGTCATAAGTTTTGTACTTTTGTATTTCAACTATGCAACTTTAATTAAAAAAATTCAATTATAAAAAAACAAAAATAAATAATAAATAGCATGTTGGCCAATTTCAAAGACATGCGATGAATAAATACGATGGGCCAATAGATTTGACATCTTCTGGCCTCCCTTTTCCTTGTTCCACCTGTACGCTCCTGACTGTAGGCTTATATTGATCCATATTCATTATCAGGACCAAGCTGTTACAGACATGTCAGGGCACATGGGAAATCCAGGAGATCACCCCTGAGAGGTCATGGGCATTTTGACCAGCAATTCATTTGAAAAGTGCAACTCTAATTGTCAGAAAAATGCTTACTTATTAGAGTACTGTTTCCTGCACAGTGGGCAGAGGTGATGATCCTGACGTAATTTCCAGGAAACTATCTGGAAATGGAGCGACTGTCCCTGTTTTGGAAATACATCTCTCTTTGCTTCTTTCCTCCTCAGTTGGTTTGATGCATAAATAATAAAACATACATATTTTAAGTGCCAAAAGTGTTATACTACACTAAACCTTTCATCCAGACTCTAATTTACAGCTTTTGTTATTTTGAGAATTAAGTAAAAAGGAAAAGAAGTGGTGAAAAAAAAAGCACTTGTGGGTTTACCCAATCATTTTTTGTGTATTCTTTATGGTTCACAGAACTGGGGCATGGCAGGAATGTATCCTTTGCCTACATATCTTTAGGCTGGGTTCACACCTAGACGTACCGAATATGCGCGTTTGTCGCACATTTCGTGCTGCGCGTTTACAGCTTTTCAAGCATTTTGGGCGTAGGGCGTTTTGCAGCGCGTTCCTACGAGCTGTAAAACGCCCAGGTGGGAACCATGCCCATAGGCAATCATTGGTTTTCACATGTTGAGCGTTTCATAGCGCGTAGGAACAAGCTGTATAACGCCCAGGTGTGAACCAGGCCTTAGGCTTTGGATGGAGTGCAGAAAACGTTTTACATTTATAAAACGTGCATATTCGGTACGTCTAGGTGTGAACCCAGCCTAACACATATGTTTTGGCTAGAATTGAGTTTTAACATTGATCAATAAATATTTCATAATTTTCATGCACAGACTAGCCCATTTACTGATAACATTAGTTGTCTAAATGAATCGTTAAATAAAGGTTTAGTAAATTCAAACAACCAATTTCTTTATCCACTTTTTCATCTCATAACAGTATTTTGATAATATACAGTGCATTATACCACCATCCTGAAAACCAGTTTAAACCTAATATTGGGTTGCATAGGAAGATAATGTGCCATGAAAAAAAATACAAATATCTTTCATATGAGAAAAGTTTGAAACCCTTATATATGTTTACACTGGAGGATTCACTGGAGGTTCTGCTGTCAATCGCATCACTGCCTAAATGCTTCATAAAATGTTAGCTGTGCATATTGAAAAACATTCTGTATTGTTCAATTAGATTTGCTTATATTTCAGAAGTATTAAATCGATTTAAGCCTAGTTATTGTAAGCATGGAGCACAATTGCCACTGATAACGTGATTTTGCTTCCACTCTATGGAAATTCAGAGCCCCAGTAGTCCTAACGGGTAAATATTAAGCTGCAGAATGCAATAATAAGTAGCTCTTGAAGCACACATATGACTTGGTTAAAAATAACAGTCAAAACAAAAATATTTTGTATAAGCTACTACTGTAATTATTGTGATCTATCATTTCCTATGACAGTAACATTCTCATATATTTATAATATTATATACCCATAAGAATTCAGTCATTCATCATGATTTCATCGGCTATAGATATCAGCAGATTTTAAGAGGTCTACATTTCGTTGAAAGGATAAAAGCAATAGTAATTTATAACAATCTGAACAGCTGCAACATAGTGGTGCTGCAATATATTTTATTTCACTAACATTTTACTTTCACTCTGTCCCCTTTTGTCCATAGCATGTTATCTCTCTAACAATATTTTTTTTTTTATAAATCCAGACCTTATTTTTACATCTGTTTTTGTTCTGTTTAAAATACAGTTCAAAGACCACAAATAAAGTGCAACCGTATAGTAGAGCAAGGCCCTTTAACCACTTTGCATCTGGAGCAATTTTAAGATTTTTAAACCTCTAGAACAATATACATTTTCTGAAGGAAAACGCCCTGTAGACTAAAAAGATGGCAGTTATTTTTTTATGTCGCACGTTACTTTTGCAACTGTTTATTACAATTACATAGGTTAAAAAAACACACAAGTCCGTTGAGTTCAATTAGTTTAATATCAGGGGCGGACTGACAACACATGGGGCCCCCGGGCAATACAAGATTATGGGGCCCCCTTGTGCTCCGCCCATATACAAGTCCCTCCCACACGCCCCACCTGCATAGACATTCTTGTGTCACAGAAAGTTTTTCTCCACATTATTTTTCAAATAGTGGGCCAATTCACTAAGATGAATTGCCGGGGAACTGGCTGTCCATGCTTCTGGGCTGTGAGCTGTGGGAGGTTAGTGGTAGGGGGCGGACAGTGTCAAAGTCAGTGTTCTATAATTTTTCTCAATCCTATACATTTTCTCCACCGTGTCACTTCCAGGGGCCGAGTCATCCGAATCAGCTGTTTTCATGACATGCGCACCTGGAAGAGACGCCATAGAGAAATTTATCGGTTGAGGAAAATTATAGCACACAGGTAGTGGAGGGATGCCTCGTCAGTGCTGTGTGCGTGTACAACTGCTGCGACCCTGGTAGTTCTGCCACTAACTTGAAGCTGTAGAGGGACTACAAATCTCAGCACAACAACAATGTAGAATAATACCACCAGCCATAGAGGACTATAAATCCCAGCAATACATTGTACAGCAATGAAGAATACCACCAGCTATAGTGGACTATAAATCCCAGCAATACATTATACAGCAATGCAGAATACCATCAGCTATAGAGGAATACATTATACATACATTGAGGGGAATTTATCAAAACTGGAGCGGACAAAATCTGGAGCAGCTGTGCATGGCAACCAATCAACTTCTCTGTCATTTTCAAACCTTAACTGAACAAACTAAAGAGAGAAGCTGATTGGTTGCCATAGGCAACGGCTCCAGA
>NW_017306658.1:36639-37436 GCF_000935625.1 Nanorana parkeri | reverse complement strand
GGACTGACAACACATGGGGCCCCCGGGCAATACAAGATTATGGGGCCCCCTTGTGCTCCGCCCATATACAAGTCCCTCCCACACGCCCCACCTGCATAGACATTCTTGTGTCACAGAAAGTTTTTCTCCACATTATTTTTCAAAGAGTGGGCCAATTCACTAAGATGAATTGCCGGGGAACTGGCTGTCCATGCTTCTGGGCTGTGAGCTGTGGGAGGTTAGTGGTAGGGGGCGGACAGTGTCAAAGTCAGTGTTCTATAATTTTTCTCAATCCTATACATTTTCTCCACCGTGTCACTTCCAGGGGCCGAGTCATCCGAATCAGCTGTTTTCATGACATGCGCACCTGGAAGAGACGCCATAGAGAAATTTATCGGTTGAGGAAAATTATAGCACACAGGTAGTGGAGGGATGCCTCGTCAGTGCTGTGTGCGTGTACAACTGCTGCGACCCTGGTAGTTCTGCCACTAACTTGAAGCTGTAGAGGGACTACAAATCTCAGCACAACAACAATGTAGAATAATTTTATTTTTAAAATCTTGTCACCTTACCCTGGTGGGGGCTCTCCTGGTGGTCAGTGGGGGGCTCCCTGGACCCTGGTTGTGGGGGGACTGCTGTGGCCGCCGTTGCAGTGGCTTCCTCCGCCGCCTCTCTGCCACCTGTGCTCGGTCAGCCCGTCCGCATCCTCATCAGATGCAATCTGTAATCGCCGGCCGCTCGCTCCTCAGGCCCCTGATGGCCGCGGGCCCTCGGTCCGTGCCCGACTGCCCCAATGGTCAGTCCGCCCCTATTTACTA
>NW_017306658.1:33615-36074 GCF_000935625.1 Nanorana parkeri | reverse complement strand
CTGTCCCCTGTTTCAAAGTTTACCATACCCGAGATGTTTACTGAAGTAATATTGCACCCTTGCTTGGACAGATGCCAGTGTTTTTTGTTTGAATACATTATTTAATTAAATTTATTATTATTATATTAATAATTATTTCTAATTATTTGTTATATTATAATTTATTATTTTGTTTTTCAAACTTTAACATACCCGGGATGTCTACTGGACTCTTGTTTGGACAGATTTAGGTGAGTTATTCCAAGGATTTACTAAGAACTACAGGCCTACAATGTAAAACAACATATTTGCTTGAAAAACAATGTACCGCTTTTGGTACCTAAAATCCTGAATAATCATACCGCCAGGGAGGTTAATAAATCACTTAATATGATGATTAATATTCACTAATGCAGTTCAGTTCTTTTTTTTGTTAAAAATAATTCCACAAACTGTGGCAAAGAAAGAAATGCATAGCGAAGTTAAAATATGCATTTTAAAGCCTCAGTAGTCACTCACTGACCAATGAGTCTAATAATAAAATGGATAGTGCATAGCATATCAAGCACTTATATGTAGAGTTTGACCTTTACTGCCTCCTGTGAGGAGGAGGGCCCTTTAAGGTTGTCTTCAAAGCTGGAATAGTCAGTTTAGATAAATGTATTTTGAATTGTTACTAATTCTTAACTGATATGCAGTCCAACAAGCAACTGATAAATGTAACAAGGTATAAACAGAACTGTCTGATTTTGCAGCAAGGGTCCTGTTTGTACTGCTGGTTACAGTATTGCAGGATCATTGGTTATTTGTCTCAGCCATTGTACAGCTGGCTTGTAGAAGTTTAATAAGGTCTACTGCTTTATATATTGATACAGCCAATGCTGGTCTTATAACATCATTTAAGCCAGGAATTTATTTATTTCCCTCTGCAAATGTGTCTTTGAACAATTCTTCAATAATTTATTAAATAAATCATTATAACCAATAACTGGTTGCTCAGATACTTTATAGTCACCTAATACTACCAGTGGCACTAGTAACTGTCCTCTGTTGCTTGATATTAGATGGTTAGTTACTTTAACGAAACCAGAAAAGGGAATTGCAATATCATCGGCTGCTTTTCCACACAGAACTTCTGAGTAATTCTTCCAATGATATGAATGTTGTTTGTGTCAAAAATTGTTGTCTCCAACCCTCATTGGACAGGTATATTGTCTATTTTACAATCCACAATGCATATATTCCCAATTAAATTCAACTATAATGTTTTGAAGTGATACAGTCCATTTTTGGTAGCAGTCTATCAGCAGTATTGAATGGTAGCAGAGCATTGCAGCCTTAAATTGACTTATCGTGACATGCCTGGATTTAAACTTTCACTCAATATACTCCTTGCTGTGTGAGGAGTCATATCAGAGACTTTTGTACACTTTCCTTTTTCATATTAGAAGCTACATTTATTTTTTTCTATGAGCAACTCATCTGAAGCAGAAGGGTCATCTAAATATTTATTTGGTTCATGTGGTCTTAGTCCATTATCTACAGACCCTAAGTTTTTTTTCTGTATTAGTTCAGCTCCAACGTGTTCATCTGACCTTTTGCTTGTGAAACAAATAGTAGGTGATCTTTAAATTCAACTGCCTTATGCAGAATTTTTGGAGCTTCTGCTACCTTAAAAGATGTTAATTAACTGTTGGTACAAATATGAAGCATTCTCTTCTTTGTAGAGACTACAACCAGGACTTATGGCCTTGACTACAGTTTCCATAATCACTGATTTAGAGTTTCCTCTCTGTAGTCCCATCTGGTGCGTGAGTTTAGAATATGACAATGTCTTTCTGTGCTTTTTTACCTAAATGACCAGTCATTTCTTATTGCAACTTTCAGCAAGTCACTTACGTGAGTAGGTATGAATTTGTGTTCACAGCAATGCAGGACCACCTTCTGGGCACATTCGCCCAATCGCCAAATGCATTTCCTGATCTGTGAAGTGTAGTACAGTAGAAACATATGGCCAATAATAGGTAGGAAAAATGTGCAGCCCCTCCCTGTAAAAGTCGGCTCTACCATATAAATTGTTGTCAGTGTGTCTTGAAACTGAATGAGATTTGGACAGTGCTGACAAGCCAGAGCAATTTCAAGGAAAGGTAGATTCTGCTGTACAGTGCTACATACAGAGCTATACAAAGCTATATACAGTGCTGTATGGTGCCTCAGCTACATTAAAGTGAATTGCAGTGTGTTCAGCTAGAGACAGTAGAATGTAGCCCCCCTGTGTTCACTGGGCTGTTTAGTGCTCCATTACTGTAAATTGCATTATGGTGTGTATGCACCATTGTACTGACAGTGAATACACCCAACAGTCCTTTTTAGGAATCTTTTTTTATATGTGTCAGCAATAATGTTTGTTGCTTTTTAGATGCTGCCCCGCCCCCTTTTAAGTTTCTGCTAAAAAAAGGGTTTCTGGTTCAAGTGTTTTG
>NW_017306658.1:32125-33493 GCF_000935625.1 Nanorana parkeri | reverse complement strand
GGGGGGGGTGAGTTGGCAGTGTGAACTTGTTGGTGACCCCGCACAGCTGCCTGTAGCACATTGCCACATACGATTGCAGTCCAGTTTACTGTGCCAAATCACCAGGTTGCTTCTAATAAAATTAGGAAATCTCCTATTGTCTTTATGCATTGGAAGCCTAAAGGAAGAGGCAGAGGCTTTCCACATGCAGCTATTAGGGGATGGAGTACGTTCTACAACTGCAGGCAAAAGAAGTGGTCAGGCTGAATTTTTGAGAGGCAGAGAGGCCTTTTTTTCTTGCTGTGTACATGATATACAGCCAGAGCATGTGGATGAGGTAGTGGAGTGGATAATCAAGACTTCATCCTCCTCCTCATCATTCTCCCAGGTGCAGAATAGCCCAGTGTAATCAGCAGCTGCAAATGCAACCTCTTCTTCCTCCTCTTGTACAGCTAATCCCTCCATTGCCCAACAAACTGGCATTGAGGAATTGGCTGAATTATTTGAGCACACAATCAATGCAGGAGGACGCACAGTAATTCATTTTTCCAGAGGTTGAGGAAAAGAGCATCAGCAGTATAGAGGAAGGGGAAACAGGCAGGGCAAAATGATTGCCAGTGATGCTCCAGCAGCTGCAGCTTACTAGTAGGTACCAAGTACCAGCGAAAACAAGGGTGAGAATGATGACATGGCAGACTGTACTTGGGTGCCTGAGAATACAGAGAAGTAAAGTAGGGGAGAGGCACAACATCAGTGAGGCAGGATATAATTCAGGGGCAGTTTGCAGAGGACTGGAGGGAGCAGTTGCCCTATTCAACCAAATTGCGATGCTCCATGGGTGTTGGCCACTGGAATTGCCAGTTCTGCTCTGCAGGCCTCAGCACTCTGGGCCTTTTTCATATACTGTATGTATTGCAGACAGCACCATAGTGATTTCCAGCTGCTGCATGCAGTGTAACAAGTATGGTAAATATACCACTGATTTTGGTACCACATGCATGAGGAAACATATGACTATTCACCACAAAGCTCAGTGTGAGCAACACATGAATGATATAAGTCAGCAGCAAAAACCTGCAGTCCTTCTCCTTAGAACTTCTATTCTTTTACCTCAGACACAGCAAACACTGTGTGATGTGATAGATTGGGCACTGGAGGTACAGCAGCAAGAGGAAGTGAACGTGGTACTATCTCAAGGCCCACCTTATCCAGACTCTATCACTGGGAGGCAGCATTATTTACAGGAGAGGCAAGAGAAGGAGTGGAGGGCAGGTGGTGAGGAGGACATGGAGCAAACTTTCAGGAATATGTTTCTCCCCTCCCAAACACCAGGTGTTGTATGCAGGTGGGGGAAGATGGTTGAGGACACCATTGCCTTCATAGAGGATG
>NW_017306658.1:15832-32106 GCF_000935625.1 Nanorana parkeri | reverse complement strand
CCTGACCCCACCCCCCCCCCTGCCATCCCCCCATGTGACCCAATGAGACGCAGGCTGACTCATTATAGGTATGGTCCTGTTGGTGTTTTTCCTGCATGATATGGTACTGTCACTTAATATATTCTAACTGTGGTTGTTCTGTTTGAGAATCTCTGTCACTGCCACTTGGTGCTTCAGCATCATTTCTCTTCCCTAACTCAGATTATTTTTTTTAGTTGTCTGTAGTTCTTGTATAATAGTCTCTTTAATCTTGGACTCTACCAGTTTATCCAGCATATCATTAACTATCCTCAAGTAATGGCAAAGGGTTTTAACTTTCACCATACTCTCGCCTGATGCTTTATTGAAGGTTTCAATTCAGGTGACCAATTAAACAAGAACAAGTGTTCTGGGAAATGTGACCTCTCTCTAATGACAGAAATTTAGTTGCGGGGTGTTATTAATAAGAGTATATTAATATTTTATTTTGGAGGTTTCTATTTTATATACATTTTTCCTATTTTTCTTTTTACCCATGATGGATAATGAAGAATCCTCAAATGCATGCACCAGTTACAAGGCAGTAATTATAGTCATTGCAGGCCACACAACTGCCCAGGGAAACATCAGCAAAGTGGCCACAAAACAGTCTGGCTGCATAAGGACTTGATGACGTATACGGTAATGGCATTAAATAAATAAATATGATGAAATAAATGTACTGTATACATACAATAAGCTGCTTTTGATGTTACTGATTATATATATTTACCCTCTAACTGATGATAAAGAACAATTGTGGTTTAAAAGTAAATGAAACCATTGCAAAATTTCAGTCTATTACAACCATACTGAACATATAAATGAAAATGACTTCTGCTTGGAGGTCTTGACCTCAAGATATAAGGCTTTAGTTAGGACCTGATTTAGAATACGGTGTCCAATTCTGAAGACCTCCCACACAGAGAGCAAAGAAAAAACGAGAAAGTGCACTACCTGGGGGTCCAAAGTAACTGGGACTCAGCTGGCCAGGCTGAGCCGTAGCGGCCAGAAGTGCTCTGTTGAAGGATACTGTATAACAAGTGCTGTCAGCAGTCGTCTCTCAGTCGGAGGGCTTAGGAGACGTAACGGTGATGGCATTGGGAGTGTGCTCTCCAAGTGACACAGTGAGGGGCTGTAGAGCAGTTGGCGGTGATGTGTAAGGGGTAGATCTCTACGCGGAAAAGGAATACCCAGAGGAACTTATCATGGAGGCTCTTTCCGGCCACTCAAAAACAGACCAACCTCTGGACTCAACACATGACCACAATGCTAGGGAGGACAATAAAATACGATTCATCACTACCTTTAATAATGGGTTCAAAGCCATACAGAAAGTCATACGCAAACATTGGCATATTCTACAAAAAGACCCGAAATTGGGTCCCCATCTACCGCCCAATCCGTTTATAAATTTTAGGAAGTCCAGGAACGTAAAAAACATGATAGGCCTGAGTCGATCCTTCCAAGGCCCAGAAGCCCGCCCAAAACATTTCTTATTTGACAACAGAACTGGAATATTCCAGTGCAAAAAATCCAGATGTTTGACATGCCAGTTCATTCACCATGGTCAAACAAAGTTTCACGACCATCTTCAAAATTCCTATATTATCAAACAATTCATAACGTGCTCACACGACCATGTGGTCTATGGACTTAAGTGTCCCTGCGGGCTGATATATGTTGGCCGTACAATAAGCCCCCTAAGGGCGAGAATCGGTGACCATAGACGCCTGATAGAAAAAGGTGACACCGAACACAGTGTACCTCGTCATTTTACTTTCAAACATAACAAAAACGCCCAAAAAAGTGTTCGCCATCGAACATATTTCAAATCAACTATCCCCTTCTGAAAGGTTTCATCTTCTCTGTAGAAGATAGACCTATCGGATATATAAATTGAATACTCTGGTCCCAATAGGTCTTAACGAGGAGATAGAAATTCACACCATTCTATAAAGTAATACAACACATATCGGTCGGCCGCTACCTTTCAGAGGTCGGTATATCGCGAATCCAATTGTTTTTAAACCTTTTCCCCTCATTCTTCTTTTTCATGGGGGAAGTTTTTAATCACACTTGACATTGAATGCATCAATAACAGCTGCATTCCATTTTAATTAATTAATTTTTTTATCCATTTGTATTTTCAAATAGTTTTATTTTCAAATAGTATTTAACTAAAAATGGACAACAATAATGATTGAGGTCCCATCTGTCTTAAATAAACCTTTTAAAGTTTATATCTAGTTTTACACAACAAGTCCCTGTCCTTGTATTCGTCAGGCAGTATAGATGAATCCCTTCGCCCAGTGCATCCTGCATGACAGAACGAATGTGAGATGTAAACTGCAGGTAACAAGCCAAGTGCTGCCCGTTATGCTCATGGGGCGTGCACTTGTACTCGATCCGCCCCACTATACCATTCCACCTATCAGGACAGCGCGATTGAAGCTGTCTCCGCCCAGCTGTCATTTTATAAATCGTGAGTTTCCCGCAATTCGGTTCTTCACCTGAGCTTGACAAAGAGGCTTTGCCTCGAAACGCGTAGCGATCTACCCCTTACACATCACCGCCAACTGCTCTAAAGCCCCTCACAGTGTCACTTGGAGAGCACACTCCCAATGCCATCACCGTTACGTCTCCTAAGCCCTCCGACTGAGAGACGACCGCTGACAGCACTTGTTATACAGTATCCTTCCACAGAGCACTTCTGGCCGCTACGGCTCAGCCTGGCCAGCTGAGTCCCGCCGTGAGAAAGCTGCTCCTCCTTCACAACTAATTCTCTCAGCCGTCCATACCACTGTATTCCACCTGGCCGTACTTCCCCAAGGACTCCATCCGATCACCCCCAGAGAATTTCCAAGGACTTCTCAAATGTGAGTTTTTCAACAATCCTATACTAACAGTAGTAGTGCTCTCAATACACAGGTTGTCTCCCATACAAATAGATATTGATGAGATAGAATAAGCCCAGAGACGCGCAACATAAGGTTTGAGGTATAAAACATACACTGTCATGGCTAAAAAATATTGCACCCCTGCATTTCTTTTAGATAATGCACCACTTCGCTCAGAAAATTGTTGCAATTACAAATGTTTAGGCATTCTCATATTTATTTATTTTGTTTGTATTAGTATGGCACAAAAAAGTGGAGAAAAAAAAGCCAAACCTGACACATATCATGCAAAACTCCAGAAATGTCAGCCTTCTCCACCGCCTGGGCCCACCTCCTCCACCATCGCTGGGCCTGGCCTCAGCCCCCTCCTCCTCCACTGCCGCCGCCCAGCCCAGTCTACTCCACCGCAAGCTGCTGGCTGTCACTGACTCAGTAGCGGGTGTGAGGAGGAACACGCCATTGCACAAATCACTGACAGCTTGTCAGTGATCTGGACAGCGGTGCGTCCCTCCGCACAGCCACCAGTGACAGCCAGCAGCCTGTGATGCCATAGTGACCCAGACAGGCCACAGGGCATCAGGTGGAGCCCTTTGTTCCTTGTCCTGGCGCGCCCCCCTGTGCCCCAGGCCCCATAGAGGCTGCCTGGGTCACTATGGCGATAGTTCCGCCACTGCCTGGAAAGTATTCTTTTACCAAAAGAGTAGCAGGTGCACGGTACAAATTTTCAGTAGAGGAATTCAGCAGTAAGTGAATGTGAACATGTGTGGGATAAACAAAGGTCTATCCTCAGGCAAAAATGTTTATAAAAGCAGATTGGCCTTTTTCTGCCATCAGTTATCTATGTTTCTATACTTCCCACGAATTACTGAATGATAATTGCTTTTTCGCTCCCTTTCTGACTAGTCCAGATGGTATGTGAAAAGAAAACAAATCCACATAGTTTTTAATATAGTAAACTTGTTCTATACATATTGGCACAGGAAGTTTTTTATTTTCCACATGTCTGCGCTTAAGATAGCATAGAAAAAAACACCCACTTAGTCATTGTCAAATTAGATTCACTTTAGCAGCATATTATCATTCATTGGTTAGCTTGAACTGTTAGCCCCGGAGATGACTAAGATAAATAACCAGCATAAATGGATTCTTGAAAAGGCATAGGCGAGCTTTCAATTACAAATATTCCGCCTCTGAGTGATAGAGTTTACTGGGCAAATTAAATCTTCTAAGTGATGAAAGAAATAACCCGTGACATTGGTGATAGAGAAATTAAATTAAACTCACTAATGGCAGGTCAGCGTGGACTGAAAAGGACTAATGGAAGCGATTGCATGATAAGCAGACCCTCACTTTTCTGTGACAAGTCTATTGCTAAAAGATCATAGAACACATCTATTCAAGTGGCAAGTAAGTTATTTGCTTGTTAT
The DNA here is from genome assembly GCF_000935625.1 of Nanorana parkeri. Taxonomy (NCBI): domain Eukaryota; kingdom Metazoa; phylum Chordata; class Amphibia; order Anura; family Dicroglossidae; genus Nanorana; species Nanorana parkeri. The sequence continues at coordinate 27,761 of NW_017306658.1, read as the reverse complement.
TCCCATGTACTGCAAATGCAGTTGGCCTCTGTGACTGCAGCCAGGCTGCACTTGACATCCCTTTTTATTGTACATGGTAAGGAATTGTAAATCTTTCCACTTCCAAAATAGAAAATAAAGATTTTTGCTTAAAATGCTATGCCTATTGCTGGCATTTCTCTGTACCCATTCACCTAAAAAGGAGCTCAGACTTGATTACAGCAATGTGACTGCAAGCAGTAATAAAAAAACAATGCAGAATTAAAGATTGTTTATGACATTCTGTGCTCACAGTGGCTATCATAGAGCACAGAAGTCCCTTTGTGCAAATACCAATGACGAAATTCAATAGGCCCATGATCATTTAGTCTGGTCTTCAAAGCCCCTGACAGTGGCTAACTTTCCAGTTGTCATCAAATACTCACAGGTGAGATACTGAGCATTGTTCCCTTACAAAGGTTACTAAGGAAAACATGCACTGTTACCAGTTATCAAGAAAATACCTCTGCTGCTGCCAATCAGTAGTGGGGACCTGATGGAGAACTGCAGGGCGGGTGCAATGCTGGTTTGCTATTGGCTATTGCAAATTGAAATAGCCAATAGGAATCTAGCAATGCATTCCTATGGCCAAAACAATGTATAATTTTTTTTCTATTCTGACACGACTCAGAATAAAAAAAAAGAACTCGAAGGATGGGCCGAAGCTACGGCTAGATTCTTCGGCTGCTTCGTGAATAGACCCCTAAATATTTGTTGGGGAAGTGGGAGATTGAAGCAAATCTGTTGCTAAGTCTTAATAGGACAAAGCCCAAGTTTGCTTTAATGGTAATAGCATTGTATGAAGTGAGTATTCTCCGAAGAAAGCAGTATTATACTTACCTGTCCAGTGTTCAGTTTGCTAAACCTACACTGTAGCAGAGCTCCTGCCACCAATCCTATGCCACACTTCTGGGTGTGTTGAATAGTGTTTCCTACTGACTGCTGTAATTCATCCCCTGATCCCTACATCCCTACGGTGTCTGGAAGTGAATAGGACATGTATAGATTGTAGATAGATTGTAGTTTGAATGTAAGCCCTCACAGGCAGGGCCCTCCTTACCAACTTGAATTGTATTGTGATTGTAATGTCTTCCTTATATTGTAAAGCGCTGCGCAAACTGTTGGCACTATATAAATCCTGAATAATAATAATAATGTACTATATAAATCCTGAATAATAATAATGTAATCATAATTTTTAGTATATGCATTTCTTTTTTTATTTTATATGTCTACTTTTTTTCCTTACATTTACATGCAGACCAAGCTATAAAGAAGTAGTTATAATGACATTAGGTGTGACAAATAGGGATGTGCAAATCTACCCAGTTTCGATTTGTGGTGTGTTCGTTGAAATCTGCCTAAATTCCCCACTTTAGCAGTAAATCTTATTGATGTCTACAGGGGGGATTTAAGGCAAAATTGTAGGCAAACTATTGTCAAAAAAGGGAATGAAGAGCTGAGCAATGCCATGCAGGACATTTACCAAAGCAAATAAAAAAAAAAGTAATAATCCAGTACAGCAAGAAGAAGGTCTGTTTAATGCGAATTTGAGGGCTAAATGGAAAAACAGTAATCCTGTAAATTGCATGCTTGGGAGATGCCTTTGAATCTGTCAGCAACACCATATTCTGGCAGCCCATATTTTGGTTGTTTCATTGATTTTTTTACCTTTTACATTTAGCTTGGATTATTACAGCAGCAGTGTCCCAATCTGATTCATTTCAACTTTTAAAGACTTTTTTTAGGTAGTTTTGGCTGCAACACTTGATTGCATATCCAATGGTAATAGGAGTGAATTGACCAGAAGAAGTAGCAGCCATGCCATATCTAAAAGCTATTGGATAGTTTACACTTAAAAAAAGTAAAGCTAAAGTACTCAACTTGGCTTGGCCAGTGGCATGACAGTTCAGAAGCCCCCTTCCTAGGGCTCCCAGTCTAACTGCTGCCATGCTGTGTTTCACCTCATAGTTCTGAGGGACAGCTGCTACAAAGGGCCAGGAAGCTCTACAGGCCCACAGCATGAAGTGACTGACCCCATGCTATCTTTAGCCAGGCAAGATTGTGTGTGAAAGTTTGCGTTCCAAATCGAAATTCGGACACAATTTTGGAAATTCTGAGATTCTGATGTATCCAGATTCCGAATTACAGCTAAAGTGAATGCAAACGCATCCGAATTTCCGATTCAGAAATACGTTAGCAGTAGTCTGTATGAATTGTCATTTCATTTTCGTTTTGTTCGTTCATTGCAGCAAAGTGACATTTGGGAGAATTTTTTTTTTTTTTTACAGTCTGTACAAGAGGAAAAATAAAGCGTGAGGTTCCCCCCCAATTGATACCAGACCCTTTAGGTCTGGTAGGAATGTTAGGAGGGACCCCCTCCACTTAAAACAAAAAAATGTGTGTGGTGTTCCCCCCCAAATCCGTACCAGGCCCTTTAGGTCTGGTAGGAATTTTAAGTGGGCCCAGCCCCAAAAAAGTTGGGGTCCCCTAACATTCCTACCAGACCCTTGATCTGAGCACAGACCCGGCAGGACAGGAAAGGGGCGGGTGATCGAGCACCCCCTCTCTGCGCCCTTCCAGGCCACATGCCCTCAGCATTGGGAGGGTGTCCCCATGCGATGGGGACAAGGGCCTCTTCCCCACAACCCTGACCCGGTGGTTGTGGGGGTCTGCCAGCAAGGGGGCTTATTTGCACCGGGGTGCCCCTTTAATTAAGGGGGCACCCAGATGCCGCCCCCCCCTTGTGAATGAGTAAGGGGTACTTGTACCCCTACTCATTCACTACAGGGTTAAAATTCAAAGTCAATAAACAAACCACACTTTAAAAAAAAAGTCAATTGAATTGAATTTTAATTGAAAAAAAACCAAAGAGTAAATTTTTGACTATTCCTTTCATTTAAAAAAATGGCTCCATCTATGTAATCCAGCGTCAATCATGATGCACGACGCCTGCCGACCTGCCGAAATAAAAAAGTCCCGCCGCGCGATGACCCTCCGAACCCGACAAACTCACTGCAAAATGACATTCAGCTCGAAAGTAAACAGATGTCACGGCTCGCTCCGCCCATTTGACATTCTCAGCTGTCAAATACAACATAGCATTTGGGAGCTCCCAAATGCTATTCATGAGCTCCCAAATGCCATTCGGGTCTGTGAGCAGAGGTGTCATAATACTTTTCATATGCAACAAACGAACGATACGAACATGAAACGGGAATTCGTACAGACTACCACTAACGAATTTCGTCCGTATCCAAAACAAATTGACTTATGGACCCGAATCCCGAAAAACTAAATAACACAAAATCTGAATCAAAACACATTTTTTGTCGGTGTACATGTCTAGTGAAAATTACACACAATCTGCTGACTGCCCTTTACCTGGGAACAATTACACTTCCTCCTCCCTCTACTCCCATTCCTCCTTCAACTCTTCCTCCTCCCCTCCCCTCCTCCCTTTCCTCCACCACCTCCTTTTCTTTCTATATAAATTATATGAAGAGAGGCTTTGGGGAGGTGAGGTTGTAGGAGGAGAATAGTGCCTACTGAATCATACATGGTGAAGAGCTGGTAAAAATAGCTCCCTTCCTCCAGTTAATGGCCTGGGCAGTCTTATATGTATCTACCCATCATCACATTTTTTAATGTATTTTCCTCTTTGTCCCCCAAAAATATTTACAGACTTACTTTTTTTAATCATTCTTATTTTTTTTTTCATTGTGTCAGAATAGTGCCTCAAAGATGAGGACTCTATACTTATGTAGGCACCCAGTGCAGTAGTAGGGGCACCTGGGTAGTGTGGACTGACAGCTGAAGGAACAGGAAGCATGATCCTCCGGGGTGCAACGTCTAATGGCTAACTGGTATGTACCAGAACATCTAATGATGGAGATGGCTTTTGCTACTTGCTGAACCCAGGATGTGACCCCATGTTTGCTATGTTCAAGTAGCATGGACAGAACCTAGTGATGAAGTGCACTAGGTGCTAGGAACTAGCCGTAGATCAGGACAGACGGAAAGTGAGGATAATTTAAATCAAACGATACAACTGTGCTAGATTAAATTAATAAAACAATATCAGCTGTAATGCTAATGAGTATATCACTCTTATTGATTGGAAGCCTATGCACTGCGCTAAAAATCAACCAGTGTTATTCAATTCACTCATATCAAATGCTACTATACTTTTCTCCCTTAGAAAGCAATTTTTTCCATATACAGGTATATGTGTCACAAATGTCCCAATAATTATTTTTAATAAAGTGCTAAAAATATACATATATTGATAGTAAAGGGTAAAATAACTGACATAACTTCACGGCACAGCAGGCTCAGTAACTCGCTAGCAATAGTGTTGTTAGGGCAGAGAGCAGGAAGCTGCATAGGATTCAAATAGGGAGCACCACAAGCTGATTGACTGCAATCTGTCAGGGAGGAAGGTGTGCAGCTCTGATTGGCTGTAGTGGACAAGACATTCAGAGAAGAGGCTGTGAGCTGCTGATGTTAGTCGGAGGAAGAAGCTCTAATTGGCTGCCTCCATGATACTATGGGTAACATCTCAAAGTTTGGGCAGCCATGTACCAAACAAACAGAGCCATGACTGCAGCAGGGAAGGTAAGTAGCACTGACAGTAAGGCCATCCTAGCACTGGTCAAGCAAATGCAAATTCAGTAACAATGTTGACGGCTGGTAAGGGGAAGGATTTTGTTGGACTGGCACATTTGATGGGATTAGCTAAGGTATTGGCAATTGAAGAGGTAACTACCAATCAGTTGTTGTGAACAGATATTGGTTCTGAAAAAGATTTGGGGTATACAGATTATAAGAAAATGTACCTGAGCACTGCAATTCAAACCTGGCGGTAGTGGTAGCAGTATGCAGGGTGTCCAGCACTTGTCACCCTCTTTCCCCCCATCTGTAGTATAACACAAAAACTTATCTGGGCTGAGCGGTTGGTGTATTTAAGAGAAACCAACCTGCAGGTCTAAGCAGACCAAAATGATTGTATAGCTAGCTAAGAGGCTGATTGCTTTCGTTTTGTACTGACGTATGCTGACACAGACACCTGAGTTAGAAACTCTCTTGCTTTAATGCAACAGACAATTAAACAGGGACACAGAGCCCTTACATGCACTTTGGCATCTGGACTTCCTCCTTGCAAGCCCAAGCCCTACATTTAAAGGTGACCCCCCCTACAAGATTGAGTAAGGGTTTAGACTTACTTTAACAGACATGTCAGTGTCTACCAGACTTACCCTAATCTCGATATACATTTTGTAACCACAGCACTCTCTATGCTTTCCCAATCACAGCTAAAGTATGATGTGCATATGGCTGCTGTAACATCACTCTTTTATAGTAATCCCCCTTTATTAGCCTTTCTACTCCAAATGATCTACATTTATAGACCAGACCATGCATTATAATTACTATGGCAAATTCCCACATTATTTTTCGGGCAGGAGATGAATGGAAGACCGAATGGAAGACCGCCTTCAAGACTAGATACGGTCTGTTCGAGTACACTGTGATGCCATTCGGGTTGTGTAATGCCCCTGCCACTTTTCAACATTTTGTGAATGACATCTTCAGGGACTTATTAGATGTCTGTGTCATTATATACCTGTATGTCAAGCAGGAGAAATGTGTTTTTGAACAGTCGGCTATATCCTTCCTAGGGTACAACATCACCCCCGCCGGCATCCAGATGGACCAATCTAAAGTCAGATGCATTCTCGACTGGCCAGTTCCCAGCACCAGGAAGGCCCTCCAAAGATTCCTGGGGTTTTCGAATTATTATCGGAAGTTCATAAAAAACTTATCCGAGATTGTCAAACCCCTAATGAGGCTAACCAGTCCCAAGGTACCCTACGCCTGGTGCAGGGAGACCCAGGAGGCGTTCGACAACCTCAAACTAAGATTCACCACCGCTCCTATTCTCCAGCTACCGAACCCCGAATTTCACTACGTCCTAGAGGTGGATGCACCCATCACACGCGGATCCTCTGCATCCAGTCGCTTTCTTCTCACGAACCTTGAACCCCGCCGAAAGAAACTATCCCATCGGGGAGAAAGAACTACTTGCCATTAAAGACGCCTTGGTAAATTGGAGGCACCTCCTGGAAGGGACCAAACACCCCATTACCATACTCACCGACCACCACAACCTCCAGTTCCTCCGAACCTGTAAGACGATGTCTGGCCGTCAAGTCAGATGGAGCCTTCTGTTTGACCGCTTCAACTTCCACATCTCCTATCGTCCGGGATCGAGAAACGGGAAAGCGGACTCACTGTCGTGCATTACGGAAGAAGATACAGCCCCCGACCTGCCTGCATACCTTATTCCCCCTGAGCGTTTCCTTGGACTCACCGCTCAGTTCACACAGAGCCTAAAAAAGGCCCTTTCCAAACCAGAGTCCCCTCTTCCTGCTGGGCTCTCCCAAGGAGAGGATGGTCTATCCTTCAAAGGAGAGAGGCTATACGTACCCCCCTCGATGCAAACCTCGGTACTCCGCCTCATGCATGATAACCCTTTAGCCGGGCACCCGGTAGTCACTAAAACGATAGATCTGGTCAAACGGCGTTTTTTTCTGGCCAGGCATGTCCGACACCATCTATAAATACGTAGTCACGTGCAAGGTATGCGCAGCAACTAAACCATCGCGTAAACCACCCTATGGACTTCTGACTACACTTGACATACCAAAAAGGCCATGGGAGGCCATCTCCATAGACTTCATTGTCGACCTCCCCCATTCAGGTGGGTGCAATACAGTTATGGTCACGGTTGACCGGTTGACGAAGATGGCACACTTCACGCCCTTGAAGAAATTGCCTACCTCCAAAGAGACTGCTCAAGCTTTCCTTGGCCAGATCGTAAGACTACATGGCCTACCAAACCAGATCGTATCCGACAGAGGGAGCCAATTCGTCTCTAAGTTCTGGAAGGCCCTATGCCAGACCCTCCAGATGGATCACAGAATGTCCACCGCCTATCACCCCCAAACCAATGGGCAGACCGAAAGAGCAAACCAGTGTTTGGAGCAATATCTCAGATGCTATTGCACCCATCTCCAGGATGACTGGTACGACCTGCTACCCCTCGCTGAATTTGCTCACAATAACGCCACCAACTCTTCCACTAAACATACTCCTTTCTTCGCCAACTACGGATTCCACCCCCACAGCCTACCCTCCTCTTATACAGCAACCAACGTTCCCTCCGTACAGGACTACCTAGCTTCCCTGCAGGAAACATCTGTATCCCTACAAGCTAACCGGAAGACAGCTCAGGAGAGGCAGAAGAGGTTTTACGACACTCGCGGGTCTACACCTCCCACCTACGCAGTGGGCGATAAAGTCTGGCTATCCATGAAAAACCTTCGGGTCAGAGTTCCCTCTCACAAACTCGGCCGCCAGTTCGCCGGGCCCTTCTCCATCGAGAGGGTTCTAAACCTGAACGCGGTCCGTCTCCTTCTTCCGTCCGACTGGAAAGTCCATCCGACATTCCATGTCTCCCTGCTCAAACCCTTCAGGTCAAACCCGTTTCCGGACAGGACTCCTCCACCAGCTCCTCCTATTGAGGTAAGGGGCGAAACTGAATATGAAGTCGAGAAGATACTGGATTCCCGCAAAAGGGGCTCATCCCTCCAGTACCTCGTCCGCTGGAAGGGGTACGGTCCTTCGGACGATTCTTGGGAGGACTCCCAGGATGTACATTCTCCCCGGCTAACTAGAGCTTTCCATCGCAGGTATCCTAGTAGACCATCTCCTGCCGGGAACCCCGGGGGTGTTCCCTTGGGGGGGGGTACTGTGATGATTCTCCTCTGGGCCGGGCCGCCTCGGTCCTGCCGGCTTCCATGTCGGGTGTTTCGCGTTCCACTGTGGAACGCGGAAGCCGCTCGACTTCCTGGTTGTGACGCGAGCAGCCTGCGTTCCACGGTGGAACGCGGAAGTCACTCGTTCCGGCCGGCGTCTCCTCCCACATCCTGGGGCTATTTAAAGCCCCAGCTGTGGTAGCATGGCGTTCAACAATCGGATCTGAACGCCTGCTGACCACTGAACCCTACCAAACCACACTGTGTCTCCTGACTCAACCCGAAGACTCTGCCAGCTGGACCCAACCCCTGCACCTCGCTGCTCTGCCGCCCCTCAAACAGCAAGTATTCGCTCCACTGGGAGCCTGTTACAAACTGTCAGCTGCTGAACGATACACTATTGTGCTACTGATATCTCTGAGACCGTTGTGGGGAGATTCTATTGACATTGAGGAGATCTGTGTAAACATACTGCTTCACCTACAAGATAATACCCCATTTAACCCTATACTTTAACTTGCTGGTGCTACAAGGAAATAGCTCATTGATTAATTTCCTGTTTAAAACTTTTGGCTATGATGCAAGAGTCTCAAACTCCCCCTTAAGACTGGGAGTGAAGCCTGAGACTCACGCCTGAGAAGCCAAAATCCCTTACACGCCATCACTCCCTCTCCGCAGTTGCGCTCCAGTGCAACCGTTTACAGTAGACGTGACATTGTAATGTGTACCTGAAGCAGTCCCACATTTGGTCTGAGTTTAGGTTGTGAATTGAGTTATCCCATTATGTCACTAATAAATTTAGTTTTATATCTGGACTGTAATCAGTCTGGATGCTGATTTCTCTGACTTCTGCTGGTTTCTCTGGGTCTGGTGGATTGATTGTTTTCCCATGTTGCTGGGTTAAGGACTCGGCATACAGTGAGGGAGGATCCATCCTCAGACTTTGACTATGAATCTGACTCTGATCAATCCCTGAGCAGACTTTTCATTATATTCCCTTTAACATTTTTAATTTTCATGTTGATTCTGGGCAGCAGAAATTGCCAATACTTATATATGGTAAAGCATTTTCATGTACATTGGGCAATTTCATAGTATGGATCCCTCTGCAGGACACCTTAAAACAGACTTACTAAAAAATGTGCAAGTAATAGAACTTAAATTCTGAATAGAACTTAAAGGCTGCAAAGGAATTATTATCTTAGCACCTTACCAAAAGTCAGCGTTGTGATTTTCTGGAAAAAATTGTTTGGCAGGAGAAAAGAGTACAGAGAACTAGCATATATAGTTGACATGAAGGTGACCCAGACATGAAAATTGACAACTTTAAACTGTCAAGTATCTTTGACATTCTGCATGGTGGGTCAATTCACTTTTTAGAAGGAATTTTCTTTTAAAAGAACAATAAATAATTGATAAACATTTTATTTACTGTAAGTGAAAATACACTTCCTTCAGAAGAAGAAGAAAAATTAGCATTTAAACTTCACAATACAAAGCCACAGCCTATCAGATGAAAGGCTCCAATTTCATTCTAACACTGATCTTGTATAAGTTGCTGTACAACCTAGTATAGCCCTCTGACTGCTGATATCTTTGTTTCTCTGATTCTAAGCCTGTGAAAGCATTCCCAAGTTCTGACACCCGCACCATGTAAATTTCAAAGCAGTGCAAAAACATGGCAAATTTGTAAAGGTAGAATGAAAGGGTTTTCTGATTTACAGCTGTAAAGTTTCTTGGATATCATTAGATTACTGATTAAGTTTACATGTTGCCTGGAATTGCTCTTTAAGATGTATTCATACCAAGATTGAACTAGAAGCAGGTTTAGATGCTTTGCCTGTAAACACTTCTCCACGGCTTTGTAATTAAAGCAAGTATATAATCAAATACATTTAAATAAAAGTAAAAACAACTTGTGTAATATTGAAAAACATTTTAATTTCCTTTTTTTATGAGCAATTTGCATTAGCTTTTGAGTAAGTACGAGTGAGTGCATTCATCTGAAATATTATATTTGCATATGAGCCACTACTTAGCACATTTTTGGAATACATTACTGTGTGTTAAATCAGCTATTGTACCAGATAATTCATTCTAGGAAAGCCATGCCTGGTGTTATTAATGCTCTGGTTAAACTGATACAAAATTCCTCAATGATGCCAAAGCTTTACTAAAGAGCATAGCAGAACAATGCTGGTCTACATTATACTCTCACTATAGAAAAAAGATACAAAAAGCTACACTGTTTGCTTTAAAATACAAAACAAATACCTCAACCCTCCCTAAGCGCTCAGTCCTAAAATGAGAAAATGTATAAAAACCCCAGTGGTGATTAAATACCACTAAAAGAAAGCTCTATCTGCACTGAAATTCATTTCAGTGCAGCGTTGCATGACGGAATAAACATCAGTCAAAGTACCGCAGCGCTGAATACTGAAAAATGGCCTGGCCAGGAAGGGGGTGAAACACCATGGCCTTTAAGTGGTTAATATAATAATCAGGCCATTTAAGGGCCTAATTGGGCATGGGGCAAATATCTCATGTATGGGTTATCAGCCTATCTTAGTATTTCTCCAACAGAAACTAGAGACAATTATAAAATTACAATTGCATAGAGACAATTGTAAAAGTACCGTTTCCAATATGCTTGTGCAAGAGACCAGTAAAAGAGACAATTTATGCCATACATTGTTGGTTTAGTATTTTTTTTTTTTAATGTAACAAATACCCCTCAACCGGCCCAATTTCTGCAAGACTGTCCAAACATTTGTACTAATCCGGGGTCCTGCAGACCTTTTCTATAACTTGGAGAAATGCTCGCTACAGTGTCTGGTTCCTTGTTTTACATGCTAGTTTGTGAGTGTGCCATGATGCCTTTCTACTGGTTCCAGTATCAGACTTCTGAAAAGCACAGTGCCCATAAAGGAAAGTGAGGAAATCTAGTCCTCAAAACTTTATACAGCCCCACTTTCTTCTTCTGAAAATGTTGCATGACACAAAGCCACAATTGAAGTCTTCCTCAAAGTGCTTTGTGGTGCCGTGCTGGTCTGAAGGGGTGGTGGAGGGTAAAAGAAGGGCTGAGGTATGAAGGGGTAATGCTGAGGTCTGTTGGTGGAGTATATATATATAGTATATGTACTGTACATAAATGGTGGTACACTGAACACTGACACCAGGGCCATTTTTCTTCCAACTAATGTTAAGGTATTTTTTTCCTCCCATTGTTGCTGGGTATTTCCCCCCGTCTCCATCTCACCAGTGATGCCATTTTTTCTTTTCTACTAGCCAACAATGTAAGGGGCACTACATTACATTATCCTAACTGCTGCACTTGCTACACTGTTTTATGTTACATACTCCTGGCCTCTGCAGTCTATGTAGTATGTTGTATGTTACATAGTCCTGATTGCTGTAGTCTGTAAGTTGTGCTGTATTTTACCAGGCCCGTCTTTAATACTGATCGGACCCTGGGCAAACATTTTCTTGCCCCCCCCCCCAGGAATTTCTCTCACCTCCCCGATATATCGGCCGCCGAAACATATCGCCCGTAAATGCCATTTTTGGCATCATGCTGAAAGTGCCATTTCCCCTACCAGGGCTATGTGGGGTCTCAGAACATAGCTTCCCCTACCACAGCGTCAGGCCCTTCTTACTGTGCTGGCCGTGTCTCGGGGGCGGGAGCTGGCAGGACCAGCCGGTGCCAACATAGTCTCCATCTGCTGCTGAAGATAAACTCCAAACTCCCAGCCAGAGATCCTCGTGTGGTGGATGGGAGGGGTGAGATCTCTTCTCATTGGCTGGTGGGCAAAGCTCCAGAAGAGCGAGTGAATGGACCGTACAGACGATCGAGGAATCGTATGAGCGCTCAGCACTGTCACTGTCAAACTGAGAGTCTCAGTTTGACAGCGGCAGGGATGAGAGCTCACAACGTTACCTGACTTCGAGCGAGGTGATGTGCTGTTCCGACAGGGCAAACAAGGCGCCCTGTCGCCCTGTAGGGGCCCGACGCTGAAGTGCTGTCCTCTGCAAAGGCTCCCCACCTCAGCGGCGAGCCCCTATTATTCAGCCTTCGGCACCAGCTGCTTGCT
>NW_017306658.1:9169-15336 GCF_000935625.1 Nanorana parkeri | reverse complement strand
CCCCCCCCAGCCCCAGGCCAGACACCAAGCCTCAATTGCTGCTATCCCCCCAGCCAGCCCCAGACTCATCTCACTCAGCAGCTGCTGCTGCTGCTGTTCCCTTCCCCCCCAGCTCCAGATCATTGCTGGCTTACCTTACCAGTGCAGTGGCACAGGCTCTGCCGCTCAGCCTCCAGCTGTGAGAGCTCCGCGGCTGCCCCTGAGGAAAAAAAACCCTTCCTGCATGTGGGCAGGAAGGTACCAAAACATGACATTGGATAGGGGGTTTGGGACGTACCAACTGTTCCGTACGAGTCGTACGGAAGTGCCCTCTTTGCCCCGCGTTAAAGACGGCCCTGTATTTTACATACACATTATGAAAGTGTTTATGGCTTTAAAATTGACCTTTACCCCTTCCACTAATAATCACATCAGCATGCAGCTCTGCATGCTGATTTAAAATCATCCTACATTGATTAAACAAACTTGTTTTTCATTTACTTACAAATAGAATTCATCTACTTTCTGGTCGACTTTTGGCATCAGCAGAACATTGCTGTGAAATCTCATCTGTAATCTCATGAGATCTTAGGGAAATGCATTTTCCTGCCCTGAGATGATATGCATGGTCACATGTCATAGTCACATGTGCCAGAGTTCCAGGCAGTAAAGGGAGATCTAGTAATATGCCACTTAAATATCCCAGTTAAAATGGCCACTGTCAGAAGACTGGGAAAGAAAAGAGAAATAAGCTATGCAAAGAATACAAAGTCTGCAAATTTCTAGAAGTGTCTGTTTGTAGATTGCCATTACTAAACATTTCTAAAGGTTTGTTTGTTGTCATTTTAAAGATATGGGTAAAGTTCCTCTTTAACAGTTGCTAATAACTAACTAGCCCCCATGCATTTTACTGAAGTTCTTTTTTAAAGTAGGTTTAGACAGAAAAGCATGCTGTATGGAATGGAAGACTTTTTATTGTCAAACAGTTTTATTATACAAGTACAAATATGTTACATGGGCCCAGAAACATACATTGTTGTACAATACAACTAGGAACAGAGCAGTCTAAAATATCAAAGAACATCTGCCCAAATACAAGTATTGTGAGTTGTGAGTAGAAGCCATAACAAAGCTTTTAAACTAGAGATAACTAAAAATATTTGAGGATGGCAGCCTATAGGTCTTGCAAAGAGCGTAAAAGCTTGCAAACTCTTCAAGCGTAAGTAAATCATGGACCCGACATAGCCCTGTTTTAGTCTAGTTAAAGAATCTGTGAAGTTCTTCAAAGCATGGGGGAAAAGTGTGGAAATAGGCGTTTATAGGAGGAGAATATTTAACATTATCCCATACCCCGAAGGAATGTCGTAAGATTGGATTGTCTATGTGTTTTCTGTAAATGGGGAGAATCGATAAAATGTCAGTTGCCAGAGGTTCTCTTTCTGCAGCCTCCAGGCTGGCCCACATAGGAGTACAAGATGTCCTATACTAAGACTACAGGGGGACAATTTGCATTGCATAATAATAGCAAGTTATCTCAGGGACTGAAAGGTCACCCTTATTTTTATGCTGGATACAGAGTTTCTTGGAGACATGTGGCCTGGAGTCCCACCCAAATAAATTGCAGGAAATACACCTAAAGTATGCAAAAGATATAGGATGGGATTGTGATGAGAAGTGCTGTAATCTATAGGAGTTTAGGAGGAATGGTAATTTGGTAATTTTTATCACAATGTTCTTCCTAACCAAGACAGTTGGTTGTTTTTCAAAGATTCTAGAGTTTAGTTAGTTTTAGCAGAGCTGGGATGTTAGAATATAGAATGTTGTAAGAGGAGGTCAGGTGAAAACCCATGTATTTTATGCATCTTAGTTTCCTATTGAAAAGAGATGGAAGACCACAAGGATAAGACCAACTCCGGCTCCGGACATAAGTTTAAATTTCAACAAAAGAGTCATCAAGCTGGGCAAAGATATCTGAATTTGTTACGAAAAGGGCAGTATTGCCTGCATACATACTAAGCTTGCATTCGTAGCCTGCTACCACCAGACCATGACTGGGTATTGTCTCATTCATATTGTCAGAGGCTCCAGCCCAATAGTGAATAGGATTGTGGACACAGGGCAGCCTTGCTGTGTGTCTCCCAAGGTTATAAACTTGGAAGAGCGAAAGCGGTCTCCATTAAATAAAGTGTGAGTCAAAGCCCTGGTGACACTGTATAGCCATGGTGAGACCCTTACACAACCCTGGTTAGACGGCACAGCCCTGGTGAGACCACAGGCAGCCTGGGTGAAACCCACACGGCCCTGGTGAGACTGCACACAGCCCTATGAGACCACGTACAGCCCTGCTGAGGCGGTGCACATCCTCCTGAGACCTCACACAGCCTGGGTGAGACTTTGCACAGCCCAGGGTTGCATCTGTTCCAGTTGTTACTGTCCTAAAATCATTAGTCTGTATTGGTTTAGAAAAACTGTCACATGGCACTAAAAAAAAGTTATCAATAATTGTTGGAAGTAATTGGTGCCTTAAGGGCTTACCAAGATGTGTTTGAAATGGGGGAGGGGGAGATACTAGAATAGGGGGGAAGGGGGAGATACTGGAAACATTAGGTTGCTGATGCTTCACTAAATTGGGTGAATTGAGAATAAAGTAATATCACTGGTCTACAAGAAAAGCCTTGGAAATGGAAGTAACTAAATGTTACCAGAATTGGGTCACTAATAAAGGAAAATTAAGTCCTGAGTATTAATTGGCTCCAGTTTACAAGATACAGCTTCAGGTCAAAATTGCATCAAAATAATTCATAATTATGAGGGGATGTGCGATTATGCTCCATAACTTTTCTGCAAAATGTGATATAGCTATTTATCTTTTTATTGATACCAATAACATAACTTTCCATTCATTTATTGGTTTTTCATGTAACATTTTCATGCTTTACATCAACTGCATTACATTTACATTGAAAGCCCTGGATCAGCTGCATCCTGCTCATCATCTTTATCATCATCTAAGTCTAGAAACAGGATTCTGGTGGCTCTGGAATAGGCAAGTCCACACCATGGGGTACAGGACGCAGTGCAGATGGAATGTTTGGATATTCCATGGTCCACTTCTTTCTTGAGATCCCTTTTGCAATTGGGGGAACCATGCACAAATAGCAGTCACTACTATGATTGCTGAGTTACCTCCACACCATTGGGACTGCAAAAGGCATGGACTTTTTCTTCTTGTTTAGCCAATGATGATCGACAGGGCTGGTGCTAGACTATTTTGCGCCCTAGGCAAGACCAGCACAACCCAGCCCCCTCCCATGGCGCAACCCCCAATTCCCCCCATGCGGCCCCATTCTCCTGCCGGCTAGCTTCCTCAGGCATGTAAGCAGCTGGGAGCAATAGCCAGACTACTATTAATTTGAAATAGCCAATAGCAGACTGGCTATTAAAACCCCATCTACTGAGCAGAGGAGCGGACCTGAGAGAGAAAGTTGTCTCTGAGTTCCGCTCCTCTGCCCAGTGGGCAGGAGCAATAGCCAGCCTGCTATTGGGTTTTGCAATTTGAAATATATGGGGGGGCACCATGGGGGGATGATTGTTCGTGGCTGCACCCTAGGCAGCAGTGCACCCTAGGCATCTTGGCTTCTGAGGGAAAATATCATGCAACTGTTCTTTGGAAATGTTAGGCAATGACATTTTCACAAGCCACCAGATGTAACTGTATGATGCATATATCTGATCAAGACAAATGTAACTTGCAATAAAAGAACAATAAATGACAGTTAGGCAATAATCTTTAGTCTCAAGGTGAAGATAAATGTATAGACTTCCATGTGATACCATTTTCATTGTTCTACTGTACTTTGTTGAGAAGTTAGGAGGCATCATGATCACCGGACACCTCCGTCCCTTGTAGGCAAATATACTCACCTGTGTATAAATCTTTATTGTGAAATATCTTGAAAACTTTAGCCAACCAGCACCTTTATCACCTGTTTTCTAATTCATCTTATCAAAATATGTAAGAATTAACACTTTTTATCTCAGAGGTCGATAGTGTCCCAAAATTTGTAGACCAGTGTATTTAAAGGATAGGCTTGATGAGCAGATCTGACCTGCCTAAACCACTTGCCAGGAGAGTGTCAGGCTTGTTGTGTAATGGAAGAGTTGAAAAAAAGTATATTTTACCCTGAGGTTTATGTGTCTGTAATACTCTATTTATCCATGCCACTTTAAACTTTGGTCAGTATTCAGTGCTATGTAGCCACACCCACTTTTGCTGTGGCATACTGTGCACATCTCTTTTTTAGGCTGTCCCTATTTTTGACATTTTAAAGCTGGGAAGTATGCAGGGACTCCAGCAGCTTATCTTACAGTGAAGAAATGACCTTTACATTGTGAAGCTGGAAAGCATTCGGTGAGTCTAGAGTTCTGTGTTATACTAGATGTCTGCAGCCCTAATTCTATCTCCCTATTGTTGCTGTT
The DNA here is from genome assembly GCF_000935625.1 of Nanorana parkeri. Lineage (NCBI taxonomy): Eukaryota > Metazoa > Chordata > Amphibia > Anura > Dicroglossidae > Nanorana > Nanorana parkeri. The sequence goes on along the minus strand of NW_017306658.1, from coordinate 10,878 downwards.
CATAGAATAAAGCACTAGAAAAGTCCTTAAAGTGACTGGCATCCAAATTCTTTTATTTTTTTCATTCACATCCCACATACTGGCCAAGAACTTATCCCTGAGGTGAAATGTCAGCTCCTCCTGCCCCTTGAAGTTAGGTGAGCGCTACATAGTAATTTATCACTTATTTTCCCTTTGTTAGTGAACTCTTAGGCTGGATTCACACTTTTGGGTTCTATTTTGTGCAATGTAGTGCACCACAATACACAGTGATGTGTTTCATGGCATTGATGTGCAGTGGAACACAGGTGCTATTGCATTGAGCCAGTGTGAACCCAGCCTCATAAAGGGCTTGCTGAAATATCAAATGAATAATCAAAATGATAGTGAGAAGTTCAGGAGCAAAGTATTTTGTACCTTAGGAAAAGGGTTGAAGTTGGAGGGCCTGAGAATGGGTGTGTTTACATGTGATGGAGACATTAGACTGCCTGCATCACTAAAGCTTTGTGCTGATATATATATATATATATATATATACACACACTGAGTGGCCAGATTATTATGACCACCTGACGTTTGTAGGCAAATGAGCTATAATTTTTCGCTGAAGTTGCTAGAGGTTTACCATGACAGTAGAAGAGATTTTTTTCTGAAGATATGGGTAAACGCGTTTTAACAGCCTTTGAACGTAGGATGGTTGTTGGCGCTCAAGCCATGGAGCGAGTATCAGCAAAACAGCAGAATTTGTTAAATGTTCAAGAGCAGCTGTTGTTAAAGTGTTTAAAGACTGGACTGTCAGCTGAAAATCTGGGTCTGAATTATATATATATATATATACATACACTATATTACCAAAAGTATTGGGATGCCTGCCTTTACACACACTTGAACTTTAATGGCATCCCAGTCTTAGTCCGTAGGGTTCAATATTGAGTTGACCCACTCTTTGCAGCTAGAACAGCTTAAACTCCTCTGGGAAGGCTGTCCACAAGGTTTAGGAGTGTGTCTATGGGAATGTTTGACCATTCTTTCAGAAGCGCATTTGCGAGGTCAGGTACTGATGTTGGAGGAGAAGGCCTGGCTCGCAGTCTCCACTTTCATTTATCCCAAAGGTGTTCTATCGGGTTGAGGTCAAAACTCTGTGCAGGCCAGTCAAGTTCCTCCACCCCAAACTTGTTCATCCATGTCTTTATGGACCTTGCTTTGTGCACGGTGGCACAGTCATGTTGGAACAGGAAGGGGCCATCACCAAACTGTTCCCACAGAGTTGGGATCATGAAAGTGTCCAAAATGTCTTGGTATGCTAATTCCTTAAGAGTTCCCTTCACTGGAACTAAACTTGGATGCAGCTGCTTGGCCATGGAAACCCATTCCATGATACTCTCTCTACGCACTGTTGTTGTGCCAATCTGAAGGCCACACGAAGTTTGGAGGCCTGTTGCTATTGACTCTGCAGACAGTTGGCGACTTCTGCGCACTGTGCAATTCAGCATGCGCTGACCCCACTCTGTCATTTTACGTGGCCTACCACTTTGTGGCTGAGTTGCTGTTGTTCCCTGTGGCTTCCACTTTGTTATAATACCACTAACAGTTGCCCGCAGAATATTTAGTAGCAAGTAATTTCACGGAACACCTGAATACAATGATTTTGGTGTGGGTTTCCCAATACTTTTGGTAATATAGTGTGTTTGTGTGTGTGTGTGTATATTTATATATATATATATATATAT
>NW_017306658.1:8344-9107 GCF_000935625.1 Nanorana parkeri | reverse complement strand
TATATATATATATATATATATATATTTATATATATATATACATATATACATATACATATACATACATATATATAGTGACGTTGGGGAGCCCACAGAGCACTCGCACAGAGGGTGTTTGAATAAAACAAAGGCTTTGTATTGTCCTCTTCAGGGCAGTCAAAATGGTAAACACAAATGTAAGCTTATCTTCACCATAACTTAAGGCAAAAGTCCACATCTTCGGCACAAATAAGGTAACATAAAGAAGTGTCTCACCAGTTTGTCATACAGAGTCCCAAAGTTTTTCAGCAATACCGCAAGTTGTTCATACATCAGCCACAGCTGATCACTCTCTCCTCACAACTCCCACCTCAGGGTTAGAACCTCAGCCTGCTCATGGCCAGACACCCAGCAGCTTCACCTCCCTGTGAGACGATGGTCCTCCTGACCTTTCCAAATACACCACGTGTGCCGCGGACCCTCCTGGCCTCGCCACGACACTGCGTGTACCACAGGGCCTCTCCAGCCAGACTCCAGCTCAGAGTCTTGTGCGTCACATACACAGTCTCCCACGCTGTGAATAACCCCCTTAGAAATCTCCAGAGACCCAGATCCCAGATATACTCCAGAAAATCCGGAAAGTACTGGAAACCTAGCTCCCTCCCTGTAACACTATACATTTTCTGGACCCTCTCAGCCCCTCTGGCCAAGAGTCCTGGGCACCAAACACAGCAATCTCCATAGTGACACGGCACTGTCCTGTCACAATATATATATATATATA
>NW_017306658.1:0-8090 GCF_000935625.1 Nanorana parkeri | reverse complement strand
TTTTACAATATAATATAAATATTATTAATATTATATAATATATTGTTATAATATATAATACAGTATATTATAATATTATAGAATATACAATAAAAAGTTAGAAAAGTTAAAAAAAGACAATGTGTGTGATGGACTTTATATAAGAGGATTATATCTTAATACGCATATGATAATAACTTAGAAGCAGTGCCTACTTCTTGTTTGTCTTACTAGCTTTGAAACTATGGGGCATATTTATAAAGCAGTGAATTTGACATTCACCAAATATTCACTGCAGGAGACTCTTGCTGTTGGTGAATCTTTGGTGAATGTAACATTTACTGCTTTATTAGTGTATAACTATGCAATTTTCAGTTTGAAACAATTATTGATGAAATCACCTGAACTGCTTGCCATTACTTGAAGACAATTAATAGTACTAATAAATAAATTGTACATTTCAACAAGGAAACCACAATGAAGTTGAACAGTTAAATAGGAAGTAGCTGAAGGAGTTTTCCAAAAATGAGGATGCCCGGAGTCCAAGAAAGAGTTTGGGATATTTTATGGTAAATCACAGAGTTCAGATACACTGTTGATGCATTTCGTGGTACTGTACGACCACTTCTTCGGGAAGGCGTATGACTGGGCTTACAATAAATGTTGTGGTAGCCTCCAGTCTTTGTAAACAGTCTGTCTTACACAGACTGGAGGCCACCACCAAGGTTGCTTTGAAGTCTTTAACAAATCTGCTTAAAGCTGACTAAAAGCTTTGTAAATTATATGTAAAAACTTTTTGCACACACTATTCTTATACAAGCCTATGTGAACACGACAGACTTTAGAAGAAAAAAAGTTTTCCAAACCCTAGAGTCTCGCATGCATGTATCCTTTCACTTGGTCAGTCTTTATCATAACTAAATAATTGCCTTTACTTTCAACTATTCACTTTGCAATAGTCCATCTTTATAATTATTGCAATTATGACTGGATATGCTCAAATAAAGAATGCACAAACAGAATAAGATAAACAGCTATAGCATTAATGCAAGGATCCACTATTTTCTAAATATGGTAAGAATAAACCATAAGATTTTAACCACAAAAATCAATTTTCCTCTGTACCCCATCTGATGATGCGTCAAAAAAATCTATTTTGGTCAATCAATATTTAATCCAATGTTAATGTCCCAAAGTAGCCTGTTATGCATTGTGAATTGGATCATTCTTTTGACATGCACTGTCTATCATGTGATGGTAAAGGTATCTTCTTCTATTTCTGCATGGTCTCTGTTTAGATATGATTTTATACTCAAATAACCGTCGTGATATATGACCATGCCAAAGAAAAATCAGTAAAATATTAGTAAAATCAATATCTAATTTCAGAATATATTTATCATAAATGGAAATAGATTTGTAACAGGTCACAGGATCTGGACTTTTTTTTCTGCATAACATATATGCCATAATTCATGTCTTTATTTTTGGCTGCTCTAGCAGAAATTGATAATCATTTTATAATTACATTATAGGGCAATTCAACTAAATCATATTGAAATAGATGTTGCCACCTGTGACATAGCATTTTGCCCATCACACCTATCATTTAAAAATGAAAATGTATTTGAACTTACTCATTATGCATACCGATTTGTTGTACTTACAGTAGACATGATTTGTTTCTGTGAATTCATGTGAATTTTAACCACATTTTTAATTGAAAGGGTTCAACTATGTTAGCATTAGCTAATTGCATTCTTCCAAAGAAATATAGGAGTGTAACAGAGAGTTCATGTTCTAAAAAATGTTTATACAAATGTTTATTTTATGAGGTGTAAATGATCTAGTAGATTAACAAAATATTTGTATAATACCCTGGTCGGCATTGTTACACACTGTTTCTATAGTTACCAAAGCAACAGACTGATGTTTTAATTTGTGAATGTGATTATTATCTCCTTACATGGAAAGGAAACCATTAAAAACATTTTTGCTGTTGGTTTCCCTTTCTTTTTGGCAACCACCCCACTAAGATAATCTATGACATCCCCCAAAGTTCCATACTTACCTAGTTCTGGTGCTCTGTCCAGGAGCTTTCAGCCATGGTTTATACCTCTGGTCAGCTAGTCCTCAGCTTCATGTTGCCTACATGTGTGCACTAGAATTCATAGACTTTTATGTGGATTATTCCATCTTTGGGGGAGACTTGCAGGTACTGGGAAGAAGAGGACAGGCCAGCAGGAGTTAAACATTGTGGCTGGGTGTGACTTGACAGGGTTGCAGAACTTGGTCAGTATGGAGCTTTGGGAGGAAGCATGGCTTATATCTGCCTGATATATCTGATGTTCAGAAAAATGTTTTCAGAAGTTTTCTTACCCTTAAAAACTTTTACTACCAAAGCATTTTTTCTTTTTTTTTTGCACATGTCAAAATGCATATTTAGGTCTGAAGATTACATTATACTTTATGGTGGCAGTTGCAATTTTTATGTCACACAATATTTGCACTACTTTTTATCAAAACTACATTATCAGTCAAAAATAAACTCAAATTAATTTTAGTGCACACAAGCACAATATAATAACCATTTTGTTAGTACAATACAAAATATGGTGTTGTCTTAAGTAACTAGGTACCAAATTTGTCAAGCAATGAATTGATCGAGGCCATGGAATTGTGAGAAACGATGGAACCCAAACATTGTCTATAGGCAATGCTGTAAAAGCCCTTACAGCCTATTACTTTAGAGTTAAATGATGGTAAGGATGAGTGAATCTGCCTGGGTTCAATCAGTGGGCTGTTCGTGGTTTGTGGAAAGTCTGATACTTGTGAACTTAAATATGAACCCAATTGAAACTAAAAGGGGAAATCTTGAAAATCATTTTCAAGGCTAATATGCAAGGGGTTTTCAAACAAAGGGCACGGGGAGCTTGACATTCCTCAGAAATACCATGTAGCAGGGAAGAGTGTGTAGCAATATGACCACTTGGATGATATTGGGGATATCATTTCAAGGGTAGCACTGGTAGAGCAGAACACCTCCTCTAGCAACTAGGGGAATGACTGCAAAGCAAGGAGAGATAGATACTAAATATAGGGGACTCAGTTATTTGAAAGGCAGACCATGATTACTGAACGGTCTGCCGTCAACCAGGTCCTCAGGTTTGACATAGTGCAGATTAGGTTGACAAATTGTTGGGTGGGGCTGGGATGACCCAGTTGTCATGGTAAATTCAGGTATGAATGACAAAGTTAGATAGATAGGTAGATAGAGTGTCCTAAAAATTATTTCAGGGACTTAGGTAGCAAGCTTAAAAAATGGGCCTCCAGTGTAGCATTTTCAGAAATACTTACTGTGCCATGAACCACGCCAGAGAGGCAGAAGGAGCATAGAGAGATGAACATGTGGCTGAGAATCAGGTATAGGAGGATTTTCGGTTACTGAAGACCTTCCTGGGCTGATTTTTTGGTCCTTTCTATTGTGAACGTATCGACTGAATCTAAAAAGACAGGGTGCAGGTCTGCTGGGGGAGAAAATGTTTAGAAAGTTGGAGGAGCTTTAAAACCAGTATCTAAGGGATGTGGACAAGAATATACCATATACTGAGCAAGGGTGAAAAATGGCACTGGATATTGAGGTGGGTGGAACAGAGGGTGAAGGAGAGTTCAGTCTTAATGGCAGGGTGATAGCATTATCTTAGCCCAATAAAGTGTTACAAAATCAAATTATATTTCAAGAGGGATCAATACTAAAGTAATAAATGCTAATACAAAATTAAAATGCATGTTCACAAATGCAAGAAGTCTAGCAAACAAAATGGAAGAGCTAGAACTTCTGACACTTGAGCAGCATTTTGATTTGGCGGACGTAGCGGAAACAAGGGACAGGATTAGAGAGATATTACTTATGAGAGTTGTGATGGTGCAGAGTCATTATGACTGGAACTTCACATGAGTGTATCAAATGCTAAATATTGTGGAAGTATGATATGGGCCCTTAAACGTAAAAAATTAGGAAGATATTCAGCTCCTATCACAGACTGGAATCGCTGGGAAGCAGGGCAATGTTCTTATTATGGAGGGTTTCAATTATCAAGATATTGATTAGGCAAATTGAACTGAGCATTCACAAAAGCTTGTAATTTCTTGAATTTATTACAGGACAGTTGCATGGGTCAGATGTTGAAAGCCCCAACAATAAAAATTCTTATATTGTATCTATTAATTTGAAATAACACAGAGCCTATTACAGATGTGCAAATTAAAGACAATTCAAGTAATAGTGGTCATAATGTAATTACATCTGCCTTAAGTTACAGGAAAGAGAGATATGTTGGTATGGCAAAATGCTACATTTCTAAAAGGCTAACTTCACTATGCTGTGCTCTTTCCCACATGATATTCAATGGGATCAAATATTCTCAACAAAGAAGTCATGTGGGAGTGTTTTAAGCATTGCTAAAAAAATCAAGTGTAAGTTGATAAATCCTAATGTTAAAAAGCAAATCAATTTAAAAAAATGACCTATAAAATATACAAGTTCGAAGGTACATCCTTGGCATTTTAGAACTACATGGAATGCAATAAGAGATGCAAGACAGCAATCAGGGCAGATAAAATAGAATCTGGAAACATATTGCTATATTAATAATAAAAAGCTAAGATCAGAACATGTAGGTCCTATAAAAGATGAACATGAGCAGTTGGTCACAAGTAACAAGGAGACGTCAGATGCATTAAGCACCTTTTTCTCTTCAATTTATACTAACCAAAAAAGACAAGTTTGATAGAACAGAAATGCTAATAGCAATGTTCTGAATATAGTTTAGTGTCTGTCAAAAATCTAGGTTCAAAATAGACTGGAAAAAGTTTCTGTGTATAAATGTGCAGGACCAGGCTTACGCCGAGTCCTCAGGGAGCTTAACTCTGTTACAGACAGGTCATTATTTTCAATTTTTAAGGACACTTTACTGACTGGGATGGTACCAACTGATTGGCATAAAGCAAAAGTGGTACCAATATTAAAAAATGGTCCAGATATATGCTGGAAAAACTACAAACCAGTCAGCTGGTATGGGGTATATTTAAAAATGTGTTTGCGATCGATGGAGGGCACGCTCTCTGGTCCATACTTGACATTTCTACACCACTGCAGGTATTGTATCATTCCCAGAGATCCAAGGGAAACACCAGCTTACCACAAGAGACTTTTTCAATTTCTACAGATTAAGCATTTTTTTGCAGAAGTGTGCTGGAATGACCCAGGACCTGACTATTATGACTCCATTTGAAAAATGACTGCTGCTCGATACACCAGGCCCAGGTCTCATCTCTCACCTGTATGCTTCCTTGATGGACTCCCTACAACAGAAACTTCCTCCCTATGCCTCAAAGTTGGAACAGGAATTGGGGTGCCCCATAGAGGCGAGCACTTGGTCCCAGATTTGGTCCACGACTGCAAAAAGCTCTTCTAATGTGCAAGCAGTAGAGGCGAATTACAAACTTCGATTAAGATGGTATTTGATTCCTCTTCGTATATCCCGTGCAGTTCCCTCCAGGTCTCTATTTTGTTTTAGAGGTTGCCAGGCTGATGGTTCCTTCATTAATATTTGGTGGGAGTGTCCCAGAATACAACGCTTTTGGTCGAGGGTGTATAAGCTGATCTATACTGTAACAGGTCACTCGTTTCGCAAGAATCCGATTGAGGTATTACTTGGCAAGAAGCCGCGGTCATGCACACAGACCCAGTTTCGGCTGGTTACACATATTTTTACCGAAGCTAGGAGAGTGATTGCACGCTCTTGGCGTACTACTACGGTCCCTTTCTCAGAAGTCAAACAAATGGTTTTGCAAGTCATGTTCTTCGAGAAAATGTCAGCTGTCCAGTCAGAAACGCTACCTAAATTTGAAAAAATCTGGGAACCATGGATCGTTTCCTATATGCCCCCGGCCTTTCATCTAGACTCGCTCATAATCTAATCCTTCACCATTCCCACGTACCTCCTTAACCTATTCTGCTGTCCCTCCCCACCCCTTCACCTCACCCTGAGTCTCCTTCACAAGATCTGTGATTATGCAGGGCTTGAAAGGATGTCCAGCCACCTCCTTTAGGTCTACAATAGACGACAGATTATTAAAACTTGTATGACTTGATGTGTACCAAAGATATCTCTAGTTGTATATGCAACATTGAATTATATACATGTATGTCTTACTTTAGTGTGCTGTAATTACAGTGTTTGTACTTTTGTATAAACTAGTTACATTTGAAAACTCTTGAAAATCAATAAAATTGATTGAACAAAAACAAAATTTGTTTAATAAGGTCTATTTGTGTTGAGGAAATTGTATGTAGATGGATGAAAATGGGTTACAATAATGTTTCCAGAGAGTAGTGATAAACGATTCATTCTCTAAATGGACTAAGGTTGTGATTGGCTCTGACTTGCGACCAATGCTGTATAACTTGTTTAGTAATGATATTGATGTTGTAATTAAGAATTTAATTTCAGTGTTTGCTGGCAATATTAAAATATGCAGGTAATACATTTTGACACAGGGTGTGATTTTTTTTACAGGAAGACCTAGATAAAATAGAGGAGTAGGCAGCTACATGGCAGATTAATTTAAATATTTAAAAGGTCATATATATACTGTTTATATATACTGTTTTACATCGCCTGCTCTCCTGGTTCGAATCACTTTGTGGCCTTGAGGAAGCACCTTCTCATACCATCTCCCTGATATACCGCCAGTTGATTGCGGTAAAATCGCAGGAGCGCCCCCTGTATATATCCAGGTGGGAGAGGGACCTGGGCTCTGATCTTACTGACGAGGAAGTCCGTACATCATTCCGGCTAACCCATAAGCTCTCCATTGCTTGTTCGGCTCAGGAAAAGGGCTATAAAATACTAACTCGCTGGTACCGATGCCCGGCCCGCTTACACAGGATATTCCCTGATAGGCCAGCACATTGCTGGCGATGTTTGATTGCAGAGGGCACGTACCTTCATACTTGGTGGAGCTGCCCGGTATTATTACCTTTCTGGTGCCGTGTTTTTGCCATCTACAATCAAGTCATGGGAACATCCTTGGTCCCATCCCCCAAAGTAGCCCTCTTGTCTGTATTGCCTGGCTCCTTGGCCTTGGTCAAGACAGACCTGCTTCGATTTTTTTGTGGCCGCGGCTCGGACAATTATCCCTCGCCACTGGAACACCATGATACACCCGACCGTACGGGAGTGGATTGCTGAACTGTGCCTGATCATGCGCTATGAAGAGCTGACGGCCTCTTTGGGGGACTATCAATCGCAATGCACAACTTTATGGGCCCCTTGGGTTTTGTATATGGATTCTGCGGCATTCCTCGCATTGTAAACCGCGAGAAACCCCTCTGTGGAAATATGACCTGCGATCTGTCTTTACTGTAATTAACGGATTCATAACTTGGAATGTTCGGGCTACTGGGGTCCGAGGAGGCTTTCTGTCCTTTTTTTTCCCCTTTTTTTTTAATTTTCTCTCTTTCTCTAATTTTTCAGTGAGTTTTTGCTCTAACTTTTTGCCCTCTCCCTTTTTTTTTCTTTTCCCCATATTGTCGTTTTTCGCCTTCTTCTTGTCATGTTTCTTGTGCTCGTGTACTCTATGTATGTCTTCCCCTGCCGTATGTCTGTCTGAGTACTGTTTATCACTAGGGGATACAACATGGTCTTTTAACTCAGCTCTTATAATACAAGTATGAGGCTTAATCTACAGGTGCCATGGCTGAAAACCGCTTTAGGAAACCCACCTATGGGCCCTATACTCTACGGCCCCTTAGGGGCATGTGAGTGTCCCTAATGGAATGTGTGACTCTTTAATATCAATGCCTTGTACCTGACCGGGTTCTATTAACATCTGTACCGTGTTGCCCTCTATTTCGTCCAAATGCCTGTATTCTTTGTACTGAAAATGTAATAAAAACTGATTGAATTAAAAGGTCATATATTCAAGAAATAAATCCATTATTCTACCACTTTGTATAGCACTGCACAAAACTATATAGTGCCAACATTTTGTGCAGTGCTTTAAACAGGGCTTGGGAACAAAGTGCCTGGGAGCTAAGTGGTGTT
>NW_017306657.1:1268441-1298920 GCF_000935625.1 Nanorana parkeri | reverse complement strand
GGCCGGGCTTGTCGGTGGATCCAGGAATCAGGTGAGTATTACAAAAAATTAAAAGTATGCATTTTTGCGGGTTAAAACGCGCACGCAGCCTGCACGTGTGCGTGTTGGGCTTCGTAAATCAGCCCCCATGTGTCACATACATATAATACTGTGTTAACATCTCTACACCTTCAGGCATATAAATCAAAGGATTAACACCTGTCCCAATATTCATGGCACGAAGGGATTATGACATTAATACAGAGTGGTTCCACAAACTGTCATACTTCCCATATGTTCTTGGACAATCAAAATATGCCTTGACAGATTTCATGGTGATTGGATTAAGGTGACTGAGCTACCCATGTGACTGTAAGAGCTGGGGTATATTCATAACACTCATTAAAGTTGAAGAACTTGCTTGAATAAGCATCATATTTAGGGTGTAACATGAAACATGGTCACATCGCAACCCCACCACTGCTGTGATTTCTGGAATTCGGTGCGACTGTGTGTTGGTCCACCCACACAACCATTCACAGATCCCTTGACTGTGAATGGAGAAACTACCAGTCCCACCAGTCACCGCAGCAGCATCACCACACTTGTAGTCCATTTATTTTTCCTGCAATCCATGCTACTGAATGTTTGTACCATGGTGAATCTGCGGGTGCCAGAGCATTGCACTAATCATAGTTGCATTGCTTTACTGGCTCCAATGGAAACAAAAACTATAAAAGTACATATTTTTTATTTTATTAATTTTATTAAGAAATCCCAAAAATATCTCTTTAAATATTTCTATTTTCTACATAGCTTTTGCTATGTGTATTCACCAGCACTAACCCTTTCCCATGAAATGCCTGTTATCCATACCAGCAGATATGCCAAATCAGATAACAGAGACTGCAGAAATTTAAGAAGCAGAACAGGAGTCTGTGACATAAACCCTTGTATACAGCTTCTCCTATCTGCAGTTCTGAGAACATCATATTATATATAGTGTTTACAACTGTTACATATTTATGATACAATATCATATTTAAGCCCACTTTCTGGCTTTAAGAAGGTTATCATAGGATAAGTATCGAAAAAATATCAAAACAAAATACCTTTAAAGAGAACCTGAAACATATTGTATATGGCAGGGAAGCAGCTTATAATGTTTCCAATTCAGGTTTTTCAGAGACGCTTGGATGGATCTGTAGATTTCTACCGTGACTGGAATTCCTACAAGTTGGGATTTGGAAGTCACCCGAGTGAATTCTGGTTGGGAAATGACAATCTTCATGCGATAACGTCAGAAGGTAACAAGAAATAAGATGTTCCCCCTAATTGTGTAGAGAAGTCACAGTGGTTCAAACCCGCTGACATAGAAACATGGGGACTGCTGCTACAAACACTGGAAGCCTGGTACCTTCTAATATGGATTTTTGGAAGTGTGGATATAAAGCGCGGGACCCGTGTGTTATTCTCTTGGTGTCTCTCCAACAGTAGTTAACTGATGTTAATATGTTCCAAGTACCATTCCCACTCCTACGGTCGTGCAATTCAAAAAGGCATTTGTGGCGCTCAAGGTGACCGCACGAAAGGCACCGTGCAAACACCAGCAGTAAATTCAAGTATTTCACCGGCACACACTTGGAAAATCAAATATTAATATTACATTGATATATTTATTCGGTGAAGGATGTCACATAATGTCATAAGGTGCTATGACATTATGTGACATCCTTCACCGAATAAATATATCAATGTAATATTGATATTTGATTTTCCAAGTGTGAAACCAGAGAGAACTAGACATATAGCATCTTCAGAACAAGGTTAGCAATAATGCCTGCTTTTTCATTAGGCCAGCAAAAACAGCCCGTTTTACTTATGACAGGCTTATTTTCATGAAAAGTACAAAGTGTTCATCCCTTTATATTTTACCATTTTCCTAACTTTCATCTTAATAAATATTTTCTTTTGTTTACTTTGTTAAACATGATTTGCATCAAATCTTTCTTTTAGGGATAACCATTTAGTAAAGGGTGCACCCATGAGGCTCAGTTTGCAAACCATGCTGACCATCTGGGCCATTCAGTGGCACTGTGCAAGCTGATCCCTCCTGCTGTCTAGGTCTGTTTAAGCATATCAGCCATTGCAAAGATCAGCTTTGTGTTTTATCCCTCCATACTGCCAATTTGAAATTGAGAATGCCTACAATGGCTGCACCAATTACATTTTAAGACTTTTTTTTTCAGGTAACTGAAAGCTGCACATTGATTTTCAGGATTTTGAAAACACCAAATATTATGCAAAGCACGACTCAGAGAAGTCAGAGAAATACAAATTAATGCTTGGGAGATTCACAGGGGGAAATACAGGTAAACAAATGCAGGGGTAATTGTGACGACATGGTGATGAGTTTATAAGTTAAATGTGTATTGGTGTTGGGTTATGTTTGAGTGTGTTATGCTGTGTGACCTGGTTATGAAAAGACTATCAGCACCATCCCTCGTTATCTCCCATTGTTCTCTGAGGGAGCTTAGAACAATGACATTCTGGCCAGGCTCTGCTATGGCTGTCTGGAGCTATTTAGCAGGTGGACACCTGTGGTGTTGTGAAGACAGGATTTCTGGGGAGGGGAAGGGGGATGTGATGGGATTATATTCTGATCTGATCACTTTCTGTATAAAAGTTTGTGCAGTTTCTCAATAAACCAGAGTTTGTTTCACCTACACTCAAGCCTTGGCTAGTGACTGGGGAAACTGGGAGCTAAAGATCAGCGGGTTCCAATATCTCCTCAGCAAGGAAGAAGACAGCGGCGGACATACTCCTCCTGAGTACGGGGGTCCATCACAGTAATAAAATTAAGATAGACCCTACAGACTGTATTTCATAGCTTCATAAATTTGGTCAATAGGAAAAAAAAAATGTGTAGAAGATCGCCACCTACCGCTGATCACTGAACATGCAGCAGTCGTGATGTATGAAAAAGATTGCAAAATATGAGTAGTAGTAGTAGTAGTAGTAGTAGTAGTAGCAGCAGCAGCAGCAGCAGTAGTTTTCACACAATAAGGGTGTTGCGTTTCAAAATCTATACTTGGGTTATGTTATAAAGCTATTCAAGCAACTTTAAACTGAACACTTATTACTTGGCCACGAAGAAGTCTATGTTTTTAGCTGTTATTCCACCTATATAAAAAATCCTGCATATTACATACTTGATGCTTTGATCTGCATTTTGCCATTTTAAGTAAAACCTCAACCAGAACTCTTTTATCTAGGTTTAGATAGAGTAGGGAAGGATTAGAACCACTGTCGTGTTTTTATTGGTGTTCCTGTTGGGGAGAATTCCCCTCAATTCTTGTCCCAGTGATAGATGTCATAACAGCAGGAAGTGAGGGGACATCTTTCAGTTTGGACATCTTCTCCAGTGACAACTGTCAAAGATAAGATTCCTCTTTGATAGGTCATGTTATGTCATGTGGACATGAAATCTTCCCCCTATAGACACACATATTGATAAACCCCTCACAGGGGATATAACTTCAAGCCAATTTAAATAGGGCCCTTAAAACCCATGCTGAATTGCACTAATGCAAGGTGGTTAAATGAAGACTTCCACTGTGACATAACGTGCCTTCTGAGTGGCTCTGAATTTATATTCAAACATTTATCTTGTGCAATCAGTTTCCTGTCACGGTTACCAGTATCTTTATGTTCTGGACTCTAAGCTTGAAAATCTCTTTATGTTCCCTGATTTCATGCTCTGCCCTGTTTAGGTTGTGCAGCACAGAATCATGTGCCATGAAACTAAGACTACTACCAGAAGCAATGTGAAATACTTGCTGGATCTGGCAGCAGTTGCTTAGATGAAACTCTGATAGCATTAGTGGTTGTGCGTGGCCATGCATGGAATTCAGCCTTTCTGTCTTGAAGAATGTAACGGTGCCTACGGTCGCATTGTTTTACTAATACTGCAAACCCTGACAGGTCCTCCTCCATTATTCACTCGAGCAGTAACAAAATTAAGTCACAGTTGCAAATGTATAAATAAATGGGTTATACCCAGTGAGAAATACCATAACTTACCTAATGTTTAAAGCGATACAAATTGTGTAAAAACTGGTTTGTGTTAATACATACTCTGAGCGAAGGCTCCTAAGTGGATACGGTGTGCTACAAAAAAGTATTTTTCAACAATAAAATCGTTTGAAAAACTTCAAAACATTAAGATGTCTTATTAATTAAAAAATAAAAGTGAGAATGCCACACATTGACAAAATATAAAAATCAAACCCTATAAATTCTCATTAGTGGGTGAATTTGTGAGTCATGAGATAATTAGACAAAAAGGGTAAAAATGTTCCGGTGCAAGATATTTAGAAATAAATGCGAATGTTTCCTCACAAAATGCAGAATATAGTGACCCAATAATAAATAAATCAAAAATTGACGAATAAGCAAACGAAATAAACGAAAAAATGTGTGTAAATAGTTCTTTCCCTTTTTGTCTAATTATCTCATGACTCACAAATTCACCCACTAATGAGATAATTTATAGGGTTTGATTTTGTGAGTCATGAGATAATTAGACAAAAAGGGTAAAAATGTTCCGGTGCAAGATATTTAGAAATAAATGCGAATGTTTCCTCACAAAATGCAGAATATAGTGACCCAATAATAAATAAATCAAAAATTGACGAATAAGCAAACGAAACAAACGAAAAAATATGTGTAAATAGTTCTTTTAAGTCCGGTCTTCCCCGCAGACAGAAAGCAAATACCAGATACAAAAATACACTGCTCTCCTAAGTCCTATCTTCCAATCAGCTGTCCCCCCAGGCAATCGGTACTCACCAGAGTTGGTGAGCATATATATATTGTGGCATTGTGAGGCAATACCACGGTGTTAGGTGGCCTCAAAGTCACCCAGGGTTCTCAGCCAGAGGGGCTGAGTGGCTCCAGGAAGACAGTACGTGTACCAGGAGAGAACTGCCTTTTCAGTTCTTTCTGGGTTTTCTGGATCAAGGTTGGGATCCTGGAGCCAGGAGATTTCTTAGAGCTCTGGGTGGGAAGAAATCTCCATTCCTGGGTCCATGCTTTGGTGGTGACCAGCACCTGATTGTGCACCTGTGTACATCCCTCATGAAGAGTGTGCTGGGATGTGTTCAGGGCCCCACCTGTGAGTCAGGAGAGCTCCACCCTGGAGTCAGTGGAGGCCAGTGCAGCAGGGAGCTGCGGGGTTTGCGAACCATATTGAGAGGATTGGCATGTTATTGCCGTTGTCTGGAGGAACCAGACAGTGGCCCTAAAGATTGAGGCCGGAGCAGCAGTGCTGCAAGAGAGACAGATGTCGGTGAGCCCTTATCTGTTATATGCTACAGCGAGCTATTTATGTTGGATTTCATGTTATCTACCGTTTTGAAAGCAAATAAACTGCATCTGACTTGCACCTCCGGTCTACAGTGGAGTGTCCTTGTTACAATATATATATATATATATATAATCACTCAAAAGGGAAGGACCTCTACTCTCCCCGTTCCGATTCCCTCGGGTTCCTCTGACAGCTGACCGAACACTTTCAGGCACTTCTCCCCTGCATTTTCGTGGAGGTCCCGGCTATCTGTTGAAAGCAGATGCCGGCTTTTCTCATCCGTGAACAGCAGCGATTTGGAACGGTCCCGATCAGTGTTTTTTTAGGGTTATGGGAGAGAAAAGAACAACCCTCATGGTGTGGAGGTACACAAAGGAGGCTGGTGGTACAAAAAATGCCGCCATTCAAACCTAAATGTAATGTATCTGATTGGGGAGTGCCACACTGAGCCCACCAACGGAATTGTGTGGAAGACAAGGAGGTGATGGAATTACTACTACAAGTAAGTGGAAATAAAAATAAGACCCAGGATGAAATGATAGCAGGTGTAGAGAAACTACACCAAAGCTGGTTCCTGATGACACTTTCTGCACTCTGCATCAGTCCACCAAAAAGTCATGTCAATCTCAGTTATAAATATTGCCTGGCAAGCTGAGTCATGGTCTAGATTCTGATACACTCCAGTCACAAGATCTGCAAGTCCTACTTCTTGGCTCTTCTCTTAGCTTTTGGAGCCTCACTTCTGTCACATAGGACTGCTTTCAAGTCCACTTTTTGCATTCTCCAAACATAAAAAACATAAAATAGGTAAAAACCAGATCTCATCTCTAGATCACCCAAGAGATAATAAGTATCTCTAAGGTGGTTTCAAGTATATCTAAAGTCAGTTTACTAGTATTGGGTAGGGTGGGGAAGAACTGTGCCCCACAGGGGAGATTAATCCTTGTCAATGGGTCAAAAAATGATGGGGAATCCAAAAATGTGCAGTTGTCATGGAAACAGGAGGTGACATTTTTCAATGGGGACAGCTGTTTAGGAGAGGAACAGGAAGTAAAGGGAAATCTTCCCCCACAGGACACAGACAAGGGGTTTACCCTCTCTACCCTATAAAAAACAGTTTTGGCTTTAGATACTCTTTAGTAATATGTTGAGCATGGACTGCCCTTAAATATAGCTCAATACTGTAGCATTTGCAGGCTTATATACCAATATGTAGTAACATTTATTTAACCTTCCATATAGTTTCAGGAATGCCTAGAACTTCCTCAAAGTGGTATTAACATGTCTGAAAGACAAACTTCCTTTGTTATCCAAACTTACCACATTCTTTGTTTTTTACTGCATTGCAACATTGAAATGTGTTTGTTTGCTATAATCACCTTACACTTTCTTATACAAGGTACAATGCATTATGAAAACTTTAAGATATTATTCACACGTCTTATAAAAAAAAGGGAAGCTCTACAATAAATAACATTACTAGTTAACAACAGAAATAATTCCATGCAGTGATTGACCTGGTTTATAAAGGTGATTATAAGAAAGTTTTATTCAGATGTGGAACTGTATCTAATATTATTATTATTATTAATGTTTCAAAATATATAATTTAATTTTCATTTGTGCTTCCAATAAAGAAAACTGTGAACTGATTCAGCGTGGATTAATTTAATAAAGGCATTAAAGAAGGAAGTGTGTGTGTGGGGGAGGAGGGCTGACACAGAAGACTAGAAGATATATGAGGTTTTATTTAATTAGTAAAAAAAAATCTGAAGCCCACTGCCTCCTTTTCTTCAGTTTTTATAAATGAGTGATTTAAGGTAAAAATGCTTTTATCTATCTAAAATCTGCTTCCTGGTTGGACAGACGCAAAGAACAAAGGCAGGAAAGCCACTGAAACTTCTGAACCAAAACAAAAAGCATTGGCCAATAGCTGTCATAAAGTGATGATTCTGAAGTAACACTCCAAAACATTTCCTTGTTTCTTTTTTCGGATAGAACAGAAAATGGTTAGAACATTTAGAACAATAAAATAATTGATTCTCTCTGGGATCTATGAAATTCATCCATCTGTCTTTAATCATCTTATGCATCCTGTCTGTCTGTAGCATAGTGGTCTTTTTACATTTCACCCTGTGTAGTAGCCATCCAGACAGCTTCTTCCACTGAAATCAAGGGAATCCATTGAAGTCCCCTGAGCTATGAAAGAACTCCAAGGTAAATGTATGCAGTGTTATTGTGCATTGTGTTCATTGGCACACTAACACAACCTGTTCAACCTAGATTTGTACTGATAAGGAATTAGTATAAGTACAAATTAGGTAAGAAAAATGATGGAATCCTAATATCAAAACTTTTTTTAGTTTTGGATAGAGAAAAAATAGCTAAAACTCTCTTTTTATTTTTGTTGCAAGCGTCCTTTTGGGTTTCCCTTTAATTTCTGTACTGGAGACACAACAGGAGCTGAGAGAAAATCTATCCAAAATAAGAGAAATCCCTTCTTACACAGTTTTCACAGGTGTCCCTATTGAAAGATTTTGGTCTTCTCATCACGTAATGTCCTGATAACAGTGGTCACCAGGACTGCAAAGTTGGGACATAGACAGTGACAGTGGTTCTAATTCTTCCCTACTTTATCCAGAACTTGACATTTTGGGCATTAGACACAGTTTAAAGTTAAAAGGCCAAACAAATCACAAGCAATTCGCAGGATCTTTACACCCACTCTTTATAAACCTGAAACATGTTTTTAAAATAATGTCTCTGTATTGCTTATGTCCCTCGGCGCTCATCTTTGCACTTCCATCTCTGTCTGGGCCTGTGTGGAAGGGCTTTTGTTCTCATCAGAACTGCTTCTCTCGCCATACAGGTCTATGGACATGCAGGTCAACTGAAGATCAAATTCACCAGTTATTGAATTCTGAATGATCTCATAGGCTTCCTTAACTGATTTCAACAGCATGCTGCATTTGCCCGTCGAAACAAGCCCAATGCCCTTTGCCACAGGCTCTTTGATAGTTGCCAGCTTGGGGCAGGGTAATGCTACATCTTATTTTTCTGGTTGTATTTGACACTTTTTGTGTTGTGACATAGACTTACATATAGTTATTTTTGGAATCACTTAAGCAATGCCAGATTGCCTAACACCTAAATGACTCACAAAACTCACAAAGGGTATGGGATATAGAGAGACAAACCACCAAAAACATCTGCTACTTTGTTACAGGAAACTACAGAACCTTACTGGGACACACTTGTTTTTCACAGAAGAGCAAGTACAACAAAAAGTCCCCAATTCATGTCTTTTAATTATTATTTTACTAGAACAATGTTGATTCCATGCTTGGCCCTGCTTGGACTTGTAACACTGTGTGCTTCTACAGACACATGTCCAGGTAAGTAACTTGTAAAGTTTTGATAAAATAATTACTATAATAACTATTCATTAACCAGTGCTAATTCTTAAATGCTATTTCTTAAAGAGTCACTAAACCCAAAAGTGATATTTTAGTTATTGATGAAGTTAGATGTGCAGAATCAAACCATGGCTTCGTATATGATTTGGACACACCAACAGTGAGATCTCCCTGCTAAAATCCCTGATTTTCTTCCTGCCAATCTAGGAATTTTTTATATTTCCACCCACTTTTGTGTATTCTAGCTTCCCCTGTTACATTCTCCATGATATTGTATAACTAAAATATCCATTTGTAAAGTGGGAACTCCTCATAGTGGCCACAGCAGGTGTGCTGACCTGGGAACACAGAAATAGAGTCCCTGAGAATAAAGTGTTTGATGCTCAAGCACGGGTAAGAACATTTTCAATAGGTTGATTGATAAGCAGCCATTTTCATCTAAAAAGGTGGCAGACCC
This sequence comes from Nanorana parkeri, assembly GCF_000935625.1. Taxonomy (NCBI): domain Eukaryota; kingdom Metazoa; phylum Chordata; class Amphibia; order Anura; family Dicroglossidae; genus Nanorana; species Nanorana parkeri. Next base: position 1,289,700 of record NW_017306657.1, on the reverse strand, counting down.
GAGTGGAAAATTCAGCTGAATCATTAATTTTCTTTGTTGTGTCATGCAATAGTTTTTGAGCAATCATTAAGCTATCAAATATATGATTGATAAATCATTTATAATTATTTATGTGGCCAGTATAAGTGTATCATCTCGCTGGGATTTAAGGTGGTAGAGTATTAATGATTTCAAAGCCATAACAGAGATATAAGAAATTATAGCCAGATCTTCCTTGATCAGAGTGATGTAGTCAATCAATCACTTTTATTTTATCTGATAAACAGAAATAGAAAAGCCACTATAGAGATTACATACATATAAAATAAAAGTGCTTCCTTTTTATTTGTCCTAGAGGTAAAAGTAATCGGAGTTGGGGACTCGGACAAGCTGACCATTATCAGAGGATGTCCTGGGCTTCCTGGAACTCCAGGACAGAAGGGAGAACCGGGTGCTCCAGGTCAGATTGGTAAATAGAATATTTATATTATATCATTCATATTCAAGACAGGAAATGCTTTATGTACTATATACAAATATAGCATTTTATTAATAACACCAGGACATACATGTGCATGAACAGGCAACTTGAATTTAATTACTATTCATGTGTGTATTTTATTGCTATCTGTCGTTTGTTTTTTGCTGCAACTGGCAATAGTGCTTTATGCTTTTTTTGACGAGTAAGCAACAAAATGTCATGACTTGTTGGGAGAAAATGTGGTTAGAAACAAATTGTGAGATTTCACATGATTTTTCTGGTCTGCATAGTAATTTTGCAATTTACAGAGTAGGGTGGCTATGGGTTCTGCCAGCGCCTGAGGGTATATGCTGCTTCCATGACTGCACCAGTTTATTGAAAGTCGAACATTCAGGATTTAGGCTTTATTTAGTGCAATTTTATTATTTCTACAGCCCACCTGTTCAAACAATATATCAAATTGCAGTCTAACCATTTTTTGTTTATCTTAGGACCACAAGGAGCCGTAGGAAAATCTGGACCCCAGGGTCAGAAAGGTTAGTGACAAATCTGAAGTTCATTTCCATATATAATTTTGACTTAATTCAACCAAAAGCCCCAAAGACTGGAAGAAGAAATCTTTACTCCGACTCCTGGAATGGTTGATAAGGGTGGATACAAAATTGCAGTTTATAGAAATCATTTTTTACTAGAGACACATACATAAACATTTGTATTCTGGAAATGTGGTTTTCTTTAAAAATATATGAATATGATGTTTGTTACATGTATGTTTGTGAAGTAAAAAAATACATTTTAATCAAATTTAATTAAAACAATTTAATAAAAATTTTAAGTATAATTAATATACTTTAAATACTGGAACTAAAACATTTCCTGCAAATCTGTTTAATGTTTATCTACTATTGAAGGTGTACCTGGTGACAAAGGAGGACAAGGAGAGAAAGGAGACAAGGATAGATATCTCATTAAACAAAGCATACCTAAAGACATTTAAAGGAGAACCATGGGGTAAGTGTTTTTCCCCATAGTTCTCCTAAGGGTCAGGGGAGGACACAAACTAGCGTCCTCCCATGACCCAAAGCTCAGTATACCGCGAGCTACAGCTCGCGGTATACTGAGACCGCCACAGCCGGGACGGATCCCAACATTACTGTCGAGATCCACCCAGCTGCGTGATTGACAGCTGGCTCTGCCTATCTAGAGGCAGAGCCAGCTGTACCCGCCCCCTCCCCTGTCCGTTCCGCCAGTCAGCGCTGGGGGATGGGAGCGGGGAAGGGGGAATCCCTGCAGGGAGCCGTGAGTGACAGTGACTGCTCTCTGCAGGGACATGATCAAGAAGTGAGCGAGCGACGGTATGTGTTCGCTCACTTCCCGATCTATTGAGCAGACGTGTGACAGTTTTGTTGTCACACGTCGGTTCGAACTATGAGGTTGAGTGAAAATCACTCACCTCATAGTTCTCCTTGAAGCAAATTTAATGTGCATACAGTATGTCTGAGTGGATTTTAGTGTATTGTTAGGAAAGACATGCACACTGCCAAAAATTATTTACCCCAGTATTAAAGTGTATGTAAACCCTAAAAATTAACTTCTCTTATTTACTACCTTTTGGTCTAAAAAAAACATTGAGAGCATTTTGCTATATCTGTTCAAAAAGTACACAAAACACCTTTGATCATGTCAGAAATCCAACGCTGCCCTGTGTCTTGTGCACACCTCCTGTGTTATCTCAAGCAGAGTAATAAGCCCTCCTAGTTCTTATCTTGGGGCTACAGAATGATTTGTGTATATGTACTGGAGAGTGGGAAAGTGGAAGTAGTTTAGCAAAAGATGAATATGTAGAGCTGACACCACTCAGTGTACAAAAATGCTAGGTGTTGACTTAGGAGCTGAGCACATTTTTGGCAGATCAACAGGTATTTTTCTGTCTTTAGCGGTATAAAATAAGGGAAATGTGCATGAAGTGCCAAGATGTACTGCATATTTTTTATTTTTCCCGTAGGTATACTTTGGGCTCAGAGTTCCCTGTCTTCTATAATTGTGCTAAGCTGATGTTTTTTTTACATGAACAAGCACACATTTGCTGATTGTTAAAACGCGCACGCAGCCTGCGCGTGTGCGTGTTGGGCTTCGTAAACCAGCCCCAATATATCAATGTATCAGAAATTACTTTAATGTGATATATTTTAGCATTTTAGGAAGAATGAGGCATACTTATACTGTATATGTATGTAATGACTGCCATAAATGTATCTCTTTCCTAAAGGAGAAAAGGGAGATATGGGAAGAACCGACAGCCTCATTGGTAAGTGATATATACTGTATGCATAAAAAAAAAATGTTTGGAAATACTGCTTGGCCTTATTTACCAGCACAAAACAATGATTTGACCAGTGAAATGTCTCAGCCGAGTACAGTTGGCCAGTCCTGAGCTATGGAAAAGTGGAGTTATACTGTTATGTGCACTCCGAAGCTGGGAGTGAGGCAGTTTACAGGACAGTCTTCAGGTAACCTTTGACTCGTGACCCTGAATCTGACAATTTAGACTCAGACAAAGTAAGCAAAGCTAAATAACAGGGCATATAAACATTGTTCATACACATATTTATAAAAAAAAAGTATACTTTTTAAATTACATTAAAAGGTTAAAATTTAAGCTGGCCATACACTGCTTAGATTTTCAAAAGAACTTTCGACTTTCAAATAGTTGATTGAGTCAAATGGACGATCAATTTCGACTGTAGTGATGAAAAAACGAATGGATCGGCTGAGCCGAAGCGCTGGCAGCTCACTCGCTGCCTTTCGCCCCTATTCTCGAGCGGCATTCGAGCGGATATTCTGCTCGGTACCTCCGAGGTAGTGAGCAGAATAGAAAATAAAATAAGTAAAATGAATGTGAAAAAAAGTAGAAAAACTATTCGCTGCTACTGAAGATCTAATGCCTAGCCCTCTTCAGCTGTTGCTCAAATACCCAGTATCAGCGTGTGTTCTTATTGATTCTCCACTGCAGAATACTGAAAGGGACTGGTGATTCTGGAATTCTGTTCTGTCTATCTTTGCCTTGGATGTCCTAAGCCCTAAACCCTCTCTCCCAATTCATGTGTTCTAATAAAAGTTCTTCAGCATTATACCTCTGTCCTGGATTGCAGCTCTATCAGTAACAAGTACAGGGCAGTTAATGCTAATGGGGCTTTAGGTTGCTAAAATCCTCTAGACAGGTTATGGAAGACCCGATTATTCCAGCGGCTAGTTAGGGGGTAGCACTACACTTACAAACGTTCGTTCAGAAATCTACTAATGGATGGCCAGCTTTATAGTGATTGAGCTCAAGTCTAGTTTAAATGATATAATGTCACTTTAATCATAAGCACATATATAATCATTATAAACTATTTTCTAGCAAAAGACTGTAAAGAGCTGCTATATCAAGGACAGGTCTTGAGTGACTGGTACACCATATACCTGGATGACAACACCCAGCTGAAGGTGCTGTGTGACATGCACACTGACGGTGGTGGCTGGCTTGTAAGTATTACAAATTCTTTAGTTTAGGTGCCCTCCAACCACCATTTCTATCAAGGCAGGATGCTGCGATACCGCACAGAGAATTGGGCAGTGATGTGCAGTAACCCATACATGGCCAGATTTACTCACTTTGCTGCCCTAAGGCCAGGGTCCTTAATGCACTCCCCTCCCCCAGGGCTGCGTTTGGGTCTCAGCAGGGCTGCGTGCAGGTCTCAGCAGTCATGCGTGCAGGTCTCTGCAGTGATGCATGCAAGTCTCACCAGGGATGCAATGAGGTTGAACAACATGACAAGATTTTTTTTTAGGGCTGCGGAAATTAACGATTAATCCTTCGATTAATCGTTAATTTTTTTGATCGATCAAAATTATTTTGATCGATCAAAGCCATACTCACCTCTCCGCCGGCTTCCGGGTCTTCCGTCGATGTCCGTGACGTCACTGGACTCCTCCCCCTTTCCTTCGTTACCCGATGGAATACACAGTGAGTACACAGCCTAACTCTACTGGCCGCCCGGGAGAGTGGTTTTCTGCTCTCTTGAGATTAATAACGTGCTGGATTAGTGTGATCCTAGTTCATTTTATTACTTCATTGCTGTGCTGTATGTGTATAGGCCAATGTAGTTGGATCTGTATGTGCGTTATAATTAATCGAAATTAATCGATTAATCGATTTAAAAAAAATTCGATTAATCGAACAGGAAAATTTTAATCATTACCAGCCCTATTTTTTTTTTTAGACGAAATGCGAAATTCGGATCCGAAATCCGTTAACGGAATTTCGTATTTCATTTGGTTGACCAATCAGAAGTTTTCTCTTCTGCTGCTGAGGGTTGCATTACAATACACAGGCAGGAAATACGAAATTCCGTTAACGTATTTTCGTTCCGTTACGAACATTCATTATGATCAAGTTAAAAAGCAAAAATACCTTTGTTAATATATTCCAGTTAACGGAATTTCATATTTCGGATTTAAAAAAAAAAACTACCATCGACTCCAATATTAACAAAGGTATTTTTGCTTTTTAACTTCATCATAATGAATGTTCTTAAAGTTACGAAAATATGACAAAACGAATGAAAATTCGTATTTCTTACGAATCTGAATTGAGTTTCGGACACAAATTACGAAATAACGGATATTCCGAAACAAATTTTCTGACGGCGCACAAGTCTACTCTGCGTTCCTGCAGAGCTCAAATGACAGCTGACAGCCGGCCTCATGGGTTGCTATGAGGGTGGTTCTGCCAGTCATTGCAGTTATAGATTTTGCATACTTGCTGCCCTCTCATTCCAAGCAAGCAAGGTAAATGTTGGTTATAATAAGCGATTTTAGCAGCTCCTCACTCACAGTAAGAAAAACAAACAATATCCTGTTCTTAGTTGAACTAGATTTTTTGTTTAAATCATTTTTGAAGTTTATACAAGGAGAATGGAGTAGAATTAGAGCATTCCCTTAACAAGAATGTATAACAGCCTTTTTACCTTGGTGAAAGCCTTCAAATTATTTTCAGGTCAAGGAAATCCCTCCTCAAAATGATTCTATTTACAGCTCACTGTACATTAGTGTGATAAGTTGTAGATCTAAAAAAAAAGATAAGGAATGTTGCGTATTTAGCATGTCATATTGCGGTCAGTACAGAATGGCTCTGTTACGTTGGTAGTCAGTTGAGAAATGCCTCTTTTACATTTTTGATTATTGTAGTGACCTTTTATATTGGTGGTTAGTAGAGAAATGCCTCCTTACATTTACAGCCAAGAGGCATGGTACCGGGGCTATGTAGGAATGTCAGGATGAAATGCAGTTCAACACTGCTCACCGTTCAATGAAACCCTAAGCTTTGACGGAACCCAAGTTAAAAAAGATTGGTTTACAAAATAGTGTGTGTGTGGTGGCTTTTTAGTCTTGACAAGGAAAATAACTAAGAATGACTTTTCTTGCTCAGGTTTTTCAGAGAAGAAGGGATGGCTCAGTGGATTTTTACCGCAACTGGAATTCCTACAAGGTTGGGTTTGGAAGCCGTCTGAGGGAATTCTGGTTTGGCAATGACAATCTTCATGCGCTAACGTCAATAGGTAATTGGGCCACCAGTGGATTTTGAAATGAGACTGGTATTATTTTTTACCGTAGAGGTACAACTCATGGTCCTGGAAACGATATACTATATCAGTGTTTACTAAACTTTGGTTAGGAACTGGCAGGGAGTAAACTTTGAACCAGAGTGTACTCAAATACTGTTGGACTCTTAGTGCCTGTATCCCATCCTCCTCAATCTCTGTCTTGCCATCAGGGAGTGAAAAATTCCAACATGGATTGCCATGATATGGGGAAGTTGTGCTAGTAAAATTGATAAATGTATTTCTGCAGTTTGTTTCATATGTCCTTGTACAGTGATGTAATAAATCTGGTCTGGCCTATAACTTCCCTTCCTGGGCAGGCCAGCCCTACAATTACAAGCAGCACTGCCTGTTGGCTTGAAGTCGTCATGGACAAGTGCAGGGGAAGGGAGGATTATGCGCACCTAAAATTTCCCTTCTAAAATAAGTAAATCAGCTTTACTTCAACATTCACCTTCAATCCAGAGATTTTTTCCCTACTTTTTTCTGTCCTTTGTCTGACAGTCAGCATCATATAAACCCACTTCCTCTAGGCCCAGGTTGTCCTGGACCTGACCCAGCCTGTGACTGGACAGGAAAAGGCACACAGTGATGGGTTTATATCTCTGTCACTCTGATTTCCCTTTTTATCAGTTTTTTTTATTTGTCAGCACATGCATGTATTGGCTCCTTGTGCTGCTTCTTCCTCTCACACTCCAGCCCTGCTGTACAAGGACTGCAGGAGGCTGATTCCAGATCAAAGTTTAATGATGTTTTAATCATTACTTAGTTGCATTCATGTGTGTCTTTTATATCTCCTTAGAGTTCAACGTTAAGCTTGTAGAGACCTTTGCAATCCCCTTTTTCAAAATTGTGTACTTGCCCTTGTTTGGCCTTGGACAACAGAGATCCAAGACAGGATTATCTTCCAATTGCTTTCTGCCAAATGCCTCCTCCATTTTTTTTTTTGTACAGCAACATTCTATTTCTCTCTCAGCTTCATGGGTAAATGCCCCCGGAGCTGATATTTCATGTTGAACAAATTTCATTATTGAAGGTTAATGTATAAATCCATTAGGTTGATTATAAATTGGCTGTTGCTTCAGCCCATTGATGTTTCCAGCAAGCTATGTTTTCAACTGTTTCCAATAAACATTTTGGGAAAGAAAAAAACCATTAGGGAAAAACCTAAGTGAATGAGAGATGTTCTCCTATAATAGCTGCAGCCAGGGCTAAACAACTTCTTTTTTTTTTTATAGGTACTTGGGAGCTGCGCATTGATTTTCATTTTGACAACCGATGGTATTTTGCTAAGTATGCCTCCGTTGGGGTTCTTGGAGAGTCGGAGAAATACAAATTATCACTGGGAAACTTCACAGAAGCAAATGCAGGTAAAAGACACATTTACCAAGTGACCAACCCTATGGTGAATAACTATATGCTGTGCTTCCCTAACAAATCTATAAATGGGCAATGAAAGAAAAAAAAAATGGGGGGGAGGGGGGTGCACCCCGTGGGTGTACATCTGGAGGGGCGAGTCCACTGTCCTTCACCCCTACTGCCTTGTCCTATGGCTTCTTTCCAAATTCTTTGTACTCTTACTATGTAGGTATCTGTTCTTTCCAGTCCTAGTCCTCTCTTCCTTTATCTTTCTGTGCTCCCCATCCATTTTGTGTTGTCTCTTTTCTTTCCTTTCCCTTACTGGGAGTTACTGTCTCCTACTGCACACATAACCTACTGAGGCACTAATAACACCACGTATTCACGTTACCGGGAGGTTAACCAGCTTGTATGACTCTTTCTTTATGTGGTTGATGCCTGCTTCTCATTTTCAGTATTTTTCTACATTGTGTATTGGATGGCTATGCTCCCTTCCTCTTTTTTATACCCCCTTGTTCTTACCATGTTTTTTTTTTGGATAGTTTGATTATTATGTTGACTCTTGGTTTGCTGATTGAATTGTACTGCTTATGTATGTCCTTCTTTATACTTAATTAAAATTTAACTGGAAAAAAAATGGCAATGTGTTCGCCATCTATTGCCCACTTCAGAATGCAGCAGCTGTGCTTTATGTCACGTCAAAAATATGTGTCATTGCTGACCTCCTTTAGAAAATTTTAGCCTTCTGACTGTCTTAATAAGACTCTAGTATAAACACTTTCAGAGTTACTGACCTAGAACTGTATGCAGATCAGGACGTCTGGGCAAAGGGAGCGGTCCTTCATTTCATACTTGAATTAAACCAGTGACTGAAGCAAGAGGCAAGGAGAGGGCAGCAGTGGTCTGATGACATGTTTCTATGTCTATCTATCTATCTTTTTTTCATCTTAAGATAATGGCAGCTACAACATGAAAATGTCACAGATTAGAGTAAAACCACTTATAATTTTTCCTTGCAATTAATTGTCACAGGAGACTCCCTTACCTACCACAATGGTGAAATGTTTTCCACGATAGACCAGGACCATGACACGAATGTTGGGAACTGTGCGAAGACATGCAAAGGCGGCTGGTGGTATAAGAGTTGTTACAATGCAAACCTGAATGGGCTCTATCTTCTGGGGGAAATCAACAGTGAGTCCTCTGGTGGAAGTGTGTGGAAGACCGGGAAGGGATTTAAATATTCCTACAAGTACATTGAAATGAAGATCAGACCCAGCATGACATAATAGCTGGTGGATATTTAAAACACCCAAAAACTTTACAGCCTGGTCCAAAGAGAAATACCCACCTCCAATAATCACACCTTCTCTAGCCTGACTACTGCATATGTTTTTATTTTATTGAAAAGAGGAGAACTAATACTCCCACTGGCTTTATACATTTTTGGAAGATTCACTACGTGAAATATCCACTGCAGTATTTCTTGACTATATTATTAGTATTACTTCTGTCATAGACAAAGCATTTATGCTCCAGTTACATTCTCCATAATAATAATAAAAAATCAACTTAGAGAGTGGGATCTTCTTGCAATGATTGCAGCAGGTATATAGGCCTGGGAAAGCATGTCCAAAGATCTTGCCAACAGACTATCTAAGCGATAGTGTACACAGGGTCAGGTTGAGGTCAGCTTTATATCATATTAAGGTTTTCTGGCCTCAAACATAATGGCTGGCTTCTGTTTTTCTACTTTTGTTCCCAATGGCCCCTGTGTGTGTTGTAAAGTAGCCATCAAACCAAGCTCATTCCCATTATGGACTGCAATCCCATGTTTAGTTTACTAATTTGTATTGACATTGTAGTCCATCACAGGAGTGAGCTTGGAGTGGTCGCTCCTTTAGAACACACACAGGGAGCATGGGGAACAAAAGTAGCCACCCTCCAGAAGGAAAGACAGTGTCAGCACCAATTCAGAGATGATTTGAGGATCTATAGCTGAGTGATACACAAATAAGGTAAATTTCTGTTAATACTTAAAGTCTCTCTAAACTTAGAAGTTAAACCTTAAAAATACATTCAAGTACCTTACCCTATTAACAAAAATGTACCTTATTTGTGTATCACTCAGCTGTAGATCCCCAAATCATCCCTGAATTAATGCTGATACTGTCCTTTATTCTGGAGGGTGGCTGCTTTTGTTCCCCATGGTCCCTGTGTATCTTGTAAAGTAGCCACAGCTCCAAGCTCGCTCCCGTGATAGACTATAACTTCAATACAAATGAGCAAACTGACCATGAGATTGTAGTCCATCACGGGAGCGAGGCCCTTAATCAGACATGCATAGCCTTGTCACACATAATTATCTGAAAGTAGACTTTGTTTTAAGGTTGTTTTTCTGAAATAGTTGCAGTACTCCTTTCTTAATCTCTTGGTTCCTCACACTATAAATAATTGGGTTCATGAATGGTGTCAAGACAGTAAATAGAAGATATTTGATTGTCCTTTCATAAAATGTCTTATTTCCAACTGGAAGGATATATATGGACGTCTGAGCTCCAAAATAGATCAAGATAGTGACAAGGTGGGCACTGCACGTGGAGAAGGCCTTCCACTGACCTGCAATGGATGTTATTTTAAAAATTGATATGAGAATATAGATATAAGAGACAGTAATAAGCACAAATGGTAAAAACATAAGAGGAAAGGCAATTAGGAAATCTTCAGTCTCCACAAGTGACGTGTCCGAAGAAGCAATGGCTAAGATTGGGCCAAAGTCACAGAAGAAATGTTCAATGATATTGGAACCACAAAATTTTACCTGGGACCAAGTGACTATTTCAATTGGGTAGAAGACAAAGCAGATTGCCCAAGGCCAACAGATAGAGTGCAGGCAGAGTTTTTGGTTCATGATGGAAGAATACCGCAAAGGATGGCAGATGGCTAAATACCGGTCAAAAGCCATCACAGTGAGAATCAAACCTTGTGTGAGAGTTGAGGAAGCAAAAACATAATACTGAATGAGGCAACCGGCGATGGAAATTTTGGCTCCTTCTTTTAATAAGACATCTAACATGTTTGGCATAATATTGGTTGTGAATAAAATATCTGCCAAAGACAAATTTTTGAGGAAGATATACATAGGCACATTGAGATGTTGGCATGTTGACACTAGTACAATGATGGAGAGGTTTTCAGTTAAGATCAAAATATAGATTATTAGAAGCAGAACAAAAACTAGGATCTTGAAATCTGAAAAAGTCTTTAAACCAAGCATAAAAAACTCTGTAACATCTGTAAAATTGTCGCACATCTTTAAAAGAACTTGTAATCCTGTAATATAATAGGAACATCATCACATTTAAGGGAAAGAAAGCTATATAAAAAAAAAAAAGAAACACTTGGGAATACTGGTTAACAGAAAGCTAGCTGCAGCACTCAGTACCAGTCAGCAGCCGCAAAAGCAAACAAAATACTGGGATATATTAAAAGGGAAATAAAAATATGTGATGCAAATATCACACTGCTCCTATATATAATCACTTGTAAATCAACATCTTGAATATTAATTGCAGGATAGAAGAATTTGGTATAAGTTTAGGTAATAATTATTTACGGTAAGAGGGTTAGACTCTGGAATAGACATGTACTGTTCGTTTCATTCCCATTGAAATTTGTACTAATTTTCAGAAGTTTGTACATTTAGATGCATCCGAATTTCTGAAGGACAGAAATAACGAATCCGAGCGAAACCAAATGTTTGATAACGAAATTCAGATACATATGAATTTAATTTGGAACAAAACGCAACAGAGATCTGTCATTTACTGCTCTCAAGCTTCTCTCTTTGTTGACATTCTGGACTTGTACCCTGAATGAAAACAAAGTAACAGAATATTGTGACAAAAATTTAAATAAAGAAAGAAACTGAGAGATCTGTGCTATTCTGTAACAGCTTCTGCTTCTTTGTGGACACTTCGATCCGAATGTAAGGAATCTGACTGCTGAATACACAAAAGTGTTTAACTGTTCACAGAAATAATACTAATTTAAACAGTATGCGGTTCCCCCAACAATTCATACCAGACCCTTTAGGTCTGGTAGGAATGTTAGGAGGGACCCCCATGTAAAAAAAAAAAAAAAGAGCATGCGGTTCCCCAGCAATTCATACCTGACCCTTTAGGTCTGGTAGGAATTTAAAGGGCGAACCCCAAAGCCAAAAAAAAGAATATCCCATGCCAGACCCTTAATCCGGGCAGCCGCTTGGTAGGGCAGGAAAGGGGGGGTAATGAGAGAGCGCCCCCCTCCCTGCACCAAACCAGGCCACATGCCCTCGGCATTGGGAGGGTGCTTTTACGGGGGGATACCCTGGAGAAGCACCTCGTCCCCATGCTGACAACTGGTCGTTGTGGGAGTCTGTGGGCAGGGGGGCTCATCTGCATCTGGGTACCCCCTTTCATAAAGGGGGCACACAGATGCCGCCCCCCTTGTGAATGAGTAAGGGGTAGTTGTACCCCTACTCATTCACTAAAGAGTTGAATAAAATGTAAATAAACACACAACACCTTAGAAAAAAATAATTTAATTGAACAAAAAACACAACACAAGTGTCTGACAATTCCTTTATTTAAAAAAGAAAAAAAAGTCCCATGAAGTTGTTCCATGTCGGCGTCGGCCGACAAATGAAACAAAACAAAATCAAAACTCCTCAATGCAATGTTTACATCGGACAGTGGGCAGGAGGAAACAAAGCCTACTATTGGCTATTTAAAATTGAAATAGCCAATAGCAGGCTGGCTCTTGCACCTGCCCACTGCCTGATGTCAGTCACAGAGGAGCGGACCGGTCTGCTCCTCTGCAGGAGCAATTGCCATTCTGCTGTTAGCTTTTTAAAATTACAATAGCCATTAGCGGGCAGGTTATTGCTCCGCCCACTGCCTTCTGTCAATCAGCAGAGGAGCGGACCTGAGGGAAAACTTTCTCTCTCAGGTCAGCTCCTCTGTGGACTGACAGAAGGCAGTGGGAGGCAGCCATTCTGCTTTTGGCTATTTTAAATTGCAATAGCCAATAGCAAGCTGGCTATTGCTCCACCCCCTGCCTGATGTCAATATTATCTACTATTATAATTATAAAAGAATAATATATTTTGGCTCGGGGAACGGAACAAACTGGGGTCAGGAAGGAATCCATAGCTGAAACAAAAGTGTCCAAAATTTTCCATATGTTTTGTTCTGCACCAATAATATGGTAATTCCATGAATTAAATAAAGGAGACTTAAGTCTAAATCGAACACAAACACAGAATTTTTTTAACTTTCCTGTAAAATCCCTTTTTTGGAGTATTGTGCAGGACACAGGGTAAATTATGACGGCTATATAGCAGTGTTATCAGGTCACTGGACAGAGCTGTTGAAGACCTGTATAACCCCTCCCACGAAAGCAGATGCTCAGTTACTTGCCAGCAAAAGGGGATATAGAGGGGAAGACATGAAGAATAACCTGACTAATCCAACGTGCTATAGTGGAACGGGAAGCAGGAAGACCTCTACGAGACCCTGCTGGGATGATAAACAGTGAATCCGACTGTCTGTGGTATTGAGGTAGACCCATAATGCTTTTACAACATTCAAAGAGTGTAGCAACTCCTCCTTAAGATTCTGTGGATCTGGTAAAAGGAGGGCAACACATTATACTGATTAAGGTGAAAAGAAAAAATCACCTTAGGTAAGAAGGACTCCCTAGGCCTAAGTACTACCATTTCTTAATGTAGAACAAGAAAGGCTGTTAGCTTAGAGATCCACCCAGCTGTGGTGCTAGCTACCAGGAAAACAACCATACGAGTAATGTTCTCCAAGCCTATGATATCCATAGGTTCAAATGTGGCCTGTTGCAAACAGGAAAGTACCAGAGGTGCTAAGTGAGTAACTTATATGTAGGCTTTAGCTAGAAAATCCAATCCAATCCAACTGTCATTGATCATACTTAGAGCGAATCTCTAATCTAGCCCTGATTGTAAAAATGCTAAAGTCTTACTCAGAGAGTAAGATTTGGGATCCAGGTCCTTCCTTTTGAACCATCAAAGTACACTTTCCAAGTTTGGTAATACACCCTATGAGCTAAGGGCTTCCTTGCCTGTAACAAGGTATAACCTCTCCCGATAAGTCTTTCTTTCTCAAAATCTAGGCTTCATCAGCCATGCCATCAAAGCCAGCGACTGAGAAGCAGGGTGTAAGACTGGACCCTGACACAAAAGATACGGCCTATTGGGAAGCCTCTATAAAGAATCCCCAGACAGACGGAGAATATCTGTGAACCACACTGTCCTGGGCCAACTGAGAGCCACTAGAATCACTGGAACCCTCTCCACTGCTATTCCTTGTACCCCCTGATGATTTATGTAAGCTACTGCCATAGCATTGTCAGACTGAACCCTTGTTGACTTTCCCTGGAGCAGATGGGACCAGTGAACAAGAGAGAGATGGATTGCCCTCAACTCCAGGATATTGATCGGTAATGCTGACTCTTGTGGATTCCACATCCCCTGGACTGATAGGAGGATACTTCCCCAGCCTGAAAGACTGGTGTCCGTACTCAGGACTGTCCACTAATTTGGCCAAAAGAACTTCCCTAACCTTAGCACTGGGCTGACCAGCGACCAGTTTAGTGAAACTCTTGCCTTTGGAGGAAGATGCATAGGATGATCCAGTGATAGAGACTGTCTGTTCTACGAAGTCAAAATGTTCAGTTGTAGTGGACTTGAGTAGGCCTCAGTGAACAGCACTGCCTCAAAAGAGGATACCATCATGCCCAGGACCCTCTTACAAAACCGTATTACGTAGGGTATCTGTGACCGCAGACACTGGATCAGACCGCACACTGTCTGAAGCTTGTCCGGGAGAAGAAACACTCTGGCTCTGCCTAACATGAGCCCCATATACTTCAAGCGATGGGTGGTGCTCAGTGAAGACTTCCTATAGTTTACTAACTAACCGAAGCACTCTAACACCTAGTGTCCTGCAAAGGTTCGCTGTCAGATCCAGCTGAGATGGGGCTTTCAGCAGTTGATTGTCCAGATAACTCGCCAGGTGTATTCCCTGAGAACACATCAGGGCTAGTATTGGTGTTAACACTTTTGTAGACACCCAAGGAGCAGTCGAGCAGGTACATGGGGGACACCTAAAATGTCCCCCTATGAAGAAGCAGGCATGTGGCCGAGTGGAGACATGGGGCTTCCTTCATGTTGGAGGGGAGGCCTGAGGCACGCACAGCCTTCTGTGGGTGGGAGAAACCAGGGCAGGACCACCTCATGCTTCTTCCTCATATAATGAGGAATATTCCTTGGCCACTTCCCTAGACCTGTATGCATAGCACCCTGCAGCTAACCCAATACACTGCAAAATGTGTTAAGGTGGGCACCAACACATGATCCAACTATCACGTACCTGACTGGAGACTCAGCTGTGAAGGGGGCTGCCCGTGCACCTCTTGTCCCACACCTCTGGTAGTAGTGACAGGAGATGTAAGGACAGAGCGGAGCACAGGTGCCAATACTGACGGCTGGCTGGTTCGTGAAGAGGCGCTTGAGTGCGTTGGACGAGCTGGTGAATTGGCAGGACCGAGATGATACTGGGACCTCTTGAAAGCAGAGCAGGCAACGGGAATGAGGCCAAGGAAGCATTGGCAGGATGTCGTTGCTCAGGATGCCGAGGGAGCGATCCACTAAGTGGCAGACCCGGAGGGTTTAAGTCAGGTTTAAGCTGAGGTCACACACAGGGAGCCGAATCTTGAGGTGCCGAATCACGGAGCAGGGTCAGGAAACAAAAGCCAGGGTCATACACAGGACGTCAGGATACAAGAACAAAGTACAGGGCACACAGGGACTATCTGCTGCCGACCTCGGCAATACAGTACACTACAGTACGACAGTACTCGGTTTACGATACGATTGGGCTACGATGGGTTTATCAGAACGTAACCGCATCGTAAACCGAGGAGTGTCTGTATATGCATTTGAACAAAATTAACATTCCAAATTAACAAAAACCATTACCATTTCACACAAAATTCTTCTTGGCAAGAATGTCTATTTAACCTTCCCAGCAACAGAATTTAAGAGTACACACACCTTGTTAGCGGCTTGGCCATCACTGAGAAAATGGGTATTCTTCATAATTAACAAAAGATCTTTTCATGTATGCCGGCTGAAATTACAGGAAACCTTCCCCAAGAAGACACATATAGGCTGTCAGTGCTTTTTATTCTTATTAAGGCTGTGTTGTCTGGATGTCATATTAACTCTCTGGCTTCAATACCTTGAGTCCCTGACCTGGAACAGATATGCAGATAAGGATTGAAGCCAGAGGTTCAACATAACAGCAAGGCAACTAGAAATGTCAGAAGGAGATCAGCCATGCCAGTCCCTGCATTTTTCTAATGACTGTCACATCAATTAAAACTTTCACTGAACCGTTTGTTCTGACCCTTTGTAAATGGTAGAGTAACCTAATTGGAAACATTCATATGGAAAACAGTACAGTATAACAAGAAACTTACCAACTAAAATACAATTAATAATAGTTTATCTGACTATAGTTTGCCTTCTTTTTCTGCTTTTGATTTAAAAGGTAATTGTGTAAACTGAACTTCAAAACATAGTTGTTACAGCTTTGCTTTGAAAAGAAATCACAAAGAAAGATGTTGATGCTTTCTGGTTTTTAGGGCTGAATTATCTAATTTGTGAGGGAATGGGTTTTGTCAGCATCTTTTATACTCTATTCAAGAACCCCTCCTGTACTTACTGACATACTTGAGATTATCTAGACAAGTCCCTGGAGTCCAATTAAGAAACAGAATCATTTCAGCATAAAAATAGTCACATTTTGCATTGTTTTATTAATGATATGACATAACATTTCTTGATACACAAATATTTTGATCCCCGGGGCATGGGTCACATTCTGGCATGAAGGAGTCACTTATGATAGCGGTTGAGGTAAGTCTGGTCTGGGATCTGGGTAAATAATGTTGCAGCTGCAGGGTGAACCAACCTTGGTTGTGGAGTGCATATTATTGGTGGAAATAAAGTTGTCCTCTGATTGCATCGATTAAGTGACTGATGATATCTGAGGACGGCTCTGTGGCTCCATCCCTTGGTGGCAGAACCTTCATTCAAGCAGGGGTGGTTCAAAATACCATATGGAGACCGGTCTCTATTTGCTGACAAGCTAGACAAAGGCGACCATCAGGACATTGGGGCTCATACTCCAGAATTGGCAGACTCTCAAGCAGAGAAGTTTCCAAAAATGTGACACCTCCAAAACACTCAAGAAAAATGAAGGCATAAAGACCAGGTAGACAATTCAGAAGAACCTAGCATGAATTGCTATCTTCCATCTCCGAGGCAAGACTACACAGGATTAGAGAATTAAGTCCATCCAGCCCTGTTGGGGCTATAGCTGGTCTTTCTAGAGAACCCCAAGAGAGTCTTCCATCCTCACAAATGTTCCAGAACCAGCTTACAAAGCTTACATCATCTAAGAAAGATTACAAATGATTGTACCTCACCCAGTCTCTGGTAGTTATATCCCATGTGTCAAGTTCACTCCTGTGATAGACTATTACTTCAATACAAAATGAGTGTAAGTCGCCGGGAGTCTGTTTAAACAGCCCCGATGCTGGCGACGTACACTGTACGTCGTCAGTCACGAAGGGGTTAAGGGGCATCTCTTTAATATTTTACTAGGACATCTGAGGGTCCCCTTATTCTACACGCTGTTTTTCCCATTTCTTTATATCAGTTTTTAGGACTACAACATGCGGTTCCTTAACAATATGTACAGCTGTGAGGCATCCTCCAAGCATGTTATTTAAAAGCTATGTGTATGTTTAGTTTTGCTCTTTAAGTCACAAGAAAAGACCGTCTTTCCACTGAATGATATATATATATATATTTTTTTTTGCATTGGTACGTTTCCTCAGTAGCAGTGCCCAGCTACCCAGGCCCTTTTTTAACAATAGCTTTTAAATTAGCTTTGAAAAAGGAGAGAAAAATATCAAGATTCCGCTCCCATAGACTTCAGTAGGTTTTGGTGCTATGTTAAGGTTTGTGGACTTCCTACTGCGTTCATGTTCCTCCAGAAAACCAAACTTTACCTGTTTCACTCCACCCTAAATCTAACTCTAAAGTAAGCCCTAAACTCTTAACCTCATCCCTCAACACTTAACTACAGTCATAATAGTAACCCTAACACTAAACCCCAAGCCTGAAGGCGGAAGCCTAAAATGCTCTTATGTTATACAAAACACACCCAGCAAAGATATACATCTAAAAGAATACTTATCTTTTCTGCTGTCCACACTGCTGAATTCTGCTCCCATGCTGTGAAATCGACCCCAAAGTTGGCAGGGATATTTCTGGAATTGACAATATCCACGGTCCCCTGAGCTGACCTCTACATCACTATTTTATACTGTAATTAGTTGACATCAAAGGGAGCAACCAGTGAGAGTTGGTGGAGCTGGGGGACCGAGGAGATGGACACTCCTAAAAGTGTCCCAGCTGACAATTTCAGCAATGGAGCGGAATTCAGTAGAGCAGGCAGCAAGAAAGGTGAGTATGTACTGTCTTCATTCACAGGTATATCTTTGCTGGGATTGTTTTGTGTAGTGGCAGGGTCACTTTCAAACACACCAAATTTAACATAAGTCATTTCTAACACTAAATAACTAATTCTGCATCATACTCTGCTCATCCTGTTTCACTGGCTGTATGGATGTGTGAGGTGAACCCGATTAATCAAAAAGAAGAAACTAATTGTTGATGATTACAAATTACCAGAATATTTCATAGACCTGGTCATGGATTTAAAGATTCTCCAGAGTTTCTTAACTTCTTGTAATGAGTATATTTGGCCACTGTGCTTACTTACCATTGGATATACATGACTTTGTTTTACTGAATTTAATATACAATGTGGCTTGTATTACTATGTTGATATTGATGACGATGGTGATAAAAAAGCAAAAAATAAAAAATATTTCTTATTACCTGTTTATATTAAGATTAGTTTCAATTAGATTTCTAGACATTTTTGCTTAGCTTTAAAAATAAATTGGTAAATAAGTTGTGATTAGTTTTTCATTGTCAGCTTTTGGGCTTAATCACAATGTACATGGTCCTCCAGGGACCAATTATAAGCCAAGCAGTCCCAACAGACAAATATAAAAATATGTTATTGTTTAATTGCTCTATTAATGCAACATCTGGTGCTACAAAAATATTTCGACCCATGGGAAAATGAAAGAGCATGTTTAAAGGAAATCTGTTACCATATTTTCTTAATGTCACAATTGTATTTTATTTTAATATTTATATAAATGTACTATAATTTACCTTGATTCTAAGAAGGAGATAAGTTGATCATAAACATAAAAATAATGGTTTGTTTTAAAAACAATCAGTAATCATAAGACTGTTTAAGAAACATTACACACAGAATGGGTCAATTGCAATAGGTGATAATGACCTACTGTGACTTATCAATGAAACTCAAAGACCATGAAATAAACTTCTGTCGGCTTGTGTTGCCTTCTTGTTTTACTTTCTTATTGGGGTTCTGTTTCTGTTTATAAATCACTAACACACAATTTCCACATATACCACATGGTATATGGTTAGTAGCCATCCAAAATGTTGTAATCATGTCAACAATTTCTTCCTATGACTGTTGTGAGTCAGTTACCTGCTGTGGTCCAACAATCGAGTCTAAACTCTAAAATAGAAGATAAGCACCTCATATCTATACCCTTCTGTATTGAGATTATTGAGGCTCACATCATTCCAAGTTTGATTGATCTTCGACCCACAATCCCTTTATTTCTGTCAAAGGCCCTGCAATCTGTTTGGAGAAAAGGGTTTTATCTTCCACTTTGAAAATGTTAGCTAAGTCTTATGTATAAATTTGGTACCAACTATGTGACCTGTTTATTGTTCAAAAAATAAAGATGCAATGTACTGATATTTAATGCTTGCTAGAGATATAGCAGTCCACCAATCCAAAAGTAGCTGCATAATATTAGATTTGAAGTAGGGCTGTGGAAATTAAAGATTCATTTCTCGAATAATTGTTAAACTTTTTGATCGATTAAAATTATTTTGATCGCTAATGAAAACACTCACCTCTCCGCCGGCTTCCGGGAGTCCCGTCGGCAAATCCGGTGACGTCATGGACATCGACGTCACCGGACTTCTCCCCCCTTCACCAAGTGGCTCCGTCGGCTAACAAAGGGAAGGGGAGGAGGAGTCCGGTGACGTCGATGTCCATGACGGCTAACGAAGGGAAGGGGGGAGGGGTCCGGTGATGTCAATGTCCGTGACGTCACCGGACTCCTCCCCCTTCCCTTCGTTAGCCGAGGGAGCCACTTGGGCCGGTGAGTTTGCCCAAGAAACTTTCTCCACGAGCGCCAGCCAAGGCATTGGCCTATACACATACAGCACAGCAATGAAGTAAAAAAATTAACAAGGATCACACTAATCCAGCACGTTATTATTCTGAGTTGCCCCACTCAAGCGGCGGCCATATTGAGTGGGGCACGTGAGATTAATAACGTGCTGGATTAGTGTGATCCTAGTTCATTTTATTACTTCATTGCTGTGCTGTATGTGTATAGGCCAATGTAGTTGGATCTGTATGTGCGTTATAATTAATCGATTAAAAAAAATTTCCATTAATCGAACACGAAAATTTTAATCATTACCAGCCCTAATTTAAAAGAAGCCTTGTGACTCACTCATGCACTCCCATCCCTTTTAGCTTGGCTATTGAATTGTGTGCAGTCATAATAAGAGAAGACAGTAACAAAAGACAGTAATATATTAATATTGTACTTTCCTGCTGCCACTGGCACTGGTCAAAAGGCAGCTGATGGCAAATATTGACCATTGCAGTTGTGCTCTGCAAAGTGTGGATACAAAATAGGAGAGCAGTTTAAGAGGAGATGCAAATCCTACATTTATTTTTGTACATGGATCATGCTTCCGCAAATAAGTGTAACCCATTAATTTACAATTACAAAGTTATTTCTGATCAGATAATGAAAAACGTCAACCACTCATGCCATAAAGTGAAGGTAGAAGATTTTTTATCACCTAATCAATCATATTTTATATCAGCACAGTAGTCTAGCCGCATGGCTTTGCAACACAGTATGACCAAAGAGAATATGTTGTTTATAGGTTTGTGTAGGCTTACTCAAGAGGCTTTGATCTCTTGCTGAATTCAGCATTCTGGACTAGAGGCTTATGTGATAGCAGCTGAAAGGCCTAATTCAACGCCTAATTCAATTCAAAATATCAATACTGGCTACAATATAGTCAGGGCCGGCCTTAGGCCTTTAGGCGCCCTGTGCGAGAAAGCTTTACAGCGCCCCTCAGTGACCTCACCCCTCAGTGGCCACACCCTTTAGTGGCCACACCCCCAGTAACAACACCCATTCATCACCCATATTTTTGGTAAAATATAAAAAGACGGGGTTACGCCGGGTAAATAGACACCAAACATGCCATGCTTTAAAATTGCGCGCACCCGCAAAATCGCAAAAAAATGACCATGCCCAAAATTGACCATAGGTGACACTTTAAAAGCTTTTACCGTACATCAGTTTAGTGTTATCAGTGATTGAGAGCCCTACAATTATTGCTCTCATTCCGACGTTCGCGGCGATACGTAACATGTGCGGCGTAATGGGCGAAATCGTCGTTTTCACACGTATGCGCGCCCGACGCCTGTTTGCATGC
>NW_017306657.1:1265926-1268411 GCF_000935625.1 Nanorana parkeri | reverse complement strand
GCTTCTCTCCCCCTCACCGCTCCGCCATCCTGACAGCAGGCATCGCTCCCTCCTGCGCCCCCCCCCCTTAAGGCCGCACTGCTCGCACACCCCTAAGGCCGGCCCTGAATATAGTGAAGGCAAATTAAAAAAGAACATGCACTCAAACAAGAAAACGTACAGCTGGAGGTTGGGGACAAAGTCCTCAAAAGTACAAAGGTTGTTTTTTTAAAAGAAATGGTATCATCTTGGGACACCTTAGCAGTGAAGGTAACAGAGAAGAGCTGCAATGCAAATTTCACGGAGATAGTACAATAGCCTTTCTACATGCCGTACCTTCCACCCACTTCAAGATGTTATTCCTAAATGGGTACGAAGAGACTCCCTGTAGGCTCATTCGATGGCCGCCACAGAAGCCTTCCTGCCCTTGGGTGATAGAGGAACTCAATTAAGAGGAACTTGGCCTCCCCCATTGCAATCCCTCCTCTCTTAGGCCTGGTTCACATCTGAACGTTTTGTAGCTCGTTCAACGCTCGACGAACGCTCTACAAAACGCTTAAACATCTAAATCCCATTGTATTCAATGGGTCTGGTTCACACCTTGCCGTATTTCCGCCCGTCCGAACGCGATACAAAACGGCCTACGCCCAAAGAAGTACATGTACTTCTTTGGGGCGTTTTGGTCTCGCGTTTCCATTGGGATACAGCCAAGTAGCCCACATATCATATGTAACTGACATATCAGTCTGGATGCCACACTTGTTAAAGCTCAATCTTTCAAAAACTGAGCTCATGGTATTCCCTCCCCCAACCTTTCGAACATGATTGATAACACAACTATCCAACCCTCTCCCCATGCCAAGGTCCTAGGTGTCATCCTTGACTTGGACTTCACTTTTCTTCCCCACATCCAATCCCTATTCAAATCCTGCCGTCTTCACCTTCGCAACATCTCCAAAATACGCCCCTTCCTCACCAAAGAAACCACAAAGC
Organism: Nanorana parkeri; assembly: GCF_000935625.1. Classification (NCBI taxonomy): domain Eukaryota; kingdom Metazoa; phylum Chordata; class Amphibia; order Anura; family Dicroglossidae; genus Nanorana; species Nanorana parkeri. The sequence goes on along the minus strand of NW_017306657.1, from coordinate 1,267,439 downwards.
TGCTCATCCACTCCCTTGTTATCTCTCGTCTTGACTATTGTAACTCCCTCCTCATTGGCCTACCACTACACAGACTATCCCCCCTTCAGTCTATCATGAACGCTGCTGCCAGACTTATCCACCTAACCAACCTCTCAGTGTCAGCTATCCCCCTCTGCCAATCCCTCGACTGGCTTCCAATCGCCCTAAGGATAAAATTCTAACTATTAACAACCACTTACAAAAGCCATCCACAACACTGCCCCGGCTTTATCTCCAACCTCATCTCAAAGTATCACCTTAACCATCCCCTCTTGTGGCAAACAATAGATGCCCCACCCCCCCCCCCCCCCCGCTCCTCCCAAGACCTCCTGCTCTCTAGCTCCTTTGTCAACTCCTCACATGCTTGCCTCCAGGACTCTCTAGAGTCTCTCCCATTCTTTGGAACTCCTTACCCCAACCTCTCCGTCTATATCCCACTCTGACTGCCTTTCGTCGATCACTAAAGACTCATCTCTTTAGGGAAGTCTTTCCATCTTAAACTAACTACTGAACTATCACTTTCTCAAACAATTCATCCCCGTACAGCCACCTCCTCATGTATCACTTGGCCCTCCCTCTTAGATTGTAAGCCCCCACGGGCAGGGCCCTCCTTACCATCTTGTCTTGAATTGTATTGTAACTATAATGTCTTCACTATATTGTAAAGTGCTGCGCAAACTGTTGGCGCTATATAAATCCTGTATAATAATAATGACTGCTACGCACAGCTTGAAGGAAGCAGTAAGAGAAAGAAGGGCAAAGACTTTAGGCATCCTGGGTTAGACCAGGGTAGATAAAGTATCATTTACACTGGCAACCATATGGGCTTCATGGACAAGACTAGTAGCTACACAAGAAACATGCTATGATGAAAAAATTATTCACTTAGCAGGCCAGCCAGAGCTAGCTGACAACTATGACCTAGGAGCTCCCTTAGCAGTATTTCTATTTTGTATGTTGCATAATTTGGAATTACAGTTGTAGACTTAATATTTCTAATTATTTATTGTTTTTAAGGTTTGAGACAAACAAATATTTGAAGCATAATTTTTATTTTCAAACAGAACATTGCACATACAGTATATGATCAGTCAAAACTTCTTAGGCCAACTGAACTTATATTTCTTTGGGATATAAAGCAAATCTACACAACAATCCCATGGTGCTTCTTGGCTGAGCAATACTATTAGCTTCAGATAAAATGAAGGGTGATTTTCATGTGTTTTATAAGATTCTATTTTTTCAAACAAAACATTGCACATACAGTATATGATCAGTCAAAACTTCTTAGGCCAACTGAACTTATATTTCTTTGGGATATAAAGCAAATCTACACAACAATCCCATGGTGCTTCTTGGCTGAGCAATACTATTAGCTTCAGATAAAATGAAGGGTGATTTTCATGTGTTTTATAAGATTCTATTATAAGCATATTTTCTTCTCTGAGAAACAGTATAAAAAAGGTCTGTACCCTCCCCTCTTTGGTGTGTG
>NW_017306657.1:1224517-1260301 GCF_000935625.1 Nanorana parkeri | reverse complement strand
TAAAAAAAAAACCAGAAGGTCTCCTGTTATGTGAGCCCTTTTGAAGGTTAAATCTGTATTTTTATTATTATTATTATTAATAAAATTAATAATAAAATAGGGAAATATAAAGTACACAATGAGATAGAAAAAATTACATATGGCAATATCATATTAACTACAAAGACAGTGCTAAACATGAGCCAGATTATTTGCCATTTTAAAGGTTAAATCTGTATTTTTATTATTATTATTATTAATAAAATTAATAATAAAATAGGGAAATATAAAGTACACAATGAGATAGAAAAAATTACATATGGCAATATCATATTAACTACAAAGACAGTGCTAAACATGAGCCAGATTATTATTTTAAAATCAAGTCTGATTATAGAAGGCCATATTAGATATGTTTGAAAAAAACATATTAATGGAGTCTTGAATATATGTATTGAGTGATGACATAGAATGGTTTGTAAAGTTAAAATCAAGCCTGATTATGTAAGGCAATATTAAATATGTTGGGGAAAATCTAATGAATTAAGTTTTGTATACATGTATCTGAAAAAAACAAGAAAGTAATAAAATACTAAAGGTATGAGTCTCATCATGTAGTATATCCCATAAGGTAGTGAATAAGATAGAGGAAGGAAAGGGAGGTCAAAGGAAGAGGTCCGAGGGGGGTTAAATACATTTTTGAAGTTAATAGAGATTGACCATTATTTAATTATGTCGTTCATTAATTAATTAGGTTTATAGTCTACGTCTGAGAGAGTCAGAGTTTGAGAAATCAATCTAGACTGCCCATGAAAATCGTCATATTTGTAATTTGTTATAGCCAGAATTTCCTCCATCCTCATAATTTTCGTTCATAGTATTGATCGAGTGAGAGAGAAATGGAGAGGTAGATGTTTTCCAGAGATTTGGAATGACCTGACATGCTGCAGAAAAAAATAAAAGGAAGGATAGAGCGCCTCAATCCCTTTTTGGACACTGGATAGTTAGATAAGAGAGGTATTTCTGGGGAAGGTGTAAGTATTACCGTAGAGTTCTGTACTAATATAAAACATGGAGGACCAAAATGACTGTAATAAAGGGCAATTCCACCATATGTATAGGTACTTACCCCTATCAACTCCACATCACCAACAAGTATCAGGGACAAGAGGAAAAATATGGTGTATAGATACAGGATTTCTGTAGTGAGAAATATTTTTTATAATTTTTCTCTTGTATATAACATGAGACAGATGATTTATGTGTGTGAAGGAAAGCCAATTCCCAATTTTACATAGTGATAATTTTTCCCAAGTCCTTGTGCCATGACTCAACAAACCCAGGCAGGTCAACGGTATTATTTGATTAGAGAAGTTTATAAAGGTAAGATAGTGTGTTGTGGGGGTTCTGGTAAACTACAAAGGTGTTCAAAATCCTTGTGAGGTCTTCCTAACAAACCTGTGGAATGGAGTGTTCTACAGGAACTAATTTAATCTGACAAGAAACTATGTGTTGTTTGAATTTACCTGTGGTAAGATCAATAAAATCTTTAGCAAGGGGCCATTGTGAATGAAAATACGCACCTAGGAGTGCAGCATGCTTACCGAGTTGCAAAGAAGGGTTATCAAATAATGGTGTCATTGGGCCCTGGAACAGTAACTAGATCGTAGGTTGAGATTGCATGTTTTCAGGTATGTAATGAAGCTTTCATAAGAGGAGAGAGTTTGGAGTGAAAGACGAATGTAAGATTCTTGATCCAAGGAAGAGAACTAAGGTCAAGGGGTGACATAAATTGTTCTACAGTGACTGAGCCTGTCATCAGAGATTGTTGAAACCATGTAAGGAAGGAAAGAGGAGAAAGGAGGGTGGCCTTATGCTATAAATCAAAATTAGGTAGACCTGTACCTAATAATAATAATAGTAATCAGTTAGATCTACAAAGGGTATGAAATCGAATACGATAAAGTCCTCTACCCCATATAGCACGAACACTGAGAGAGCGTAATAAGGTTAAAAAAGATTTTGGCTCGATTTATAGGGATTGTTTAAAAAATATATAGTAATCTGGGTAGGATATTTATTTTAAGAGCATGTAGTTTACTGAACCATGATATCCTAAGGGAGCCCCAACCTTGTAAGTCCTTACCAATTGAATGTGAGAATGACATAAATATAAAAGTAAGTCTTCAGCATATAGGGAGAGTTTACGCTGTTCCAAGCCTGTCCAGACACCATGAATGAATTCCTTTTGCCTAATGGCCTGAGCTAGATGTTCTATAACTAAAGTAAAAGAGAGAGGACAGCCCTGTCTAGTGCCATTCCTGACTTGGAAAGTATCTGAAAGCACGCTGTTCACAAATACTCTAGCAGGGGGACTTGAATAAAGAGAAAGAATGTTAGTTCTAACAGAAGGTCCCATACCAATTTGCTCTAAAGAAAGACGTAAGAAAGCCCAGTTGACACGGTCAAAGGATAAGATAAAGGTCCGCATCCCGCTCTGTGTTATTAGCAGCCTCTCTACCAGGGATAAAACCAACTTGATCTTTGTGGATTAAAGATAGAAGGCATAGGTTAAGGCGATTGGCAATAATTAGCTTGATCTTGATATCATTATTGAGTAAAGATGGGTCTGTAACTATAGCATTGGGATAAATCCTTCCCAGGTTTTGAAAGGACCACTATGTTAGCCTCCAGCATTCTAGAAGGGATGGGATGGGAGTCATCTATATCATTATAATGTACAACGTCTCCATTCTTGTTCTTCCATATTTGAGTATATCCATGTCTGAATTGAGAAAATTCCTAAAACAAGTTACTTGCATTTAAGTTTAAATCCAGGAGGAAAAATGTAAAAGTATACGGGGAAGAAAATTTCCTTTCAAAAGTTCTCAGTGAATTTTAACATTAGTAAAAAAAAAAGAGCACACAAAACAGAGCAAGAATCGCATAGGAAAGCAGTAGTCTAGTACAGAAAACCTTTCTAATTTAGCATCTTGAGCTTCCCAACACAATCCGCTGACTCAATGGGGGTGATTTACTAACCTAAACACATGCACGCACCAGGTGCGTGTGCATTTTTACACAGCAAAACGTATTTATCAACCAAACACGAGCAACGTGTCACATTTTCACGCCGTTATGGTGCGTTTTTATGTATTTACGTACATGCGCGTCATGTAGCATGCGCCATAGGCTACACGCCGCTCTAATAGCGGCATGCAAGTCTCTAAAAGCATATTTCCACTAATGCCATATATGGAAAAATCATGCACATGATGCATATATAATGCTGCTTCACAGTTTAGACAAAAATGGTTAGCTCATGCATTTACATTCCTGCATTCATCAACGCAAGCAACACAACGTAGAGCTAATTTACACAACATCACCTTGCAATTCATGCAGGGCTTTGCACAACACACCTGCTGGGTGTGTACACACTACAAAGGTGTCTAGATTCCACCAATAGATCATGCTGGGAGGGAACACACTACAGAGGTGTATACTTGTTCGTGGCGTGTTTATAAGGTTAGTAAATCAACCCCATTGTGTTGGAAGTCGAGAAGGAGGGAAAACCAGAGGAATAGAAGAGTAGAAAAGAGAAAGAGAGAAATAGACAAAAGTCAAAATGAAAAAGACCTGATAGCATCGAGACCCTCCCCCCCCCAAGCAAGAACGGGTCAATCAATGGGTTGTTATACTTTCAGAAGGAATATCGGGGTAGGCATATGCAATCCAAGGGTCCCAAACCTTCGTGAATTTATTTTGGGTATCCAAAAGGACACTGGACAATTTTTCATTCATAAAAAAGGAATCCATTTTACCCCGCACCCCTGTAAAAGGAACAAATTGCTTTTTCCAGGCCTGCACCATTGCTTGTTTGGCAGCTAGGAGAACAAAAACTGCCAGTTTGTGCTGAGCCTTCATAAGGTTTGGGGTTTTAAGATATAAGAGCGCAAACCAGGGGTCCTTGAAAATACTTGTGTGAAAAAGGGTTTGCAATAAATTAAACGTTTTAGTCCATAGTCTGCCCACCATCGGGCACGTCCACCAAATATGCAACACATCCCCTGTTATAGCACAACCCTGAAAGCAGAAAGCGGACTGTTGAGGGTGTAAATGTGCCAGCCTGGCAGGGACCATGTACCATCTCAACAGTGATTTATAAGCGGTTTCCATGGAAGTGATATTAATGGTACACGTTGCTGCCGTGGTCCAAACTTGCTGCCAATTCGCATCTGATCTAGAATTCCGGAGGTTCCTTTCCCAGGCCTTTTCTTTGTTAATTCTGCGCACAGGGTTCCTCTCCCTGTTTAAGGAGCCAGCACACCCTATACCATTAACCAAATATATCAATTTCCACAGTAGGGCGCTTACTACATTTTCTTTTTTTTACATATCCTTGGTTCAATCTGCTGGATACATTATATGCTGGTAGTACAATATGGACACCAATGTATGGGGAAGAAATTTTATTGTGTAAGGTGTGATTTCCTTTATATGTTGTGATGATGAAAGGGACCCTGCGTCAGTTATGTTTATGGTGTCTTTTTTAAGAAAGTTCATTTTAATATAGTACTTTGGGTGTTCTAGTGACAAAAATGAATTCCCAAGATATAACATTTTACAAACTTGTCTTCCCATGCTGTCTTTCTGCTGCCTGAACACTTCCGTTCCCTGCGCTCTGCAGTTAGCCCAGAATTCAGAAGATTGAATAGGGGCCTTGTACTTCAATTCAAACATTGCAGAGTACATATGTCTATGAAGGTTCTCATTCATCCAGGCCATGGTATATCTGTAAAAAATAAGTCAAGGCAACTGGACTTGCTGTATTTTTCTTGAAGACGTTTCACTGGACATATGACCAGCTTTCTCAATTCAAAATGTTGTGTACAAAATTCTCTGGGAATTCACAATATTTATTCCCAGAGAAATTTTGTACATGATCAGTGAAACATCTTAAAGAAAAATACAGCAAGTCCAGTTGCCTTGACTTATTTTGTACAGATATTGCAGAGTACAGGTACCACAAATGAGTGGAAGCCATCTGAAGGCATATGCAGGCACCGCTGACTTTATTTTCTTGATGTAACCTAACTACAGTATAAGCTTAATTAAAGGTAATTTGTATTTTATGTTTATTGCTATTTAAGGTAGAACTTGAGCCATGTTTTCAATATTGTGGGAAAGGTTTAGAACCTCTGTCAGGTTTTAATTGCTATCTGTGTCCCTGTTGGGGAGATCTCCTCGCCCTTCCTGTTCTGGTAACAAGAGATAGCAAGGACTTCCTTCAGGTTCTGCTACTTAAGATGCCTTTATTGCTACCTGGGACCAGGGGCGTCCCGAGGCTGGGTGACACCTGGAGCGATTACCGGGTGTCAACCCGCCGACTCGCCACTGCGCATGCAAGTGACGTCACCACGCGCGTGCGCAATGACGTCATCACGCACGCGCAGAACTCTTCTGATACCTGCCGGCGGCCATCTTGGTGATGGACGCCGGCAGAGAGAGGAGGGGACAGTCACCCGGCGGGATAAGGTATGCCGCCGGGTCCCCTCCTCTCTCTCCTGATACTGTCGGGCTTTCGGTCCATGACGGAGCGCCCGACTTTTCAGAGGGGTGGGTGACTCCAAAATGACTGTCAGTCATTTTGGTGTCACCCCTCCAATGGTGTCACCCGGGTGCGGGCCGCGCCCCCCTTGTGACGCCACTGCCTGGGACCTTAATTGAAGAGATTCTCCTCACTTTCTGTCTTGGTGACACAACAGGAAGTGAGGAGAAATGTTTACAACACGAGGACTACCAAGGTAGTCCTCCTTCCATTCCTCCAGAAGAAGAATTGAAAGATAGGATTAAATGATAAGGAAAGGGGAGGGAGATTTGGTAAGAATATATGAGAGTGGTAGAAGTATGATGCATTTGTGGGTTTTGTATTTATTATTAATTATATAAAATGTATTGTGTAAATTATATCAAATTTAAGTGCAATAAAAATATATTAACCAAATTTTTTTTTATAACACATACACTAACAACAATAAAAACCTAGCGGGTGTGGGCTGTGTTATGCTAGATTCCATATGCTCAGTCTCCTATAAGGTCTTAAGGTTCGATGTCTCGAAGTGAAATAACTTTGGTGAGGTGATTCTCAAACCAAAAGGATACTACGTGGTGTTTCAGGCAAGATATACAAAATATAGATTAAAATGCTCCAGGCCAATGGTAAAGTCCAGATGAGAAAGTAGTTTTTTTGATACAAAGTTAGTTAACAAGCCAACACTTGGGGGTTTTGAGGGGTCACACTTTATCAGGATTTTGAACCTCCAAGAGATAGGATAATGTGGACTGTGAAAAATATTGCCTTAGATAGTTTTAAGAGATGGTAGGATCCCACCAGCAGCTGGTATGGCAGTGGATTTTGTTACTTGGCCTTTACAATAGGTCTGCAATTTTTTTGCATATTCTGCATAGCAATAAAATATGTTCTTACCCTTCCCCACTCAAAAATTACTGTTCTACTTTAATCTAAAGGAAATAGTCATATTGCACATTATTTGAACTTAGGGTATGTTTTTTGGTTGTTCTTATAAATAAGCTGCAGTAATGCTCTCTTCATTTCATGGTTCCTCATGCTATAAAGAATTGGGTGCACAAATGGTGTCAGGACAGTATATATAAGAGATTTCACAGTTTTGCTATAAAATGAGTTGTCTCCAACCGGGAAAATATATATGGTGATCTGAGTGCCATAAAAGACAAAAATGGTGGCAAGGTGGGCACTACACGTAGAGAAGGCTTTCCATTGACCTGCAATAGATGTAATTTTAAGAATTGATATAAAGATACAGAAGTAGGAGGTGGTAACAAACACAAATGGCAGAAACATAAGGGGAATAGCAAACATGAAGTCTTCTGTCTCCACGATTGATGTGTCTGAAGAAGCAATGGCTAGAATTGGGGCAAAGTCGCAGAAGAAATGTTCAATGATGTTAGAAGTGCAAAATTTTACCTGGAACAGAGAAGCTATTTCAACTGGAAAGAGGAGAAAACAGATTGCCCAAGGCCAGGAAAGAAGGTGGAGGCAGAGTTTTTGATCCATGATGGAAGAATAACGCAATGGATGACAAATGGCCAAATAGCGGTCAAATGCCATCACGCTAAGGATTAAAGATTGCGTGTAGGTGGAAGCACAGAAAACATAATATTGAATAAAGCAACCTGTGGTGGAAATATCAGCTCCTTCTCTGAGTATAACATATAACATCTTCGGCATAATATTGGTGGTGAAAATGACATCAGCCAAGGACAGGTTTCGCAGGAAGATGTACATGGGCACATTGAGATGGTAGCATGTTGACACTAATACAATGATGGAAATATTCCCAACTAATATCAGGATGTAGGAGATCAGAAACAGACTGAAAAGCAGGATCTTCAGGTCTGAGATACTCTTAAAACCGAGTATGAAAAACTCTGTAACTGTTGTTTCATTGTCACACATGTTTAAGGATGTCTACCTTGTGAGATATGAGAAAATGCCAACATTATAACCTATTTACTAAACACTGAAAGCAGCCATATGTCCAAACTGTACACAATAATGCTGATTTTTTTTTTATACCACTAGCGTTTGTCACACAATCAGTTTTTGTGCATTGTCACAGGTAATGTATGCATGTAGAAAATGGGAAAATAATGGCAAATGCGTTATATTTAGTTTGTATACCCCCTAATCAACCTAGGTTGCATGGATTTCTTTAAAAGTAAACAATAATGGTTTGGTCGTTTTTATTTTAATAAATTAGTAATTCTTATTTTGTTGTTATTAAACCTGTTTTCATTCATTTGCTTACATTCCTTATTTTTTACAAAATAAACTTTTTTATATATGACAAAGTATTTCTAAAGCACTATACAGGTGAAACTCGAATAATTAGAATATCGTGCAAAGTTCATTTACCGTATTTTGCGGTCCATAAGACGCACCGGACCATAGGACGCAGGGAGGTCCGGCGCGCCTTATGGAGCACTCGAGACTGTAGCTTCTGTGACAGCTTCTATGACAGAAGCTGTCACAGAAGCTGCAGTTAGTGACCGCTGAGACAGGTGGCGCTGTGATTACAGCGCCACGGTCTCAGTGATGACACAGAGCAGGCGAAGAACGTCTATTCTTCGTCTGCTCTATGGTTATCTCGATCGTCGCCGCTGCTCGGTTTTAATACGAGTGATCTCATTAGATCACTCGTATTAAACGAGCAGTGGCTCCTGCTGCTGAACTCGATCGCCGCCGCCGCTGCTCGGCTTTAATACGAGTGATCTCGTTAGATCACTCGTATTAAACGAGCAGTGGCTCCTACTACTCGCCCAGCGCCCGAAACTGCATGTCTCGGGCGTCGGGATTCGCTCCATAAGACGCAGGCACTTTTTCCCCCTCCATTTGGGGGGAAAAAAGTGCGTCTCATGGAGCGAAAAATACGGTATTTCACTAATGCAACTTAAAAAGTGAAACTAATATATGAGATAGACTCATTATATGCAAAGCAAGATAGTTCAAGCCGTGATTTGTCATAATTGTGATGATTATGGCTTACAGCTCATGAAAACCCCAAGAACCCCAAATCCACAACCTCAAAAAAGTAGATCATTACATGCAATCAATAAAACAAGGATTGTACATAGAACAATATCGGACCTCTGAAAAGTACAAGCATGCATATGTACTCAGTACTTGGTTTGGGCCCCTTTTGCAGCACTTACTGAAATTACTTTTGCACAATATTCTAATTATTCGAGTTTCATCTGTAGGTTTCTAAAAAAAAACGAAAAAACATCACCACAGTGATTTTCTTCTTTCAGATACTTTGGGGCCTATTTATGATGAAGAGCAGACATTGCCAATGGACAAGGCAGCATATAATCCACACTGCACATTTATTAATAAAGAGCCATTCATAAAATGTACGTCACAGTGTGGAGTCTTCAGTGGCCTAAGGAGAAACACTGCAAAGGGAACCTTGTGATTGGAGGAGAGGCTGGCCACATGACTTTAACAGGCCATTTGACATGCTCTCAGTCTCCCATTTTATTTATTTCATTCATTTACCAGACTGAATGAAGCTGTGCTTGCTTTGGACTGTACAACACACTTGTACAGCATACTATTGCGCTGTGCTTTATACATATGTTTGTGGTTTTTTTTTAAGCAGCTGTTAGGCCCTGAATCTCTGACTGAGCTGTACTGGACAGAAGAGCAGTGGAGAAATCACTGCTCTGACCTCGCTATTGAGCTCTGTAAATTGTTCAGCAAAGCAGATAAGGATAGGCAGGAAAACATGTTAAAAGAAGCATTAAGGTCACCCACAGACACAAAATAAGTAAATGTAAAATATTATTATTTGATTATTTATATTTGCATGTTTTTATAGTATTTAGATCTAATAAAATGCACAAGACTTGGACTGCACAGAAAAAACTCACAGTACAAAATGTAATTCAATTAAAGACATCAAAACTGTAACTGATCGGTAACTGATTTAAAAATTGTGATCCTTACCCCAAAACCTTCAATGCTAATCCATTTTTTCTATATAATTTTTTTCCTCTTTCCATTTTTTCCTCTATAAAATCACTAACACTCATTAAGAACTTTGGAAATTTAAGGGTTATGGATGCTTTAAAAAAAAAAAAAACTATGTTTAAAAATTGAGAGAAAATATATATAAAAAAAGAACACAAACCTCAATGAGCTAAAAAGAGTCAAACACGTGATATACTGGACATACTATATGCTGAAATTATCCACAAATATACTCAAAATTAATCCACTCATTTAGCTGGGTAACATCTTTTCTAAACTCTTACCTTTTTATGAAAGAAGTCCTCTTTGTATTTAGTTGTAAAAGTATATATAACTAAAGAAATTAAAGGTTCTGTAGGGATAAAATAAAAATGTGCACATGTAATTGTGATGTAATTATAAAAGCAAGGACTATTGTAAAATACATTTTCCAATGCTCTCTGTAGTGCCTAAAATAGAACTTTTTAAAGTTGTGGATAGAGCAGGGAAGGGTTAAAACCTCTTTCAGATTTTTACTCCAGTCTGTGTCTCTAGTGGTGTTTCCCCTCATTTCCTGTTGTGTCACTATAATCTAAAATGAAGAAAATGTCTCAAGCAGTGCTGCAGACAAAACAAAACCAAAGTTCATGGTCAAGACAGAGACATTTCTTTTCTACACTGGTGTGCTTTAAGAATCACTTTACTATGTATCCACATGACTTGAAATTGCAAATTTTTTAAGACTACAGTCCAACCTCTAGGCGTAGTCTTAAAATAAACGTGTCATGAGAGCAATACTAGGGCTACCATCATATTGTGAAATTATGCAGCTCAGGAACGTCAGACCCTATCTGCGTTAGTGGTTCAAAGTATTGAAGCAGAGGGTTGACATGACAGACAGGCAACTAGCATTTTCAGGGGCCAGTAACTGCACCCTTGATGTTTCTTTCTTGACATGTGTCTTTTAATGTGTTATATACTTCACAAGAAAGATATACTGAAATACTTATCTTACTGTACTTTCTGTACTACTGTCTCATTTGCATAATTCTTTTCTATAACAACTTCTGATGGAAATATTTGATTATTAGAGATTATATAACAAAATAGACATACTAATTTCATCTTACCTAATTCGTTTTTAGACTGCAATTGCATGAACAGGACTTCTAAGCATTTTTGCAGTTATTAGTTAGTTTTAAGAAGTTAAGCAAGTACAATAGTGAGATTGGAAGGCTGTTAATATTTCAGAGGTGAATCACAATTATGTGATTGAAGATGGAAGAAACTTTGACAGCCATTTTATAATCTCACGCACCCCTGTCAAGGAATAACTCCCCCTTTTTTTTATTGATGTAACTGATGGCATGATGTGTTATAAACAACCCTCTGGGGACTAATTATGAACTATAAATTGTTCGAACAGAAAAATAAAAATAAAATAGTATTGTTTATTTATTGTAATACAACAACATCTGCTGCTTCATAATGATTTTGACCCATGGGACAAATTAAAGAGGGTGTTTAAAGAAAATATTTCCCTATGTCTATTTTTTGTTTGTTTATTACACAGTTGTATGTTGTAAATACAGGTTGAAAAAAGTACTTATGTCTATGAAGCTCAAATAAAAGACAAAAGTGAAACAAATAAAAAAACCTGCATCTTCAGAAAACTGGACCCACAGTTGATACACAGACAGGCAAAAGTAGGTTGTTGAATTGATCTGCTATGGGGATCTTTTACACTTTTTAACAGTTCACCAAAGAATACTGACAAAGGGGCTAGTTTTGCTAAAAGAGCAGCCTAGTGCCTGATGCCTGATGTGTTCTCTGCAAGCATTTCTATGTTTTCTTTTCAAATTAAACTGAACTGTATCATTGAACTAAGTTCATTCTGAGACATGGAGATTTAGATACCATGAACAGTGTTGCTACAAATCAGTGCTATTTGTAGCCGGAATATTACATATCAGTGCAGATGATAAATAATGGCCTAGTAAGAAGAGTATCATCCTGAAAGTTCTTCGGAAACTAAAAGTGCATCTGTGGCAAGGCTTTGGACTTGAATGTATTTGGACATTCGTAGAAAAGGTAAATGAGCTCCATAACAAGTCCAAAATTCTGGAGAAGTTCATCATCATAACTCATAGGAGAGGTACTAAATTAGCAGCTCATTTATGTCCTCTGGCAGCATGATAACCTTCTAATACAAACAAACAGCAGGAGCTCTAAGCTGTTTATAAGACAAATGCAACTTGACTTCATAGTCTCCTTTGTCATCTTTGAGATTAAAATACTCCAGAGTACCTGCAGCTACATAGGTCAGCAGGGGCTTGTTTTGTAAATCATTTACTGCTTGTTAAGATTATTTATTTTATTTAATGCCCATAGCCTTGCTACAGGTTCACTTTAAGCCTTGGTTATAAAAGGTTGAGGTACAGTTAGGCTTAAAGGAGAACTATGAGGTGAGTGATTTTCACTCATCCTCATAGTTCTAGTCGACATGTGACAATGAAACTGTCACAGGTCAGCTCAGTTTTTAACCAGGTACATATGGAATACTGGATATGTTAGGCAGCAGCGCAGGTGGAGTTCTCTGCTACTTTTCATATGCTTACCAGAATATTGCCTGCAATAGCTCAAGCTTCAGTTAACACACAGAAGTGTGTGCTCCAGGTAATGGCAGTGCCACATTCTTGCAGGATTTCAATTGACCAGCTCTCCCTGGAGGCAGTCAGACTTCACCTCCCAGAAGAGACAGAAAGTCACATTAAGTATTTTATATATTTTTTTGCAATAGCTTTATTTTTAAAAAGCTTTTGAAGGCAATGTGACTTTGGGAGGTGGGGGACTTTTAGTGGACCTTTCATTTTTACAGAAGGTCCACTTTAATTAAATCCCACCTCCAGCCACAACTTTTTCAATTGTGTGTGGTATAGATTGGGGGAAACGGGAACCTCTGTCAGATTTAAAATGCTGTTTGTGTCCCTGTTGGGGAGATTTCACCTCATTCCCTCTTGTGGCTGACACCCATAATCTGGGACAGAAAGTAAAGGGGAAGAGGGTAAGGTTCTCTGCAGGCCACTCTAGTTCCTCCACATCACATTTGTCAAACAATGTCAATACAGAGATGACTGTGTACACCGGGGCACAGTCATGCTCAAACTTTTGCCACAAGGCAGTCTAAAATTGCTTTATTGTGTAGTATTAACAGTACCCTTCACTGGAAACACCTGAAATTATTATTTGGTTTTGGCATGGGATATCCCAAAATCTAATTTGCCTACAAACGTCAGGTGGTCATAATAATCTGGCCACTCAGTGTACAGTAGGTTGGTGATGGTCAGGTGCCCATACACTTTTGCCCATATATTTTTCCTCATCCCTCCATATTCCAAATTACTTATACACTTGTTTACAATTTCTTCCATTCAGCAAGTTACAATGAAGTTAGAGTAACTAAGTGACTGCATTGGTGCATTGGTGACTTTGTTCTGTACTGAAATTCAATGTCCTAAAAAAAATATTTTAATGTAACATACAACGTGTTTCTATTTAGTTTCTTTCTTTAAAATGGTGGAGACTTTAAAAAATATGAAAAAAACAAACAAACTCCTTTTCATGTTTACCTGCTTATTAAGAACTACTTTTTTTTATTTTTTTAAAACCCAAAAAACTGTTCTTTATAGAAAGGGAGATCAATAGCTCAAGCTAAAATGTAAACACACAAATAAATGAGTCAGAGCAGTGACTTCTCTTCCTTCCTCGCTGCTCTGTTCGGAGGGCTCTGTACAAACTTTCAATTAGAGGGAGAGCCAAAAGGTAAATAGCATCCACTGCACTTTCTCTTTCTCACACCTTTTCAACCCATATGGACCAAAGCAATTTTAAAATTTCTGCTATGGGCCTATTTATTTGGCAATAACTTTGTCATTAGTTAACCCTTTCGCTGCCAAGCCCTCCGGAAAATATTGCAACTCAGCCTGCCACGCCATTTTTGCAATTTTTCCCATTGATTTGATTTTGAACTGCTGCGCTGCTAGCATTTGTAAAAGACCCCCCAAACCATATATTTTCTGAAAGCGCAGGCCCGGTAGAATAAAAAGATGATGCTACTAAATTTGTAGGCCCTGCGATAATTGTGCAAATGTTTCTAAAATGAATATTAAACTGATAAAAATACACAATTCAATTGCTAAAAGCACACTAAAATCAGTATCAGTACACACAAAAAAATATTTTCTGACTATATCTAAAAGATAAAACTGTATTGAGTTAATAAATAACAAATATTTGCAAATTTGAAATTGCGCCTTTTTGCAAAAAGGTAAAAAAATGAAGGTGCGCAAAACTGTAAATAAGCGACTTATGTTAAAAATAGTTTTTACGCTGTGTTGGTGTTTGTGTTGTGATAAAATGATACATGCGTATATTTAATTGCAACACAAGGTATCACAACGCATGGCAATGCATCACAAAGCTTTGCCATGCACTGCCACAGTTAAATTAATGTTTTTTTAAAAGAAAAAAAATCATGCACTGCAATGCATTCTAACAACGCACTGCAGCGCATGTGCATGGTGTACACCAAAATATGGTGCACTTGTATGTTATGTGTGTGGGGGGAGGGAGGGCTCTTTCTGCAGCCCCAGCACTCAATAAATGGGAAGCACTCAGTACAGAGGATTCATTCAGAAACTGATGACAGTAAATATTTTTACTATCATCAGTTTATAAATGGGGAGGAGCCTCTGTAGTGAGTGCTACTCCCCATTCATAAATTTATGAATGAACAGGAAGTGATCAGACGATCTTTTTTTTGCCCTGCAGAAGAGCCGCCCCCCCCCCCCGCCGGTGATATTACTACGGATCCCCGCTGCCACGGACCCTACAAGCGGGGGACAGCAGAGGGGATCCATAGAGTCTCTCATCCCTCCCTGGAGCGGCTCCTTACATGTGCACCTTGCTGTAAAGCTGGTGACGAATAGATGAGTGCGTTTATTTTGCTTAAGTGTATCCTCTGCAGCCCTAAAAAAAAGCAAAATAAAGTAGTATACCCACCACAAAAAAAACCTGATTTGAGGAAAGGCAGGTAGTCTATGGCCGTAGGATGCTGCCTTCCCGTTCCCCCTGGCCATAGAATTTTCCATCTCCTCCCCACTAGTACCCCAACCCTCCTTCTCTTCCTCACCACCAGCATCCCAACCCTCCTTCTCTTCCTCACCACCAGCACCCCAACCCTTCTCCTCATATTTATCCTTTGTCTACTGCTGCCTCATTGTATTCCACAAGTTAAATAAAGACCACCTGACTTTTGCTGCCTCAACGAGAAACTGACCAGCATCCTCTCGGATACCAATAAGTCATTTGTGAAGATCTGGCAACCCTGGATAGACTATACCCACCCCTCTCTGGCCCCAGCTAGCCTAATAGCCCTCTAGGCAACCACAATTAAAGAGCTCGTTCCAATCAGACCCAGTGCCCCCCTAACCACTCCCCCCCCCTCCCTTCTTTTCTTTTTCTTTCCTCTTTGCCCCTTGCCACCTGGCACACTGCCTTCCGGATTCCCTTATTCGGACAACCCTCTTTCAACTGGATTTATTCCCAACTTGAAGAACCCGGAGCACTTATGACCTCAATTGAGACCCACTTGACATCAGACAATGTCTCCGCGTTCCAGAGTTACCTGTACTTCTGTATTGTTTACTGTGTTATGTACCCTATCTAATGTCAAAACTCAATAAAAACTTTGAAACGAAATAAAGACCACCTGTGTGCAATCTAAGTGTCACATGATCTCAGTATACAGTATATACACCTGTCCTGAAAGGCCCCAGAGTCTGCAACACCACTGAGCAAGCGGCACCACCAAGCAAGAGGCAGCAAGAAGACCAAGGAGCTCTCCAAACAGGTCAGGGACAAAATTGTGGAGAGTAAAGCTCAGGGTTGGGTCATAAACAAATATCTGAAAATTTGAGCATCCCATTGAGCACCATTAAAGCCATTATTAAAAAATGAAAAGAATATGGAACCACAACAAACCTGCCATGAGAGGGCCGCCCACCAAAACTTAAAGACCAGGCAAGAAGGGCATTAATCACAGAGGCAACAAAGAGACCAAAGATAACCCTGATGGAGCTGCAAGGCTCCACAGTGGAGATTGTAGTATCTTCATGGAATAGTGGACAGAGAAAAGCCATTGCTTACAGAAAAAAAATAAGCTGGGGTCCTGTTCCTTTAGACAATTGTCTGAAAGATAAATCATGTGGTTTTGTCTCCCTGTGTGATCTTCTATGTCCATTCACAGAATGCCATATACACTGTGTAAAAAATTCAAGACATTTTGTGAATAACCACAGATGGGTCGGGGGTGCATAATCTATCATTTTACCGAATGCAGCAGCTAGCCACAGATGGGCTGTTCATTAGTACTGAGATATTAGTAGATTGCAAATAGCCAAAAACATTTTTTCCTGGAGTTTGCTTTAAAGTGGACCTTCTATAGCAAATGGAAGATTCACCTTTTTTTTATCAACCCTCTGCCCCCCAAAACAAATGGCTCTGAAAATATGCCATTTGCAAACTGCTCAGATTAAAAATAAAATACTAACTTTGGCCCCGTCGACAGACGCTGCTAGCATAGCTGAGAGCTCAAAATCCTGTGAGAATGCACTCTTGCAATAGGCTGAACAGACCCCCGTTTCTAGCTCCTCCAGGAGGTACGGTAACCTTTCATGTGCCTCCCGGAAAGTTTCTGATGGTGGGGCTGAGGTTTTTTTTTCTTTTTTAATTTTGGGTGAATGATTGGTTTACAAATTGCTTTTTAAAGCCATTTTTGTAAAGGGGGGGTAGAAGGCTGTCAAAAAGTGGACCTTCCATTTGACATGGAAGGTGCACATTAAATGTAGTTACAGCACACTTTAGGGATTTCCAGAGGGGTCTTCTGTGTTTGGTCCTTAGTGATAAACAATCACTAATATAAACACTTGCAGGAAACACAAACCGGGGCTTCCTCAGAGTTTTTATTTCCCCAAGGTTCCATTTTTTTCCTACAGGGAATCCATTGTATCAGCTGTGTTTAGAACTGTATTTCCAACTCATTTAGCAGAACAATATGTAACTGGTAATGAGTAGAGCTTAAT
The DNA here is from genome assembly GCF_000935625.1 of Nanorana parkeri. Classification (NCBI taxonomy): domain Eukaryota; kingdom Metazoa; phylum Chordata; class Amphibia; order Anura; family Dicroglossidae; genus Nanorana; species Nanorana parkeri. The sequence continues at coordinate 1,243,624 of NW_017306657.1, read as the reverse complement.
GACACAAACAGAGGTCGTTAAAGAAATTATCCCGACAGCCATAATTCAGCAATAGATGGGTCCATATTGTATGTTTGGATGAACGGTGTGGCCGTAATGTTAATGACCCACATCAGACTTCAAACGAACATAACCCTGGAAGTCTGCCTGGGGCAAGAAAGATTGTGCATGGAGGCCACCAATCACTGCAGACAGTGTTATCCAACCAACTATCTATGTAACTGTACATGAATACAGGAGCTTAAATTCAATTATGAATTGTATACATGGACTTCTGTAGAGCACTGTCACAGCTTCTGAATAACCTAATACTAGCTTTCTGAATGTCTGACAAATATATGGCTGCTACAATAATAATATAGGTGAAATAAACACATTGTTGGGTCCATTAGGGGTTAATGAGTGCAGAAGCACAAGTAACTAAACTTTATACAATGTTAGTATTTTTTGTATCTATATTAAGCAAATATTTCAAGTGACACTAAATCTTGAAAATGTATTCAAGTACCCTATTAACAAAAATGTATCTTATTTGTGTATCACTTGGCTATAGATCCTCAAATCATCTCTGAAGTTTCTCTATCACCCGTGTGTGTACATTTCAGCTTGACTTAGACCCCATTCACACTGACCAATTTGTAGCGTGATTTCCACTCAAAAATCACTCAATGTAGTCCATCCAATGCATTTCAATGGAGCTGTTCACACCTCACAGCTCAATGTTGAATGTAGCTTGTAGCTCAAGCTTGCTGCTCGAACATGACCTATTTTTCCAGCGGATTTTGTGCGATTTGCCCCCCATATGCTTTGATAGACTGCCAAAAGAAGAGCTGCGTAGTGCAACAAAATGTGCACTGTAGCTAATTGCCGTGCAGCTCAAATCAGCGCTGAGAAAGCGCATTTTTGTATGTAGTTCAGTGTGAATGGGGTCTTACTGAACTCTGTAAACAACAGATTTCTTTTGTTACAGCAGAGCAGTCAGGAATAGACAGGGAAACTTGAGGTCAGTGCTCCACTTCCTTCAAATGAATGTACACGATCTTCATTCAACTATTGCTCAATTAATGTTGTCAAGTAAATATTTCATATTTACTTGACAACAATACTTAAATTTATTTATTTTTAATCCTTAACATAACAAACTGAGCACTGGGGCCAAGCAAAAAGCAATGTTAACATCTCAAATACTATCTGAGACAATACTGTATGTAGCATTCTGAGCTATTATCTGAGAGCACCCTAATTCATTAAGAAAACCGAATTCTAACCTAATAAAATACTGAGAAAGATTCACGGATAAATATTCACCAATTTCTATGAATGTAAATAGTTTATATTTATTTTACTCTCAACAATGTCAAATTGGTTTGTTCTGTCAGAGAGTGCGGCAAATCTTTGAGGAAGCCACGCCCCTGACAACAGCGGACAGAACGTTACACCCTCCACAGCCGAGAAAGAGCAGGAGGGGCGGTACAAACGAAGCTCCAATCAGAAGTCAGAATGTAAATCAGTCAAGCTTCTTTCGTTGTTTCGCTGTAATTGGACGGTGAGGACGAGGCTTGACACGCATGTGGGTCCTGTCTCCGTCTGCTCTGCCGTGTGACATTGACTTTCCGGTTGGCCCGGAGCGGCTGGTGAAGGTGAGCCCTATGTGGCGGATTCTATACATTTAAATTCTTTTTTTCAGGGACATGTGACTTCACCAGTCTGATAGAGGTATATGTCCATGTCCATGACTGTTGATCATAGGGCCTCTTCTACTGGCTTCACATGTCTGCTGCCGAGTTGCCCCTGGAAACATGTGCAAACTGTCTTGTCAGCAGAGGTGGTCAGTGTTCCCTGATGTCCCAGGGCTGTTTACTAGAATTGTTTATGATTTCAATGATTGGGCAATTGTAGAATATATTCAATTTTTTGGCACATCTAGATACATCTGTAGTGTATGTTGATATCCTCTTAGCTCTTGATAGGAGAGGTGTCATGAAAGCATGTGTAGGGTGCCATTGCTGGCCACTTTTTGTATGCAAACACTAACTGACTGTTATGCTGATCTGCAGGCTTCAGGAGCTCCTGGGTCACAGTTCTGACTTTGCTTGCTGGGGATTCGTGAATGAGACGCTCTCCACCAGACGCTGAGCAAACTACAACTCCCAGCAGATCTGGCTTTCACATAGGTTAGCAACAGTCTGAGACAGGAAGCATATCTCTATGTTTTGTTTTTTTTGCTGTCAGCACCCCCATTCGGGGGGATTCCCCTCTATGTTCTGATGACAGTCGTCCCCAAGACTGAAAGTGAGGGGAGAATCCAACATTTTACAGCAAGAGATGAGGGAAAAACTTCCAATGGATCCATTTGTTTCAGGGCAAGCTGAGAGGAGACTCCCCTCTTCACTTGGGGAGATTTTTACTGACTTCCTGTGGCATCTCTGGGACAGGAAGTGAGGGTACATATTGTTAGTGGTACACAGATGGCAAAAAAATGACCCGACAGGGGATGTAACCCTTCCCTAAACTCACACAAACTAAACATAAAAAGAACTCCCCAGAAGAGATCATTAGTAATACTTGTCCTGCATCCCGCACCTCCGATGTTTGCTAAAGCAATTCTGAATTTGTGTAACCTGTGAGAGGTGCATTCAGGAGGCCATTCAAAAGATCTACCCAGTCTCCCTAGCTTACGAGAACTGGAGTGGATCCTCATCCTGGGGTCCAGTGTGGGTTGCTGTGCTGTGACAGAGCTTCATCCATATGTGCATTGGTTGTACAGCTCCCTTGCGCGCCCTGTAGAGATTCCGGGAGCCAGAATGTGATGTCACTCTGGTCCAGGCACCTCTACAGGGCACACGAGGGAGCTGTAAGCAATGCATGGATGGATGAAGCTCCCTCAAGGCCATAGCCCTATCCCACCTCAAGCTGACACTTGGCACCGGGCAGCATATTCTGAATGGCTGCTTGCCATGAGAACTGACAGTGCTGCGCTAGAGGGAGGCAGAGGAGCCTCTCACCTAGAAAAGTGGAAGGCACGCACACCCACTGAACACAGGGTTGCGACCCACTTTTGAATCTTCAGCATCCGTCACACCTCTGGGTGTGCGTGCGATGTTTGGTCCCCCACTAAGTATTGGGGGGGGTCTGTCTGCGGGCTGATAGCTCACTCCAGGAAACACTACTGGCATAGCTGTCAGAGCACTTTTCTTTTCCAAACAGGTTAAAAATCTACATTTCTAAAAGCAGAGGACCTGTAGAATAAAAAGGTGGTAGTTGCAATTTTTTATGTCGTGCTATATTTGCACAAATGTTCAAACCTATATTTTCAATTAACACATTGGGGGAGAATTTATCAAAACTGGAGCAGCTGTGCATGGCAACCAATCAGTTTCTCTCTTCAGTTTGTTCAGTTAAGCTTTGAAAATGAAAGAAGGAAGCTGATTGGTTGCCATGCACAGCTGCTCCAGATTTTGTCTGCTCCAGTTTTGATGAATTCCCCTTCAATGTCAATTAATTTTTTTATTGTTAAAATGTAAAAAATGACACTGAGTGGAGTAAATAGATAAAAAGCCATAAAATTGTGTTTGCCCACGAAATGGCAAACGGTTACGATACTCAAAAATGTCCATAGGCTTGGAAAACCTTTAGGGCCCCGTTCACACCTAAGAGTAGTATTAATCACACAAATGGCGCTCCGACACGGCGAGCCCACTCTAGGTGCGTTGTGCCATATCATACAATAAGTATCGTGTGATTAACGCAATGCTTAGGTGTCAATGGGCCCTTATAGCTCATCAATTTAGGAGTTCATAAATTAAATGATGGCGCTAAAATTATTCCTCCAGTTCCAGCGCACGCCAAGATACTCAATAAGTGCTACCACATCACTGTTTAGTTTACTTTCAAACGAGCGTCTTCGCTGTGCAGTGGGGGACAACTTTTACATTTTTTTTCCCACTAACCTTTATAGCCATCACAATTGGCAAGCCTCCTATGGATAGCATTGGGTAGGTACAAGCTCTCTTAAACAGGAACTGCAGGATATTTAAAAGTTAACTGCTAATTTTTGTCTAGGTTCCAAATAAAGAAGAAATACTCACCAAATCCTCGGTCCTGCCTGGCTGCTATACCGGTCCCTGCAGCCTCTTCTGCCTCTGGCTTCGGCAGTCTAAGGTCCTGTGAGTCATCACATCTAATACAGTGTATTAGATGTGAGGACACTGAGGGCCATACCACAGCCGGAGAGAGAGGTGAGAGGTCTCTGTTGCAGGATCAAGGATGGGGTGGGTTTATCTTTAGTCGGTCCCCCAGACAAAAACGAGCAGTTAACCCTTGCAGTGCGTGTATAGCAAATAGATTCTCACCAAGTGCCCGGGGACCGTGTAGTTGAGTGTTGGGCAGGGGAGGGGTGCACATTGCCTCCCTGTAGAGGTGATTAGGTGGCTTCACAGATGCCCGGATCACTTCTTTGTTGTAAGCAGCTGTTCAGTTTTGAATCAGCGTGTAGTGACTGGGACAGGGTCTTGACTACCCAGGATGAGCATTATCTTGGAGGCAGGCTCAATTTCTAGTTACATTCTGAAACTTTATCTTTCACCACAAATATATTTGTGTATCTCTTCCAGCAAACCATCATGGGGCTGCTTCAGAATGTTGTCCGAGGCCTGGTTCGTGGTTCAGACAGAATGGCCGAGATAACCAGTAAAATGGGACCTAACTCCTTCAACAGAGGACGAGGAACCAAGAAGATGGGGTATCTGACCTCCAACCGCAAGTTTGTCAAGGTGAAGGAGATGGTGCCGCAGTTCATAGTCCCCAATCTGACTGGGTTTAACTTAAAGCCGTACGTCACTTACAAGGCTCCTCCGGGAACAGAGGAGGAAATGTCTGCCGAAAAACTGTTTATGGAAACTGTAGCTCCAGCCATACAGAAGGACTATGAAGAGGGAACCTTCGATCCTGATACTCTAGAAAAATATGGATTTGAGCCCACACAGGAGGGCAAACTGTTCAAGTTGTATCCAAAGAATTATGTCCAATAGTGTGAAGTCACAGCATGGAATCTTGTCCATATTGTGGAACTTTCTTTTCTAATTAAATGTTACTCATGAAGTACAAGTCACAACTTTTTTTCTTTTGTACAAAATAAAGTGAAACACTGAGCAAGACTAAGTACCCAGCTAAAATCCATACATGTGTACTGTTTTCCTTAACTCCCATGGTCAGTGCTTGGAGCCAAAAGATATACCCATTCATTTCAGGCATTACTTCATGTGATAGGACTGATTGGCCCAGAACTGTCACATGCTGCTACATGCCTGGAAGTAATGTGTATACCCTTCTGGGGTCCATAGCCCTATGTAAACAACAACTCCAAATCTGAGCTGGCACAGGACTTTCCTTTGCCCCTGGCAGTTGGAGTGGAGTGAAGCGGAAGAAAGTTAAAGGATATCCCCCCCCCCCACCCAATGCTAGTGTAAGGACTTACCTTAAGTGAAGCCTCTTGATCCAATCAAATTCTTTCCTGTAGTTTTCAGGAGTCCTTCCAGTGCTGGTGCCGATCTCTGATCCAGTGCTGACTCCTCTCTCTTCCTGGCACATCCTGTCCCATGGAGTCTGTGCGGGTGCACGCTGCCTCTATTGACTTAGCTTGTGTCTCTCCTCGTCTCCCAGCCGAAGATCTGTACTGCGCATGCACCCGCCCATGTTCCTTTGTGGTCACATGAGACTTTTCAGATCTTCTGATGGGAACACGTGGCGGAGACACAGGTAAGTTTAAATCTTTTTTGTAACTTTTTAAAATGTTTTTGCAAATATCTACTGCTTGCTAGAAGTAGATACAGTACATGCAAAAACCCCCGAGGGTTTATATATCCTTTAGGTATGTGCTACTAGGGAGAGAGTAATTAAAGTAAACCTGAAACGTGCCCAATGCTCTGCAAATTTATGGTGAAGCAATTTCGTTTAAGGTGAGTATTTACAAGCTAGAATTACACATTGGCAATGGAATTAGAGTTAATGAGGCCAGTAAAGTCCCAGACATTTATGAGGCCTAGTTCAAAATGTTTAATGTAGAACTCTAGCCAGATTTTTTTTTTTAATGATTTGAAAAGGTTCATAACCTTTGTTAATCTTTTATTACCATATGTGTACCCATTCCCTATTCCTATACTTGGGGACATTAGCCCCGATGCTGGCGACGTACACTGTACGTCAGTCACGAAGGGGTTAAATTCACCTAAAGTGAGAGGAGGTGACAGCTGTCACCAGAACTGAAAGATATGGCCACTGTCCCTGTTCTGGTTTCAGTTTGACATTTTGGATTTCCCCCCCATTTTCTGTCCAACTGAAAATGCTAAACCAGCTTATAAATGCAGAATAACCCCCCCCAACAACATTAAAGGTCTGACTGACAAAGGTACCAACCCTTCCCAACCTTATTCCAAAACTGAGAAGAAAAAAAAAGTCCAGGACTCCCACTTTACATTTGACTGCCAGTGCAGACTGTGACTTGTAGTTCCTGTCCTAGTGGAAAACAAATTCAGATTAGGTCCCCTTTAGTACCTTCTTAATGAAAGAATTAAAGAGCTCAGCTAGCCAAACAAGCAATTTTATTGATAAAATCGCAGTAACAAAAATACAGATTAGCTTGCGCTGTAGTTGATGAAACATGCTGTGGGTCAGGATCCCACTTTTATAATATAAATACATTTTGCTGGTATATTGGGTTGTGCTCTTTTATCATACCTATATACAGTTCTGAGGGCTCAGGGAATTGTGTGATAGGAACAGGTATATGATGTATGTTTGCTTATTGCTTCATATTCATACCTTTTAGGAGTATAACAATGATCACATGGACCCCGTGTAATACAATTCAGGCATTGGTTCTGATCACACACCAGTCTAGTCTATAAAATTCTAGATGGACAAACGCATGTAGACTTCATGAGCTAGTTAGTCCCATTTAGAAGCCAGGAGATACTTCTCAGGAAAGTTTGTGATGTGTGTGATGAAGTGAAACTGGGTCCAAAGGAATGCAGAAAAATACCTACCGGTAGTACTTTCTGGTATGAGGAAGAATGGAATTTTTTCCCCTTCCTCCCATAATGCTCCACTGGATATCTGAGCAGCTAATGGCTAGGCCAGAGCACTTTCACCTGGTGGGGCACAGGGATAATACTAAGACGTAAGCTCCTACCAGATTGCAGACTAATAGGGCTTTTTTTCTTCACTGTGGTTGGGAAACAAAAGAAGCAGTAAAAGGCAAGGGGGTGCAGGCAATTAAGTGAACCTGTTGCTTTGCCGTGCATAGTGCAAGAGGCACAAGGTAAACTAGGACATGCATAGAGCAAGATGGAATCTTCTATCCTAAAAATGCTGGCACAGACTGAACACAAAGAAGTCACACATAAAAAGCACTCGCTGTGTTTACATCTGACAGTTCTCTGCTTCCAATCTCCTTGACACAGGAAATAAGTCTTTCCTGTATATAAAGTATCATTCTTTACATCAGTAATTTTGTTGGCATTTCTTCATTTATAATATTGGACACCAAAAGCTGCCCATCTGCATCTCTCTATAGGCTGATGAGTCTCTCCTGCGAATACTCGGATGGCAGCATGCAGCCTGCCAAAACTACAAGGCAGAGTGAGCTTGAGGCCTGCCACACACAAAATGAATGGCTGAGAACTCAAGGTACTTGGCAGTACTTTTGGGTACCTATCAGCTGGGGAGATGTCCCTACTTCGTGTGTGATCATCAGCAATGAGGAAAAAAAAAATCACCAGACCACAGCCAGCAATAAAAACCTGACAGGCTCTAAAACCCTTCCAAATTCTCTCCATAACTAAATGTTTTGGCTGGAGTTGCACTGTTAAGTGTATGAATGCTCACACTTCTAACTGGTACATGTGGAAGAACTAAAAAACAATAATTATTTCCAGCATCTTAGGGCCTAGTAGGTCTAAAGAAAGACAAAAACTAGCTGCCATGATACATCAGCAGCTATTCCCTTCCTGTTCTAGAAAAGTGGTAATGACGAGGTTGTGGTGGCTCAGCACAGTTCCACAGTGTGGATATTTCATGATTTCAGTGGATCGTCATTTTAAAATGGTGTTGGGATCTCTTTCGTTTTTTACATTAGACTAGAGTGCCATACTCCAAGGTGTGCCCAGCAGTCAGATTCCAGGCTCTAAGGCATTTGGGAGAAGCAGAATAAGAGGTAGGACAGATTGGTAAACCCAGGTGAGGCCAAAAGTGATGGTATCACTCTCCAGACTGTGTCATCTGCCACTGCCACCTCCACACATGCATGACATGGTCATAAAAGGAGCAGGTGGCCACTAGGCTGGTGTTTGCTGATCCGTATTCAGCAGAATTTTCCGATAGAGCCTTGTTGTCTAAATCCTTCTTTACAGGGTCAGTTTCAGGCAAGTATTCACCATGCTCATCCTCAAGAATCACGTCAAAGCTAGCAGTGGGTGACTCGTAGAAGATTTTCAGATTCTGCATGGGTTGGTCAAGGTTTGGTGCAGCCCCATCTGAGCCTATGCCATCTGGCTTATTGGCTGGCAGGGAAGCTGGCTCAGGATTGGTTGGTGAGTTGCATGATGGAGACAGTGTGGACCAATCGGCTCCATAGGCCAAGGAGTTGTGAAGAACATATGAGGAGACGATAGGGCAGCCATCTAATGAGGAACAAAAGTAACCATATAAGACTGGACTGTAGGTAGAATATTCTAAATCCTCCGGCTACGGTTTCCTAGTGAGTTCCTGATTACTGTAAACCAGTAAAATGGGGTTGAAGACCAGAATGAGAAGTTGGGAATGATAACTTCAATGTTTCTCTCAGGAAAGGTTTTCTTTGAATACTATTTCAATCATTAGAGTTTCTGTGCAAATAATATATTTAATCTGCAACAGGGAAACCTGCAATAAAAAGCAGACGAGGGGGGTAGTTTGCATTCCCCTCTCTAACTTTAAAAAAAAAAAACATTTTGTCTGTGTTGCTGTTGGAGAGTTTCCTTCACTTCCTGTGTTGTGAAAAGTTTGTTCCCCAGGACAGGAAGTGAGAGGAAATCTCTCTAAAGGAGCCCTGGACAGCAGTAAAACCTGACAAGGGTTCTAATCCATCCCTACTCTATCCTAAACTACAGAAAAAAACCATTTGGGGTATAGATAAGATACACTTTAATGTGACCAATAGTTGAACTCATACATGAAAATCACTCAGCCTCATAGTTCTAGCTGATCTGCGACAATGAAACTGTCACGTCAGCTCAATAGATCGGAAAGTGAGCGAACACATACCGTCGCTCACTTCTCGATCCTGTCCCTGCAGAGAGCCGTGACTGTCACTCGCCACTCCCTGCAGGGATTCCCCCCCTCCCCTGTCCGATCCTTCAGCGCTGACTGGCGGAACGGATGGGGGAGGGGCGGGTACAGCTGGCTCTGCCTCTAGATAGGCAGAGCCAGCTGTCAATCACGCAGCTAGGTGGATCTCAACAGTAATGTCGGGATCTGTCCCGGCTGCGGTACACTGAGCTTTGGGGGACGGGAGGGCAATATATAAAATGAACTGTTGTGTTTAGCTAGGAGAAGGGTACCTTTCCTATAGCTTTGTGAGCAGCAGCAGAAACGGGAATCTCAGCAATGTACAGTAGTCTCAGAGCAATATAGGGCACCAGGAGAATGATTCTATCCTTCAGCTGTGAGTTTACTCGAGTTTCCTGACGCTTCACTTCTGCACTTACCAGATGCATTGTCCAGGATGTGGAAGCCGCTATGCATACAGGCGGCCAGCAGGAGGGCGCTCTCTGTTGGGTGCCATTTCAGCCTCCAGACACCACCCTGAACATGAGTATCAGATACAGGCTGTCTCATCTGCCGCAAGTCCCAGATCAGAACATGTTCATCATAACTGAGATCCAAAAAGAAACATCAAAGTGAAAATCTAACAGCTCTTATTAGATATTAGAACATCGCTATCCTAGGAGGCTACTTATTTTTAAAGCCTGCAGTTCATTTACTTACATGTGAAAGCTTAATCTGGTCCCTTATCCGAAACCAGACTTGTCTAAGCAATGCTGATTTTAGATAAGGGCTCAGATTTCTGCAGCCCTCTGCTCTCCGAAGCGAATTAATGAGCAAAGGGCCCTAAATCCTGAACAGCCTCCTCTGTGTACTCATGTTTTACAGCATAAAGGGTGATGTTATTTGTGAAAATCTAATCTTTAATCCTGTTACGTATTCATGAAAAACAATATTATACCCTTTCTAAAATACCATCATAAATGACTGAAATCTAAATGATCTTTTCACAACAGAAATCAGGCTGAGAGTGGGAGGTTCTGCACTGTGAGCAAATCAGATTTCTATTGCTTGGCAGTCACTCTAACTTGATTCAGGCTCTGGGGGCAGGAGTGGGTAGTGTTATGCAGCCTACAGGAAGAGCACAAAAGGAACTGTGTAATGATTCTCCTTGAAAAAACTGCAGTGAACAAGCAGGTGAAAAAGGAAGCTGCAGTACGAAAAGGGATGTCAGCCCTCGGACCAGGCAGTGTGGCAGGGGTGTGTGAATAACAAGATGAACTGAACATAAAGGGTCCAGGCACTTTTTGTTTTCACAGGGTTAAAAATAAAAATAAATTGGCATTTAGTTGTGGTCAAATCTATTCCCTGATTGCTGACATGGAAGTAAATAGAGTGAATTTCCTTTCTCATCAGGACTAGGGTGACAATGATGATGTATATGAAACACTTTACCGCCATCTACTGGTAAACTATGAGTAGTGCAGGCTTTATAACCTGGCGTGTACAGTGAATGGAATCGAAGAATTCAGGTTTGCATCTCCAGTGTTGTACAAAAAGCGCATTTGTGGAAACAGTCCTGCAGTTATAAAGAGAAGATTGTTCAAGATTTCTCACCTTCCTGTCGCCAGAATATTCTCCCGAAGAGGGTGACTCTGAATGCTGCACACTCCCATTGAATGCCTGATAACGAGAGACATAAGGCTTAATCATGACATATTTCTATGGGTGACACAATCATAATCACTCTTTGGGAAGATTGTACAGTTCAAAGAGGTCAGTCACATTGGTAATCAGATTTATCTACTGAATTCTGATATGGGGAAGAATATGAACATCCTGTATGTTGACTACAGCAACAGTCAGATTTTTATTCTGCGCACCAATGGGACAGCAGCATGACATGATAAATCAGTTCACACAATGACTGTGCTTACCGTTTGCTGGTAAATATTGGGTGGTCCGGTGTAGATCTTGTATCCCATCCTCGCAGTAAACAATCATCTCCACCTAAACAGAAAAATAAGGAGATAGGTTTTCACCTGCTGTAACCAAGTGTGTTATTCAGTGCTCTGTCCAGTCCCCTTTCCCAGACTTCAGATCCATCTCTTTTGACAGCCTTCAGTCCTTTACCCTTTTAGGGTCCTCAGTCCCGTCTGCTCCAACGGATCGCCGTACCCTTTCCCCAGACCCCAGCCTGTTTCCTTTCACGGCCCTCATTCGTGTCCCTTACTACGGTCCTCATTCCTTTACACGGTCCTCAGCCCTGTCCCCTTTCACAGTCCTCAGGCCCATCTCCTACCCCTGACTTCAGTCCAAACCTTAGTCCCATCCCCTTCTCCGGCCTCAGTCCCGTCCGCTTCCACGGTCTATAGTGTGGTCTCCTTCCCCAGACCTCAGTCCCATCCCCTTTCACGGTCCTCAGTCCTGTCTCCTTCTCCCATTCCAGGGCTTAGACTTTTGTGACATGCAGTTTGCACACATGAAAAACAGTAGCACAAACTGTAAAATAGAGAACATTTTATACATTCAAATCATTCCATAATAACTGCAATAAACAAGTCCAACATTACTGCCACAAGAATTCACTAATATGGTTCCTACACACACCTGAGAACACCGTACTGGAATTCCAGTAGTTGAATGCAGCGATCCAGGCTTCAAACCCATGGGCTCCCCACTGACACTGGATGTCCAGGGACGGTGAAGATTCCCCTACATGCACCAAACTGAGTCGCCCCTTTGAGTCGCTGCAAATGATCTTTATGGGAGAGTTACTAAAAAGGAGAGAGAACATCACAAAGCTGAACACAAGGCTGATGTAAACCAGAAAAAAGTCAAAGTGAGCATGTTTTTCATAGCTACCTGTTTTCAAAGTCACTAGATAAACTGCAGCTAAAATCTGATTTAACGCTGTGGGGAAAAAACGTTTTACCTTTTTATAAATTGGCCCAACATTTTCATAACTTACTTTTCTCTTCTTCCTGTGGACCAGTCGAGGGACAGAGCCAAGCAGTCGTCACCCACATCCATGCTGTGCACAAGCTCCACCTGGCAACTTTCCTACTGAAGAAAAATAGTCACTGCAGAAACCTGATCTGCTGAACAGCTATACTAAGAATACATCAAGAGGTATATTTATTAAATATGAATTCTGATTGGCTGCTGAAAGTTACTGCCCTTTGTGTTTGACATAAGCCTGTTAAACAATTACACAGTAGTTTGTGACTAAATAAGCGATGCTGTACAAACTTACCCCTCTGCTTTGTAGTTTATAAAGCTCTAGTGCCCCCTTTGCATTAGCAATACCCAACACAGGATGATCTGAGAGGGGAATGTGGCACCTAGAGAGAAAATAAGATATCCACTTTTACTGCCTTGACAGGTAATAAACATTCAAGTCCAAAAGGACTGGAATTCAGTTGTTTCCAAGATTTCACCAGACACTGGCTCAGTTCTCATTTCCCTTTGGGACTGCCGCTGATGTTACTAGTTTCCATGGTGCAAGCGAAGGGACTCATCTCCTGTGCTCATTGGCTGTCAAAAGTCAGAGTCAACCACAAAAAATGAAGAGAGGGAAAACCAGATTGTTGATTTCACCATAGATATAGTTGTCATTACATTACTTAGAGTATAGATGTCATGGACGCTGCCTCTGATGGCTTCCTTCTGAAATCACCAACTGGATAAAGAACGCAACAAATGAAACTCCAAGAAAAAGTCAGAATTCTTGCTTATTTGGAGGTCAGTTACTCAACAAAATGTTGAAACCAATGCATAAGCATCAAAACCAGGAAACCAGTATTTCCAGAGGGAGTGGTCAACAATTGGAACCTGTATACTCCGATCAGCCATTACATTATGATCACTGAGAGGTGGAGTTAATTACATTGATTATCTCATCACTATGGCACATTGAAGTGGGTGGGATATATCAGGGGGCAAGTGAAAATGTTGTCCCTGAAGTTGATGTGTTGGAAGCAAAAAAAAAAATGGGGAAAAAAGGGGAAAATTGTGATGGCAAGACAACTGGGTCAGAGCAACTCCGAAACTGCAGCTCTTGTGGAAAGTTCCTGGTCTACAGTGGTCAGGACCTACCAAAGTGGTCCAAGGAAGAAAAACCCGTGAACTGGCAGCAGGGTTATGGGCGGCCAAGGCTCAATGATGCACAAGGGGAGCGAAGGATGGCTCGTGAAGTCCGATCCAATAGAAGAGCTACTGTACCTCAAACTGCTGAAAAAGTTCATGTTGGTTCCGATAGAAAGGTGTCTAAACACAAAGTGCATTGCAGTTTGTATTATGGGGCTGGGTGCCCATGCTGATCTGTATCCACCTTCAAAAGTGCCTATAATGGGCATGTGGTCATCAGAACTGGACCACAGAGCAATGGAAGAAGGTGGCCTAGTCTTATGAATCACGTTTTCTTTTACATCATGTGGACGGCCATGTGTGTGGCTTAACCTGGGGAAGAGATGACACAAGGAGGCACTATGGGAAGAAGGTGGCAAGCTAGCGGAGGCAGTGTGATGCTTTGGGCAACCATCCTGCCATTCATGTGGATGTTACTTTGACATGTACCACCTACCTAAACATTGTTGCTGACCAAGTACACCCCTTCATGGAAATGGTATTCCCTGATGGCAGTGGCCTCTTTCAGCAGAATAATGTACCCTGTCACACTGCAAGAATGGTTCAAGGAACACAACAACGAGTTTGAGGTGAACCTGGCCTCCAAATTCTCCAGCTCTCAATCCAATCAAGCACCTGTGGAATGTGCTGAAAAAAAGTCTGGTCCATGGAGGCCCCACCTCACAACTTACAAAACTTAAAGGATCTGCTATTGACGGGTTGGTGTCAAATACCCCAGTATAGATTTTTATCTTTAGTTTAGGATAGAGTAGGGATGGATTAGAACCCCTGTCAGGTTTTACTACTGTCCAGGGCTTCTTTAGAGAGATTTCTTCTCACTTCCTGTCCTGGGGAAGAAACTTTTCACAACACAGGAAGTGAAGGAAACTCTCCAACAGCAACACAGACAAAGGCAAAATGTTTTTTTTTTTAAAGTTAGATAGGGGAATGCAAACTACCTCCCTCATCTGCTTTTTATTGCAGGTTTCCCTGTTGCAGATTAAATATATTATTTGCACAGAAGCTCTAATGATTGAAATTAGGGATGTCCCGATACCGATGCTAGCTTCCGTATCGGGCCCGATACAGGGCATTTTCACAAGTACTTGTACTTGTGAAAATGCCCCGGTACCTAACGCCGATGCTTGCGCATCAGTGTTGATTTCGTATTGCCCGGGACATATAGTTCCGGGCGCCGTGCAAACGAGAGCAGGGGGCCGTGGAGCGGTGACGGCGGGAGGCGTGAAGCGGTGACGGCGGGGGGCGTGAAGCGGTGACGGAGCCGGACACATGGAGCTGTGACAGGCTCTGTCACCTCCCTCAGCCTCTGTCCCCGGCTCGTTCTTGTCACAGGAGTTCTAGCACACTGCTGTGCTAGAACTCCTGTGTTGGAGGTGACAGGGCCAAAGAGTACCTGCATACCTACAGAGGTCTAGTGAAGTTCATGCCTCGACGGGTCAGGGCTGTTTTGGTGGGAAAAGGGGGACCTACTCAATATTAGGGGGGTGGTCACAATGTTATGGCTGATTGGTGTATATGGCAAGGATACTTAAAAGCAAAAACTTGTGGCCAGTGCAGCATAGTGCTGACCCATTTCACTCCCTGCATAGAGTATTTGTAATGCACCCTGCTTACCTGAAAATCTCATGGTTGTGGTGTAATCTGTCCCATCCTGTTCCTCTCACCTCACCTTTGGCTGCAAAGTATGGTGGGTACTCCCACTGGCCAATAGGCAAGCAAGGAGTGCAGTAAGGGATAGCTGGGGCCCATAAGAATTCTGGCTAATTTTTCCACAAAAAGGCCAGGGCATATGCAATTTATACATAAAGACTTGTGCTTATAGTGTGCTCAGAATATGGGCAATAAACTAGTTACTATTCTAAACCAAGCATTTTAGCTGCTAGTACTGTGGAGTTATTCGTTCTGAAATATCACAACAAAGACTTTGAAGTGGTGTTTCAGTCAGTTTTAAACAGTATAGAAACACCTGCTGTTGATTTACATTAGAAGCCTGGCATCACATGCCATAAAGTTGTTTATACCTCATACACTGTGCAGTCTATGCTGTACTCATTCCATAGAAAATAATCTTTGGCATGAGGATCAAACGGAGTACTTACCATTTCATGTCCAGTATGGCGGCTGTTTCAATCCTCTGCAGCTCTGTTACGGGTGAAAAAAGCTGGTGGGGATCATAGGTATAGAGGTAGAGGCGGCCCAGCCGCATATGAGGATCGTCGCTTTTCTCCTCGCCGTGCTGTGGGTATAAGAACAGTTTTATTGGTGAGGAGGCAACACAGAGAACAAAATAACGTGCAAGGTGCAGGGGTGACACCAAGAGCCACGATCCATAACGACCAATGATCTTTCATCTTTAGTTAGTTTGCAAGCAGTTCAATCAATGAAAGGTGATTTGTTGCTATGGGTTACTGTACCCTGCAAGATTCTCTAGTAATAATATAAGGTAATGGCTAATGGACAAACCCTAATGACTAAAGGGCATAGACAGTTGGCAGTAGTCCCACACTTAGGCACAGATTTACACTCTGTATTTCGGGACATAGCAGGCTCTCTTCCTCAAACCGACATAGTGATGATCAGCAATGGCAGCCTCTGTGTTTTCCTTTATACTACATTGGAGGTTGTGTTGTGAGGTCCATATGGATGCAGATATAGATGCAGGCCACACATGATACAATTTGGTTACACAATCTCCATCTGAACAGGGACCATCTGGACAATCCATTACATTTTTTATCCAATCGGACAGGTCCTTGTACTACATATTTGTTGGTAGATCTAAAGGAAATTGTACAAATAGGTGTATGGCCTGCTTAAGTGGAGTTTGATTATAGCTAAGGAAAATTATTTATTTTTTAGGTACAGGCAGTTGAAGTTTTTTGGTACAATTTGGCTGTTGATAAAGAAGCTTTTAGCTTTTCTACGTCCTCTAATTGCTGGCAGATTGAGCATAGACTTTGTATATAGTAGTATAAAAGAAGCCCAGTGGTGTTGATTATTGCATGGATTATAGACAAGTAAGAACCGTGATCTAAAAGTTCAACCAATAAGATAAGAGTATGAAGTACTACTACTCACGTTGCCATCTGGCTTCTTCAACTGATATGTGCCACAGGCCAGGACCGTGTTCCAGTCATCCACAGGACACCATTCCACAGCATCCGCACTGTACTCTGTATCTGTGATCTGTAATGTCTGAGTCTTGCTGCTCACCGCCATGTCTGTCCGTGGACATTACCTCCCCTAATACCAGAGCAGAAAATATAATACTACAACAGTAAGCTACTGCGTTATAATAAATGTACACACAAATTTGCCTCTGTATGTTTGAGCTGTGTATAATAATAAACAAGAGTGTACTATACAAACATATCAATAAAAAACATATTTTATACACATTCTAGCCAAATTGTGTCTGTTTGATTAAACAGGACAACTACAATACAAGTGCACACTGGCATGGTGACAGAGAGTGAAGTGAGCATTGGTGGACAGCAGGGTTGTGTGTTGGCAAACAACGGGGTTGTGCACTGGTGGATAGTGGGATTTGTGAGGTGCCGGGACAGTAGAGGGTGACAGACAACAAGGTCCTGTGACAGCAGAGAGTGACAGGCAGTGGGCTCCTGGAAAGGCAGAAGGTGGCAGACAGCAAGGTCCTGTGACAGTGGAGGGTAGCAGACAGCAGGTCCCTGCATTGGCACAAGATGGTGGAAGGGTGGGGGGCTCCCATAGCATCAGAGGGTGGCAGGCAGGGGGGTCCTGCAGTGGAAGAGGGTGGTGAACAGCTGGGTCCTGCAGTGGCACAAGATGGTGGAAGGGGGGCTCCCATGGCATCAGGGAGTGGCAGACCATGGGGTCCTGCTGTGGCAGAGGGTGGTGGACAGGGGGTTACTGTGGTGGCAGAGGGTGGTGGACAGGGGGGTACTGCAGTGGCAGAGGGTGGTGGACAGGGGGGTACTGTGGTGGCAGAGGGTGGTGAACAGCTGGGTCCTGCAGTGGCACAAGATTGTGGAAGGGGGAGGATCCCATGGCATCAGGGGGTGGCAGACCATGGGGTGCTGCAGTGGCAGAGGGGTGAACAGCTGGGTCCTGCACTGACAGAAGGTGGTGGACAGCGGGTCCTTTGGTGGAAGAGGGTGGTGGACAGCGGGTCTTTTGGTGGAAGAGGGTGGTGGACAGCGGGTCTTTTGGTGGAAGAGGGTGGTGGACAGCGGGTCTTTTGGTGGAAGAGGGTGGTGGCCAGCAGGGTTCTTTAGCAGTGGAGGGTGGTGGACAACGTGCTTCTGTAGAAGCTGAGTGAGGCGGACAATAGAGTCTTGTAATGGCGGAGGGTGGGGGATAGCGGGGTCCTGTGGTGGCAGACAGTAATGTGCCGGAGAGCAGGGTCCTGCGGTGGAGGAAGATGATGGACAGCAGGGTCTTGTGGTGGGGGATATTGGGGTCCTGTGGGGGCAAAGGTGGCAGACAGTGGGCTCCTTTCCTTCCTTGATGCATGTCCAAGACAGGAAATGAAAGGAAATCTACCCAATAGGACAAAGACAGAAGAAAGGGGGAAAGAGATTTTAACCATTTGTTACTATCAAAACATGTTGGCTTTAGAGAAGCTTTCAAGTTAAAAAGAAAAAAGAATTCCCTGATGATCTCCTGAGGGTGCTGTGAAGTGCACTGTGCTTGATACCTGCAGTCAGGTTAGAGTGATCCAGCAAGCAGCTCTGTATACATGTACAGATCACTGATAACATAATAAGATGACGAAATGGGCAGGGTGAGAAATACAAGATAAATGAAGAATCACAAAAGGGGAGGGCTGGGATGTCAGTTAGATTCGGATTGATGCAGATTCCAGCACTCTGCTCACACCACACATATGACTGACTTACATGTAACAATCAGTATCAGTGGTGTCAGAGTCTGGCTGAGTGTTGTCCTAGACACAATAATGGCTTCCAGTGTATGAGTGATGTGTGTGCATACATGCAATGTACATGTGACTCACCTGCATGCAGCACTGCCAGCAATACATCTACTTCCGGGTCTCTGCTGTGCTTGTCCCTCCTCCCTACACGGTGACTGACAGGAGGCTCAGCCAATAGAGAACGCCTGAGAAGTGAGCAGGGTGAGATCAATGTGCTTATCCCAGCCTTCTGCTCACATAGCTCAGAGAAGGGTATTTGTTTTATCCCAGATACTTTATAGTCACCTTTGTAGCACTGTGTCTAACAGCAGGCTGTGGGGGAGCTACAAGTGTCATTCATTACATCCCTAAAGTCACCCTGTTGTGAAAAAAAAAAAAAAAAACCTGGAAAAGAAGAGGTATAATAGTATACCTATCCTGCTGCCTATGATTGGGATCTTCACTCTCTTGCAGAACTGTCCCAGTCAAAGGATTTTCATCATCAGACACACTTTGAGGAGTATCAGATGCCTGGTCTCCCTCTCCGCGCTGCGGTTCCACCCGATGGCTGCTTTGTCACTTCTGTATCCTGTAGGGGGTTGAAGGATGGAACCATGGAGCTCAGCGGGAGAGCAGACATCCCACACCTCCATAATCCCTTTAAAATGTCCCCTCTTTCTGGCTCTTTTTAATCTAATGCAGTGCTCCCCAACCTTTTTATCGCCGCGGACCGGTCAACGTTTGATAATTTTACCGTGGCCCGC
>NW_017306657.1:1199019-1224478 GCF_000935625.1 Nanorana parkeri | reverse complement strand
GTGAAGCCCGTCGGCAGTGCGGGGCCCCGCAGCCCGGTACCATTTGATCCACGGACCGGTACCGGTCCGCGGCCCGGGGGTTGGGGACCACTGATCTAATGCATAGACCTCCATTAACCACTTAAAGTGACTCGGCTGTAGATCCCAAAATCATCTCTAAATTGGAGCTGACACTGTCCTTCCTTCTAGAGGGTGGCTACTTTTGTTCCGCATGGTCCTTGTGTGTGTTGTAAATTAGCCACCGCTCCAAGCTCGCTCCAGTGATGGACCACAATCTCAATACAAATTAGTAAACTAAACATGAGATTGTAGTCCATCACAGGAGCGAGCTTGGAGCGGTGGCTACTTTACAACACACACAGGGACCATGGGGAACAAAAGTAGCCACCCTCCAGAAGGAAGGACAGTGTCAGCTCCAATTCAGAGATGAATTGAAGATCTACAGCTGAGTGATACACAAATAAGGCATAGAGCTTTGGAGAAAAACTGGGCAAATCAGACAGCCTTGAAGGAGGGCTACCATTAGGCCCAAGACACATGCCAAAGCAGAGTTGGGCAGATTCTGAACTTGAAAGCTCAAATCTTAGATCTGGGACTCTGAAGTTTCTGCTATGAGAGAAAGAACTTCTCCTAACCCTTGCCTGAACTGTGTCTGGGACTATGCCCAGATACTCTGAATGATGAGGCGGCTGCAGCGCTAATCTATGAACGTTCGGCAATCATACGAACCACTGTTATGACTGGACAGTTAGAGCCAACTTTTCCAACAGAACCTGTGCCAATAGTTTCTTCAACAGGAGGTTGTCTACATGTACCAGAATTGGGATGCCACAAGGGTGCAGCAGGTTGGTAGGCACCTGAGGTGCAGCTAAAAACACAAACTGGTAAGGCAAGGGCCCCACAGCAAAACGTAGGAAACAATGCTTGTCGGAAGACTGGCACATGCAGGCATGCAATTTTGACCACAGAAACCAGAAAAGCAAGATTGCCCCTTTGGGTTTGAAAATCGTGAACAAGTTGGAGTAGAACTGAGGCAATGACAACTTGATCCAGAAAACCTAGAAGGGCTTGAGGGAGAGCCACTAACCTGTACAGGGAAACAGGAAGGTTGGAGGCGAAGAACAGAAGGCAATGAAACTCCAGTTTGTAGCCCACCTCCTGCACCCACAGCATCTGAGATGCAAGCTGTTCAAGTGTCTGCAAAGGTTAACAAACACCCCTTCTCCACTATGAAAAGTAGGGGCGCATCTTCATTCAGACGTAGGCTTTTCTGAGTACATGGAAGACACAGCCCCAGACCTTGTGGGTGGACTGGGAGCATACATGAGGAGGGCATAGGAGTAATTCAACATCTCCCATCCTGAAAGATTTTCAACCAAGCTTCTGGTTATGCTACTAGCCAGATAATCTAGAGCAGGGGTATCAAACTCAATTCACGCGGGGGCCACTTGGCAAATATTTTTATCCCATAGGGTCCGCTTGCCAAATTTCATACTTTAACTATATGCGGTTTGGTACTACGGTGTGTGTGTGTATACACACACCATATCTGTAGGTTTAGGTGCGATTAGGGATTCCTGCATCAGGAACTTGCGTTTTTCTGCAGCAGGAATCCCTGATCTGGCATTTAAAAGTGGCAGCTGTTAATGATCAGGTGACAGCAGCTGCATTGCATGTAAACGTCTGCACACCGCATGTAATGGTATGTGTTATGATTATATGCGGTTAGAAAACTCTCCCTGGATGCACAATCAATGCGTTCAGGGAGAGTGATTGATTCCTAACCGAATGTGATCATATCACATACCATTACAGGCGGTGTGCAGGCATTTACATGCAGCTGCTGTCACCTGATCATTTACTTGAATGGGTGACAGCTGCCACTTTTAAACACCAGATTAGGGTGCATGCACCAGATTCCCTGATGCAGGAATCCCTAATCGCACCTAAACTTACAGCTATGAATGGCACCTTTAAATAGAGAGCCGCCTCTCCTGCTTACCTATTTGCAGGGAGGAGGCACAATCACTTGTGATTAGTAAAGTCTGCAGCAGACCTTACCAATTAATCCGGGTGCCAGCAGAGAAGCAACTCTGCAGTCTGCATCCGACAAATATGCAGACCGTGTAGCTCCTCCCACAAGTTTGGTAGTCTGTGACCACGTACCTCACTTGTGAGCTGGCTGCAGGCCACAGTGCCGAGTCCCAGGCTGGTAATTTGAGACCACCTGACCTAGATACTTGTAGTCTCCTCATGGAGTGCAAGAAGTTCTATGCCTGCCACCTGAGGGTTCAGTTACATAAGGGCACGTTGGCCTTTTCTTGCCTATATTGGCTTATAGTCTTTGGGGACGCAGTATAAGAAGTTTGGGCTATACATACTTTTAAGCTTTTGTTCATGTGTTAATCTATGAAGATAGATTAGCATTTTCTATAGACAAGCTCCAAAATGATCTATTCTAGCAAGACTGGCAATATAGCTTTAGGTCCCCATTCATGCAGGAGGCCCACTCTAAAGTGTCATGAACATATGGGAGCTGCCATTGCCAACCTCCTGAAATGCTAGTTGCCTAGCTTTCATGCATATGTTTTGGATCCAATACCAAATCACTGATGCAGAACATGAAAATAGGAATTTCAGTACTTTTCTGACCCTAAAGGTGCTCACACACCTTGCGAAAATCGTACAATAATCGCAGGAAATCCCGCGATCGTACGATTATCGCAAGGTGTGTGGAAGGCGTGCGACCTCTCCTACTGTAAGGTCGCACGACTTTTATCTTATGAACATGTTCGAAAACCCGCCGAGCATCGTACGATTGTCGGCGGGTGTGTGGCATGTTAGCAAGATAAAAGCCGCACGGGCTTAGCATTGCGGTCATCGGAAGCCCGCCCCTCAGCGGGGCATGCTTGCGATCATGGCAAGTACGATCTGCCTGTCCAAGATGGGCAGATCGTATGTTTTCTTTAAAATTACCTTACAACCATCGCAAGACAAAAGTGTTGCGATGGTTGTAAGGTGTGTGTCCAGCCTTATCTGCTGCATACTTGTTCCAGGTATATTGAAGCCAGACATGGCGACTAGCTTTTACACAAGGAGGCCAGCAATGTCAGCCCCTGTATTTCTCTTATGGCAGGTGTTTCTTGTTGTGTACATTTTGGTCTGTCTTTGATCCGACATACATACAAAAAATCCACTCGTCCGCGACGATTGGACGGTGGAGCCCGACAAGCAGCTTCCCGGCCAGCCGTTGTAATTACACGTCCGGCCGGGAGCTTTACATTCAAGCAATCGGGCGTCTCTAGGAGGCACTCAATCGCTTCTATTAGCAGCTGTCACTGCCGTTTGACAGGAGATCAAAGGGAGTTCAGTATACGAACTCCCTTTGATCGCCTCAGTCCCCAAATGCAGGAAGTGATGTATATTACATCCCTTCCTGCATTCAGTGTCACTCTCCCAGCTACAGAAGCAGATATATCAGCTTCTCTGGGGGTCCCTAGGTGACATTAGGGGTCTTGGAGACCACTGATGTCTCCATAATTCAGCGCTGGTGGATCGGAGCGGGGAGGGGGGAATCCAGTCCCTCCCCTGTCACGGCTCTCTGCAGTGACAGGATCGAGAAGGGATTGAGCGCCGGTATGTGTTCACTCACTTCCCGATCTACTGAGCCGACCTGTGACAATTTCATTGTCACAGGTCGGCTAGAACTATGAGGATGAGTGAAAAGCACTCACCTTATACGTTAGTTCTCCTTTAAAGAATCATAAAAAAATAAAGCATAAAAAATTTTATTTTATTTTTTTTTAGGTCCCCGCCCCCCACATACACACGCAGATATGCGTCAGATGCACCTACGTGCGAAAATGATGATTGCGCCTATTGTGCCGCACACGTCGGAGTGAGAGCAATAATTTTTAGAGCCATTAATCACTGATAATACTACACTGATGAGCAGTAAAAGCGTTTTAATCGTCGCCTATGGGCATTTTTTGCGATTTTGCGGGCTCACGCAATTTTAAGGCTTGACATGTTTGTGTCTATTTACCCGACGTGACCCCGACTTTTATGTTTTACAAAAACTATGGGAAGAATAAATGCTTTATAACATGACGTAGGGAAACTTTTTTTTTGGAACCCCCAAAGAAGCTGATGAAGCAGAGATCTGCTTCATCAGCTGGAGAGTGACAAGAATGCGGAAGTGATGTGCTATACATCACTTCTGCATTCTGACACCGGAGAGAGATCGTGTACCTATCTCCCTCTGATCACCTGTCAGAGCCACCATGCTGGTCCCGGGCACAGCGGGAAGCGCACATATCGGCACATTATACAAGTGATCGCCGGTGGATCGCTACCCGATTTTAAATTTTGGCACTTTCCCGCTCGCCACAGCTGAAAGCATGTTTAAAAAAAACACCCACTCAGATCCAGGAAGCTCCCGACCGGCAGTTTTTTTTACAACGGCCGGCTGGGAGGCAGTTAAACAAATGAACACCCTAAAAACACTTTTTTTTTTATTTTTTAACAACATTTCCATGCATAGCATATTGTCCCAGTCGACCAGACATCCAAAAGGCATTCGGCGTTGCTGCTGTGAAAATGTTACGCGAATAAAATACGAAAAAGGACAGCTGAACGTGGAGCTTGTAAGGGCTCATTTTGGAAACTGGGATCAACTGCTTGTAGCCTCAACCATTTAAAAAACAAACCAAAAAAACTGTACATTAACTTTTACAAACAACATAAATTACAAGCTCCTGGTTG
This sequence comes from Nanorana parkeri, assembly GCF_000935625.1. Classification (NCBI taxonomy): domain Eukaryota; kingdom Metazoa; phylum Chordata; class Amphibia; order Anura; family Dicroglossidae; genus Nanorana; species Nanorana parkeri. The sequence goes on along the minus strand of NW_017306657.1, from coordinate 1,219,714 downwards.
GAGCTTTCACAGTAGTCTGTGAGACAAATTCTAATACTGGAATGGAAGGCCCCACTCCTTCAGTCATCACAGTTCCAGGCGGCATTGTCCATTACAGCCAATTCTATGTGGCATTGTCCATCATAGCCCTACATTCGCTCAAGCATCACAGGATTATCTTCAGTGCCTCTGGCATTACTGACCAGTCACTTATGAATGTGCAGAACATAGAACGTTCTCCTAACAAACATGGAGCGTGCTGCAGTACAAAGTCACATGGCTGGGGTCACCGCTCTGGCTCCGGCTCACATTGAGACAGTCGCACCTTCTCTGAACAGTGCTTTTTGTGGGCAGGCCAGTCCTTTTGTTGGCATTGGGTACCGCAGTATCTTGCTAGTTGACATCTACCACATATGTTAAATTCACGCAACTAGGGAGGTAAAAAAAATAAAATAAATAAAAGTAAACATTATGTACATTGTTAAAATAAAAAAACAAGTGCAATATTAGACTTGAGTCAACGATACTTGAAATACTAATAAAATCTGAAGCGAGACATGGACAAATATTTATTGATGCGTGACAAAGGGTTAGAGCTTTTGTAATTTGTATATGTGCCTTCCTGTCTCCATGACAATATCTCCTATTACTTATAAGGGTGTCAGACTGAAAGCGAGGACATAAATGTAGTCACAGACAGAATTGGAGTCGGGGTTCAGCCATCATTGATCATAACATGTCCAGAATTCAAAGTTTCAGAAGCAACGCAATAAGGAACGGTCACATCTGAATCTGTGAGGCCAAGTCTACATGCCATGAGGGACGGGCCACCTGAAGACAGTCAATTTGCCCTGTTTGGGCAAAGTGACAGTTGCTTTAACCCTTTTGCTGTCACAGATGTACAGACTATGTCCGTGGCAGCAGGAACCTGTAACTACACTCCTGGTTGCTATAAGAGTAGGGAGTCTGTTTAACCGCCTCCCGGCCGGCTGTGCACACAGTGATAAAAAAAAACTCTAAAAAAAAAAAAAAACTCTAAAAAAAGTTTCTAAACGTCCGCTCAGCCACACCCACTCGTGGGAAAGTGCCAAAATGTAAACAGGCCGCGATGCCCGTTTACATACAAGCGATACGCCGGCTATAGAGCCGGCGGATCGCTTGTATGAGGTTCTGGTATGTGTGCCCCACCCGCCTCCCAGGCTCTGCTGTGCCTGCTGCGAGACCGGGACCAGCATGGTGGCTCTCCAACAGGGGATCAGATAAATCAGTACACGATCTCCCTCCGGTCCCCTCTCCGCTATCAGAATGCGGAAATAATGTATATTACATCACTTCTGCATTCTTGCGTCACTCTCCGGCTTCAGAAGCGGATGCAGCAGATCTCTGCTTCTTTAGGAGTCCCTAGGTGACATTTGGGGTCTTGGAGACCCCTGATGTCTCCATAAAGATGACCCGTCACATCCTCTTTACTATCACATAGGGGGGTTTCTTAGCCCCCTATGTGATAACAATAAAAGTGAAAAAAAAAAAAAGATGGATTAAAGTTGCAAAAAAAGTCCCCACCCATTCATACACGCGTCAGGTGTGCATATACAACAAATGTTTATTTTCAGACAGATAACTGAAACTGACTTAATCCCAACAAAATACAAAAACAAACACCCCCACACCACAAGGCAATCATTTAGCTGGCCCATACCTGTTTTTCCATCATGGTGCAAGGAGGATAATGACACTCATAATATGTGCAGGAGTTCTCCTCCTCCCGCACCACTTCTCCATTAGCGTTGTAACAACGAGTAACATTCAGCAGTGGAAACAAGTCTTCTATGGGGTCAGTGGGGAGTTGCTGTATAGCCAGCCAGTAAAGAGACTGTTCCCTGCAATACAATAAAGTGTACATGAGAAGCCAGCCTGCCATCCATCCTATTCAATTTGTAAATTAGGATAACGACTATTTTATGTTAAATTTTCCCATTGGCATTGCATAACAAAGAAAAATAAATTTCCATTTACATTTTTAGTGCTTCATACTTACTAAAAAATTCTAGATAGCTCCCCTATCTAATGTTACGGAGGGGGCTGTGCAAAGTTAAATTACTCCAATGAACCCCATCTGTACTGTACTGGTAGATCTTATCAGTTGTCTGTCCTAACAAAGGGTTAAATAATTTGAGGCATTGTATGTTAATGAGAAGAAGCTCAGTCTGACCCTCAACTTTCAAACTGCTCAGAGTAGCCTGGAATCAGCACAAAGACCTTCACTAAAGAAACAGCTAAAAGGTAAGAAATATATTTGTAAAAATTATTTTTAGGTATGCTGTGTGAATGAGAACACAAACATAGAAGTCAAACCTGACTGCAAAAGTGGAAACACACTTTAAAAAGGATTGATTTTAATGCAGTCAGACGGTTAAAATACAAATTCTCAAAGACTGCTATAGGTTACTACACAGCTGGGGGTAGGTTTACACTTGTAAAGGGCGAGTCAGCCATAAACAGCTTGGTGCACGGCCCAGGTAATTTGTCCTTACTTTACCTTTGCTTATTAGACACTTCCTCTATTTCAGGTTTCCAGCCCCGAGGAACCACTTGTAGATTATCCAGTCTGTTATCAACTGTAATGCCATTTAAATGCAACACCTGGAAACCTTGAGCAATGCCACCTTTGTGCCGCTGCCTGAAAGAGATACAAAGATGGTCAGTCGCCCACAATGCCAAATATGTTTCCTAAAAAGCAGTTAGAGAATATGAAGAGTACAAGCACTACAAAAGAGAAGAAGGTTAGGGAACGAAGGCACAACCCTGTTTTTAGTCATTGTGGTGAATTTGAAGGGTGATGTTAAACTCTGATCACTATATCAGCTATGACAGTGATCATAGTGACAAAAAAAGCCTTCACCCCAAGATGGCAGCATGCCATGTAATTACATATATAGGGTCTTCAATGCCCCTAAAAATAAATAAAAAGAGATCATGGGGGCATGCTAATTAATTAGGGCATCTAGGCATCAATTACCCCTAATTGAATAAGTTACACGTGATAAAAATTCACATAAACCTTTATCAGTATTTTTAGTATTATTATACAGGATTGATATAGCGTCAGTTTGCACAGCGCTTTACAATAGAAGACATTAGTTACAATACCAGAATACAAGAATTTGCCTTCCTTGCGCTCTTCCTTTTGGGAATTTGTTTTACAGATGCACTTTAGTACAAATGAAAGTCTGCAAATGTAAACTTTCACTCTGTTACTTCAATCCCATAAGGGCTCTCCTACTGCAAGTCCGTCTCCTTGTTTGATAACTGTGGGATAAATATTGTCAAAGTACAAGAGGCATGTGCTCTTCCTTGAATGTTGAGAAGCTTTTATTTCTTCTAGATATATGCCTCGGTTACAGGAGGGTCCGGTAAAAAAAAAAAAAGGGCCACCATTTTTTTCTCCTTGTGCAGGGTGACCTGTCTTGTATCCGCTCCTCCTGTAGTCTTCTGAAGGCAGTCTGCAATGGGTGTGGCCTACTGGATCCCTCCCACAGCTCTGGCTATGTGCAGCACAGTGATTATGTCACCAGTATTTTTTAAAAGTAATATTTGGGTTTACAAGGACACTTAGTGCACAGAAAGTGAATGTATATCCTTTGTGGTTATTGAGGAACATAAGTCAAGTATTTGTGGCTGGAGTTATGCTTTAATAAGCATCTGGAGATGGCTTCAAACACAAATAGTTAAAATAAAAAAGGCGTCCACTAAAATGTTTATGCTCACAACACTTCATTTTCTATGGTACAAACAAGAACCAAGCAAAATCTAGGAGAACTGCAAACCGGTGTTCAGTGCCAACCAGGGCAATTCCTGAAGACATGGAGTTAGGAGACCAAGAAGCGTACAGATTGTTTTTTTTTTAAAATAACTTGCCATTTAACCCTTTCACGTCCACTGACGTACATAGTAGGTCACTGACAGCGGGCCTGTAAAATATGTAATGTTGGGGGATTTTTAAGTCATTTTCAGGCCTAAAATGTGGAATATGACATGGGTGCAAAATATGAAAAAAGGGCCTCAGTCATGAAGGGGTTAAACAGACTGTTTACAATTGTAAAGCCGGCTATCTGCTTTACAATAGAGGCGATTCTGGCGGCTCAGCTGCCACTAGGTCGCTTCTACGGATCAGCTTCTACTTCCGTTCACCAATCTCCTCCCCACTCTATGGGATCAGGAGCAACATGGATTGCATCAATTCCAGTCACTGTCATTGCTTGGCTATCGAAGCCAAACTATTGAAGTGCAATCTACATTTAAATAGCTTAAAGTGGAAAGGTGACACTAGGGGGCCTGTTGGACCCCCAGTGTCACCTTAAAGAGGACCTGTCACCAGCAATATGCCATCACATAGGGGGCTTGTAAGCCCCCCTATGTGATGGAAATTAAAAAAAAAGTGTTTCACACCAGAGTGAGAGCAATAATTCTAGGGCCAATATTTACACACATCTCTAAACGGATGACCTTTAGGGGCTTTTAAAGTGTTGTCTATGGACTTTTTGGGGTACTGAATTTTGTTGCCGTTTCACGGACGCACACAATTTTTAACCTGGGCTTGTTGGATATCTATTTACGCGTTGTAACCTCATCTTTTTTATTAAAAATTGGTATTATATTGTGTTTTGGGGCACTACATTTAACGAGTGCATTTTTTCGTAAATTTTTGGGTTTGATAAGGAGTTGCGCCAATATCGTGCAACATAAAAATTTGCAACGGCAACCATTTCATTCTACAGGGTCTTGGCTTTCAGAAAATAGATCATGTTTTGGGGTTTGAAGTAATTTTCAGTCTTAAAATGTGTATCATAACATGGCAGTGAAAGGATTAAAACACAAGATAAATCTACTTACAAGTGAACACAAAGGCATTTCTTTGTTTATATCAGTTACACAATCTGCTTTTATTAGGAACCCCGATGAAGTATAATAAGATCATATAACAATACATACCAAAGCAGTTCGTGAAGTAAGCGCCCAGATCCCCTTCCTTTGTACTTGTCAAATGCATACGCATAGATCTTAGCCCCATTGCCATCAGCATCCACTTCCATTCGAGCCTGAAACAAAAAGGGTCTATGTCAGCCACTAATTCTACTGTTAGTAACCACCTCTACCCTCCTTCATGCGTCATCATGGCATGATCCATTTATACCACATGGGACACTGTATACCACATGCCTTGAGAGTCTGATAGCATCAAAACCCATAACAGGGAGCAGAAAGTGGACTCACCACTTGCCGGACTTTTTTTTTTTACAGTTTGCTTTTGTTGCTCCAACACAATCACACGTGTTTAAATGTATGTGACAACCTGTTCAGACAGTATTTACAGTGACAACTGACCAACAGGCAGCCTGTAAAAGAAGCTTACACTCACAAGTCCAATCTTTGATTTCATACAGCACCACAGCCTCAGGTGATATCAAACACTTCTGGGTATGCGAGATGCTCCATTCCCAGCTGTGGTCCCACCTGTCACTATAGGACACAGAAGTGATAAGCGGCTAGCAGGTGGAATCACCACCGCAGAGGGGATGAGCGGTCTTCAAAACACACAGAAGCGCTGGATGCCGATGGCAGCCATAACTTTAGAAGAGAAGATTAGAATCCTCACCTTCTGGACTGGCAAGTATTAGTAATCATCTCTTACAGGCCATCTGTAGGTCAGTTTTTAGATAGAGAGCAAAAAAAAACAAACAACCCACAAAAAGACTTACTTCAAATGAATAGTTGTCCACAAGTGGGATATCTTGCTCATCAATTAGTGTATACTTGATCTAGAAAAAATAAATAAAAGCAAAAACATTGTCATTAAATAAATCAAGAACTGAAATTAAGTAAATCAAGAACTGAAATATAATAGTATTATAACCCCTTTAAGAAGTATGAGAATCAGCATTTTCGAGCAGTCTCTGGAGAAACAACTGGCAGAGTATCCATACTTCTGGTCAATACCTTGTCAGCCAGCTGATGAGGAATATAAGAATGAACTGAGGCCTCCCAAACTGATTGAGGGGAAAGGGGGAAAGGTGGTAGCAGAGGTCATCACTAGGTAAACACCAATGATATGGCTTACCTGCTTTTAGATCAACTCAAAACACACTGCAAAGGCCAAATGACTCAAGTTTTAAAATTAATGAACTATATGGACGTGAAACTGACAAGGTCCCTGAAAACAAACAATGTATGAGCATTGAAAGCTAGAAAAAGTACAGGGCTGGGTTACTATAGATTGGGTACAGACATTCGACTAAACTTGGACCATTCCACATCATGTTCCAGAAAACAAGATGTCACTTAGATCCCAGACAGACCACCTAAAGTGCATCTAAAGTCTAAAACTTTTGGGTGGGAAAAGATTTATGGGTATCAGAGGCACTTCCTGTCTGATAAAAAGGTTGTCCTCAGGGCAGTGAGGGGCAATATATAACAGACACAGACAGAAGTATACATTTTTTTTGTTACAAGTTGGGGAAGCCTTGATCTTGACAAAATTTTTATTGTTCCCAGTTTCAGATTTTCCTTCACTTCCTGTCTGGTAAAAGGCTGTCCACTCAGAGCAGGAAGTAAGGGGAAATCTCTGACAGAGCCCTGGATAGCTGTAAAACCTGACAGAGGTTCCAACCTTCCCCCATTCTATCAAAAACAGAGAAAAAGCAAAACATTTTAGATATAGATATGTTTTAACATAGCTAAAAAGTAATCGCTGCATATAACACGCCAACATAGCATATAACAGCTAGGATTTGGCAGGTTATAGCGAGGGTTGAACATGATTTTATGTCAGGCTGACCATTCAACTCGCATCTCATGCATGTGTGCCAGATACCAACAGTGACAACCTGCACAGCAACACACGACATTTCCTTTCAGCAGCTGCCATTATGGCGCCAATGACATTCCTAACCAACATTTAAATATTTATATAAACGGGACTAAGCAAAGCAGTACAGAATACATAGTAATAATACACAAAGGGGGCTGAATGCAAACCAGACATCCACAACTACTACTCTGTATACAGAAGAGCTTCCTATTGCACAGACATGATGCATCCAAGTAGGAGACAGAAGAGGGAACCGTACACAGGGGTGGAAATTTGTAAAGAAAACAGCTTTCCAAGGACTAATGCAGGGGGCCCAATCTACTTGTAGTGATACAAAAAATAATTTTAACCAAAACTGTATTTAACCGTGCTAAGTGCTTCTCTTTCGTCAGCGCGGTCAGGTGAACACACTGACCAATGAGTGCTCGCAATTTAAAAACCAAAGTGCAGGGCTGTGCTGGACGGCAGTACGTGACCTTACCTGTTAAAGGATAATTAAGCTAGCAAGCAGTAGATCCATGCAAAAAGTTTAAAATTTTTTTTTTTTAAAAAGGACACACTTTAACAGAGGTTAATATTCACCTGCGTCTTCCCTGTGTGCTCCCTTCCGAAAATGTGAAGATCTTCGGGCGGCCGCAAAGCATCTTGGGGCGGGCACATGCGCAGTTCACATTTTCGGCTGGGACGCGAGGAGAGACACAAGGTAAGTCTATGGACGCGTGCACCCGCATGCAGACACCGTGGGACAGGAAGTGCCAGCAAGCACAGAGGAGTCAGCGCTGGATCGGAGACCCGCAGCACCACTGGAGGGACAGGTGAAAAGGACAGGAAAGAAGAAGATCGGATTAAGAAACATCATTTAAGGTTAGTGCTTTACTTAACATTGTGGGGAGGGGGAAAAAAAAATGACTTTGTCACTTTACTGCACATTGTGCGTGTTAGAGAGCACTACCATAGTATGGAACACAGTGGAATGGGGCAGCACACGTGTTTTTTCACATGCAGATGGTTGGTTTTAACATTTTTTTCACTTAACTTTATTGTTATAAACACAGGCTAACAAGCACCTATATATTGTTTGGAGGCGACAGGTTCTGTTTATGGAGACATTTTGGGTATATTAGACCCCAGATGTCTCCCCTGCCCTCCAATACAGAATACTGCATTGAAACCGAGCTTGTGACAGCTGAGACAGGAAGTGCTGCGAGTACAGCGCTCCTGTTCCATTGATCACACAGAGCAAATCAGGGAACGGGCATTCTCCTCTCTGCTCTCCATCCTGAAGTCATTTGTCGTGGGACCCAGAAATCCTCGGCAGGGAACAAGCAGGCTGCTACAGCCACCCAGATCACTTGTACAAAAACGAGTGGCGGCTTCCCCAGGTCTACATTGAGCTGCTTGCCTGCAGCAGGGCTAAATGTAGAAAAAAAACAAACACCTGCCTGGTATTTCATGTCCTGTGCGTCAGGATCCATCCACGCACCACTGGTACATTTCTCAAGTGTGTGCTGGCTCTCCTCAGGTTCTAGGATATGACTGTTAGGCCCCATTCACACCTCTGAGGTTGTTAGGTTTAGATAGCCTAACATCACCACTAAACTGAAAATTCATTTAAATGGCACCCCAAACGCACCTCCCACCCACAGTGTGATCGCCAGCACTGGAAAACACAGTACCGCAATGCTGTGTGTTCAAGTGCAATGCGATTGCAAAAAATTGTCCATTCAGTATTATTCTGAAGTACACTGTAAAACTGCATTTGTGTATTTTATTTTAAATTAAGGATTGTATTTAAATTTTCTTATATCTGATTAAATCGGGAAAATAAAAATCAGTTAACTAATCAATTTAAGTTCCTTAACAAAAAGACAGCTGAGGGAAAGAATCAGTGATCGCTGACTGCTTGTAAATAATTGAGGACATAGTATGTTTACTGTGTCTCCAATTATGAATGAGCAGCCAGTGCTCTACATCACTTCCTGTTCAATCATGATTGTAGACATAGTAACTCATACTATATCCTCAATGTATGAATGGAGGGAGCACTCCGTATAGAGCAGGGGTAGCCAAACTCTGGCCCTCCAGCTGTGGTGAAACTACAAATCCCATGATGCATCTCCCTCCGGGAGTCATGTCTGTGAGAATCTTGCAATGCCTCATGTGATTTGTAGTTCCACCACAGCTGGAGGGCCGGAGTTTGGCTACCCCTGTGATAGAGGATTCTGGTTCATTCATAACAGGGGGTGCAAAAAAAAAAGATTAAGTACTCTGTGTCCTCAATCTCTTGTTCTATTTTAAAAAGGGAATTATCAGGGGTCTGTTTAGTTATTTCCCCAGAAATCTACCGACAGTACAGTAATATTAAAAAAATAATAATTTTCAGTTTCGGCCTGACACTATTTTTGGCTTCTGCCTGAAAATTCCATTTCAGTGCACCTCTAGTTCTAACTAGGGCTGCAACCAACTGATCAATTACTGTATTTTCCGTGTATAAGAATATACTTTTTCATAAAAATATTTACCTAAAAATGGAGGGGCGTCTTATACACGGGGGGCCGAGAGGAGAACCGCAGTTGCGAAACTACCGATACCTCTGCAAACTAGCCTCACGAGCGAAACTTCCGATTGCAGAGACAAGCTAACAGGTTTCCTCCAATCAAGAGCCTTATGTACCCGACGTCAGCTGATGCTGCGGAGAGCCTGTAGCCAGTGCCCAGATAACAGGGAGCGGTAATGTCGGAGCATTCTGAGCCCATAAAATGTCAGAAAACAAAAAAAATCCCGGTAAGTACCAATACCAGGAAGCGGCTGTCTTACTCTGCAAAATTTAAACTGGATGTAATCAGTTATGCAAAAGAGCATGGAAAATATTGATTTCTGAATTTTGGGCAAGAAAAGTGGGGGGCGTTCTATACATGGGGGCGTCTTAGATGGAAAAATACGGTAATTGATTATGAGAATAGTTGTGAACTATTCTCATTATGGATTAGTTGGTTGGATCCCTTAGTTCTCTCCTCCACGCTGGGAGGAGGGCACAGCAAGCAGTGGGTGGGTGCAATATCCAGCCTGCTATTGCAATTTAAAATGGCCAATAGGAGGCTGGCTATGGCACCAGCCCATTACCTACTTTATTTGCATTCAGCTGCCGTCTGCGGAATCTTGCCATTGGTACCTCCCATTTCCTGGCTGCAGTAATTCAAGCGCCATGTGCTTACAATACAATTACTTTTTTTTTTTAAATTACAAAAATGGTGAGGAAAAAAAAAAGTAATTTTTGGTTTTGGCCTGAAAAATTCTGCTGCTGGAGCTGTGTTGCAGTGTCATTCATTTCAGTGGCACCCCAAACACACCTCCCACCCACAGTGCGATCGCCAGCACTGGAACGCATGGCGCTATGTGCTCCAGTGCAGTGCGATTGCAAATAAATTGTGAATGCAGTTTTATTCTGAAGTAAACTTTATGTTTGTAACACTGCATTTGTGTATTTTAAAATTAAATGGCATTTCATTATTTTTTGTCCCATTAATCGAAAAAATAAAATAAAAAATAGTCAGCCAACTAAATCGATAATAAATCATTAGTTGCAACCTTAGTTCTAACCCACCATAGAGTATGAAGAAACTGTATAGTAACCCCTCCCCATGAGCCACGCACACACATCCATTTCACACTGTACATGATGGACTGAGAGAATTGCACACAATGTCAAATAAGAATGGCTACCCAGGGTAGCATGCTGCAGATTTACATTAGCACAGTTCAATAACCAGTGCCCTTAGCTGGGTACCCTCTGGCAGCATTGACTGGTAATGACATGATATATCACCTTACAGACATGTGTAAAAAGTATCAGAGCCCACCCTGCCATGTGCACTGTAGATATGAGATGTTCATAAGCAGCTGATTGCTTTCTAGGGTTCAGTGACAGATATCACATCAGGCTTACATATCTCTACTCTGCACAGGTAACAGAGCGCCCTCTGGCTGCAGTAAAAAATAATGACAGGAAGTGGTCACATGCCCTGCACTCAGGTGATGATGCCCTTCTAGTATCAGTGCTCAGTAAAGGTATGAGGTGGTGACATGCCTATACCCTGCGCAGGTGACAGAGCTCCCTCTGCTGGCAGAGTATTGTAATGTTATGATACCCTGCACAGGTGACAGAAAGATCCCTCTGCAGGTAGAGTACTGTAAATGTTACAATACCCCGCACAGGTGGTAGTGCAGTGTATGGTAATACTAGGATACCCTGCACAGGTGACAAGAGCTCCCTCTGGTGGCAGTGTACGGGAATACTAGGATACCCCGCACAGGTGACAAGAGCTCCCTCTGCTGGCAGTGAACGGTAATACTAGGATACACTGCACAGGTGACAAGAGCTTCCTCTGCTGGCAGGGTACAGTAATACTAGGATACACTGCACAGGTTACAAGAGCTCCCTCTGCTGGCAGTGTATGGTAATACTAGGATACCCTGCACAGGTGACAGAGCTCCCTCTTCTAGCAGTGTATGGTAATACTAGGATACCCTGCACAGGTGACAGAGCTCCCTCTTCTAGCAATCTACTGTAGTGTTAAAGGTGCCCATACACTGCTCGATTCTCGTACGAGAATCGGGCGAAATCCCGCGATCGTACGAGAATCGAGCAGTGTGAACTAAGACGTGCGACCGTTTCTACTGTACGGTCGCACGTCTTTTGTGGAGTCAACATGCTCGAAAACCCACCAAGAATCGTACTATTCTCGGCGGGTTTCTAGCCTGCTCGCCCGATAGCTGCGGAACGGGCCGCTGTGCGCACACTGCCCGTTCTGCATTGCCGTCATCAGAAGCCCGCCCCTCAGCAGGGCGGGCTTTCGATGAGCGCAAGTACGATCTGCCCGTCCAAGGTGGGCCGATCGTACGGGCTTTCAATAAGCTTACGACCATCGGAAGACAAAAGTCTTGCGATGGTCGTAAGGTGTATGGGCACCTTTACGATACCCTGCACAGGTGACAGAGCTCCCTATGCGGCAGTGTATGGTAACACTAGGATACCCTGCCCAGGTGACAGAGCTCCCTCTGCTGGCAGTGTATGGTAATACTAGGATACACTGCCCAGGTGACAGAGCTCCCTCTGCTGGCAGCGTACGGTAATACTAGGATACACTGCCCAGGTGACAGAGCTCCCTCTGCTGGCAGCGTACGGTAATACTAGGATACACTGCCCAGGTGACAGAGCTCCCTCTGCTGGCAGCGTACGGTAATACTAGGATACACTGCCCAGGTGACAGAGCTCCCTCTGCTGGCAGCGTACGGTAATAGCATGAGATAGGCATGTGCCAATGTCCTGTCCAAGCAGTGCAGACCTTCCCCTGGTGGTGAAGGTAACCACACATCAAGGACCCCCACACGTGGAACCCAGCGCACCGACATGAAAAATCTCGTCATCTCACGTTATTCCACGCCCTACAAAGGGCGGAGCAGAGGAGATCCCTCAGACAGAAGAGTCAGCCCATGCCGGACAGAGTCAGTGCCCACCACACACAATGTGTACTGGTGTCATTTTGGCACCAACGCTCACCTTGCCAGCCACCCGGCCGAGGCGCACGATCCCCAGCTTAAAGTCCGTCATGGCCGGTTCCGCCCGCGCAGCCAATCAGCTCCGCCGTCACGATGGAGACCTCAGCGCGCAGCCGGTACACGTTGGCCAATGAGAGCGCAGAGTAGGCGAGCTCAGTCGGCTTCTCTGACGCGTTGTGAGTAGGGGCGGCCGGGGGCCTCCTGGTGACGTCAGTTTCGCGGGAAGCTCTGTGCTCCTCCAGTGATGTCAAACTGGAGGACAGGTGTCAGCAATTAAAGAGAACCCGTCACAAGGCTGATTCGGGTCAACCATCGCTGTTTTCTTTGAAAATGCTAGCTAGCTATTATGGTAAACTTCAACCCTCAGTGATGGGAGTCTCTAACCCAGAAAAAGGCAGAAACATTCTAATATACTGAAACAAAGCATTGAAGTAACAAAGCAAACATGGCATTTTTATACCTGGTAAGGTCATAGGGATCCTGTCACTGCTTGTCATCCAATCAGAGAATGCCTTGTAGGCATTGATAAAAATACTAAACGTTCACTGAATGGCCGCTATGCTGAGCGAACGTACCCTGTGTCTTCACAGCACAGGGAAACTCAGTCAGCACAGCAGCAGTACAGGACCCTGAAGATCAAGGGAAGGTACTGTCATAGTTGGGATCTTTTATAGTGATGGGCCAAATAGGTGCGAGTCCGGTTTGAACGCGAATTCAATGCAAGTCTAAAGAAAATTGGGCCAAGGGTGTTGGCGGTGCCTTCACACAATAACCCTTCAGAGTTATACCGTGTTTCCCCGAAATTAAGACCTACCCCGAAAATAAGACCTAGCATCCCCCCCCCCCCACACTGCCAGAAGCCTTCCGATTGGCTGACAGAGCACCCAGAGCGGCTCCCTGGACGACATCAGAGCGCTAGCCGCAGCTTCCGCCCGCCCCCTTGAATGCTTACGGTGAACTGCTGGTTCACAGGACAATTCAGCAGAAGAGGCCATTCTGCACGAGGAAGAGGAGGGGGTGGAGCAGACAGATCTCACATCATCAGGTTTTTTGAGGCGTGGTGGCTGAACAAGCTCCAGCATGGAGCCCCGTTCTGCATCCTTCCTAACTGCAAGCAGAGTTACCCAGTGTGCGTGAAGGAAATATAACGCCCTGACGATGCTTGCTGGACCACGTGTCAGTGGTAATGTGGACCTTGCTGCTGACTGCCTTGTCCAACGAGGCCAAAACATTGCCTTCCACATGATGGTACAGAGCTGGAATGGCCTTACTTGAAAAGAAATGGCGTTTGGGAACCTGCCACTGGTACAGCACATTCTGCAAATTCCCAGAAGGGGGCAGAGTCCACCAGACGGAAAGGCAGCAGTTGTAAAGCTTGCAATTTGGCCAAGCTGGCATTTAGACGCTGAGCATGTGGATGGGTGGGACAGTATTTTTTTTTTTTAGAAAAAAAAGTATCGGTACTCGGTCTTAAAAAAAGTGGTATTGGAGCATCCCTAGTATTAAGCATTGGAAACGGTAGGTTCTCGCATACCAAGCCAACTTGTAATGGGTAAGAGATAAAAGTGGCTTTTGGAAACTCATAGGCGTTTGGATGTCTAGAAGATTACATAAGTGGATTTGGCTGTCATTATTGAGATGTACGTGAAATTCCAATCAGCTTCTGTTGCATAAATGATCAAAATGTTACCGTGTTTCCCCGAAAATAAGACAGTGTCTTATTTTTTTCACGAAAAAAGACACTAGGTCTTATTTTCGGGGGATGTCTTACCTGGCTGCAGCTGTCCGTAAAATTTAGTTACATGTGCAGCTCCCCCGAAGGTAAGACCTAGCGATATCTTCGGGGATTTCTGTAATATAAGACCTACCCCGAACTAGGTCTTATTTTCGGGGTAGGTCTTATATTACAGAAATCCCCGAAGATAGCGCTAGGTCTTATTTTTGGGGTAGGTCTTACTTTTCGGGGAAACACGGTACTTAATGCAACTTTGAAGTGTAAACAAGTACTTTCATTGTGCTGCTAAAGTGCCACACATACAGGTTTCCAAATTTCATTGACAACAATTATGGGAAACTTTTCCTCCAGTGACACCAATGGAATTGTATGGGTAGAGAAGCTGTCCTGAAGTGCTAACAAAAGCAGAATAGCACTGACAGGATATGGGGGTGCTATTCCTGATGTCTTCTAAAAATGCTTGATGGCAGGTTGTCATGCTGGTCCAGTGGCTTTAATACTTCGTGTGGCACAAAAGTGGAACAAGTATGCAGATTGGGGGTTTCTGTTTTTTCCCAGTCAATTAATCAGATAGTATTGAATCCAGAACATAGGCAAACCTTTTGTATGGCTGTGAATGGAAAAACACAGGTTTAAAGTGACCCTGAACTCTGGAGGGAAATCTTAAAAATACATTGAAGTACCTTAACTAGTAACAAAAATGTATCCTATTTGTGTATCACTCGGCTGTAGATCCTCAAATCATCAATGAATTGGTGCTGACACTGTTCTTCCTTTCGGAGGGTGGCTACTTTTGTTCCCCATGGTCGCTGTGTGTTGTGAAGTAGCCACCGCTCCAAGCTTGCTTCCGTGATTGACTACAATCTCAATACAAGTTAGTAAAGTAAATGTGACATTGTAGTCCATCACTGGAGCGACACACACACAGTTGGCAAAGCGCATGACTCTATTCAAGACTACAAACGTTTTTATGTTGAACACATGCTGGCTTCTTGTATTTATGGGAGTTTAGTGAGGGCATATTCCCTAAAGAATTCCCATATTACATTGCAGGAAACTAGTTATGAGAGAGTCACAGAGGAAGCCATTCTTACAGCTTCTGAAAATGCCCTGACTGCCTTGCTTCACTGACCTAGAACAAATATGCAGATGAGGACTAGACTTTTCTATCTCTTTGGTCTAGGTTGGCAACTTAGGACGTGCTGAAACCAGCACTAGCAGAGTCTGTATTTTGCTCATAACCGGTTGCAGGAAGGCCAAGCATCTGGCTGTGCTATCTGACAGAGGTGTCTCAATCATACCTGGCTGAGTAGAAGTGTAGGTAAAAAGGAGTTCAGTTTTAAAGAGAATCTGTTCCTTTGCTCATTTATGGGGACAGGCTGTCTTAAGCTCCTCCCCCCGATACCTTTAGCGCATTTCCCCACTACTGTTCCTCTGTTCTAATTAACACTTATTTCCAATTTTGGAATGACTTTCTCCCCTTCCTCCCAGGATGCAGTGCTCAGTTCTCAGCAGTCCAATTACCCTTTCAAAATAAATAGGATTCTGAAATGCATTGCACTAATAACACACATGGAAAGGTGTGAATGGTCCCTAAAGTCCACAGTGTATACAGGTTGAGAAAATTATAGCCATTAGTCACTATAATGTCAAAATTATAGACATTATAGTCAGCAATGGCAGCTTTATTTCTCTCAGGAAAATCTTCCTTCAAAAATGACCAGGGTTTGCCTCTGAACTCCCCTCACCTTTGGTCACTTGATCTCCATTATGTTATAACTGCCTTTTTTGAAAGTCACAGTAATCTTCTTTGCCATTTATATATTCCAGGTATTTATATATTCCAGGTATTTATATATTCCAGGTATTTATCTAGTGCTATTCCCCTTAATCTAAAGTTGTCCACACACCTTACAATTTATCTGCAGATTTTCTGTGGTCAGATGGAAAAAGTGCAACAGATTGGCCCAGGTGGAGATTACTCCATCCACACAGTTTAGCATAGATGGAGGAATCTGTTGCACCTTTTCCAACTGACCACAGAAAATCTGCAGATAATTGTAAGGTGTATGGCCAGCTGTAAGGTACCCATGCACTCTTCGATTTTCATTCAGAAATCTTCCACGGCTGATGCTTTGTACGATAATCGAACAGTTGATGGGGCACCAAAAAATTTTTTCACTGTAATCCCGCTCCAATTTTCTCATGGGGTGAGGCGGGAAAACGTTTTTCAGATCGAATGAAAATCGATGGATTAGTGGTGGTGAAGAAAAAATAAAACAAAACAAATTGCAGCAATAACACTGCACATGCGCAAACAAAATCTGTTCTGTCGATCGTCAAAGTTCGATGAGTTAGTATTGCTAACGAACAAAAATCGACATTGGTCTGTGCTTGATGGGCTATTTGAGCTAGAATCGAACGAGGGTTCCTGGCAGCAACAACAATTCCTGACCGAAAATCGCAAGGTATATGGGCACCCTTAGGCTCCTATTTCATATGCAGACATACTAGGGCCAGTTTAAACAGAACTCAGTTAACCTACAAATAAGCATGTCTTTCAAGTGTGGGAGGAAACCCACGCAAGCACAGGGAGTACATGCAAACTCCATGCCGATCAATTCCTGACCAAACCTAGACTCCAGTGCTGCGAGGCTGAGCCACTGTGCTGCACACTTGCATAAACTGCTAATCACAGCCGTGAGAAAATGACTTTAGAAACATGAGACAGATCAGATTCGTCCATCTACTTTTGAATCATTTCAAGGCAGGAAATAACTAAATACGCGTGATGAGATCAATAGGACACAAGCTGGTAGCGGCCACGGAGGACTGGTTTGGGAAAAGTTGCTACAGTGCAAATGGGTGCTGGCTAACATCCCTGTCCATTTCTTTTCCCAATAGAACATGAGTCAGTCTGTTACAACTGCTGACCAAGCACATGCATTCTCCCAGCCCTACTGAGTTTGGAGCCAGATCTGTGGACACTGTCCACGAAAACTGCTGACTGCATGAGAAAGTCTATGGGCAGACTTATTTAAAGCATACCTACCGAGCAAAACAAAAACTTTCAACTCCAACTGCATTCAAGTTTAGCAATTTGCAATGTTGCGGTCTCTTTAGTTCCATCTCCTAATTTGACAAGATCAGCATATTCTACAAAATAAAAAAAATACAGGTAGCCCTAGGTTTGCGCAGTTTCAAAATAGCGCCTGTTTCTGGCAGTCACATGACCACCATTGAAACAACAGCTCTGCCTGCCTTTGCAGGCCTCAACTGCAAGTGGCTAGAATACTATCAGTACAGTACTATGCTGTTTCTGGTGGCTGGATCGGGGCACAGTTGGAGGATCACAGCTTGGGAAGGGGCTCTGCAGTCAAAAAAAAAAAAACTGTGGACACCTACAGTGGCACACAGAGGAATACTTGAAGGTATGGTGGCGCACACATGGATATGCGCTGATGAGACAGGGATACACATGGAGATAGACACAGGAACATAGAGACATGCTGGAGGCACACTTGGAGCTACAGAAGAACATAGGGATACACTTGGAGACATGGAGGGGCACACTTGGAGATACAGAAAAGCACAGGGGTACACTTGGAGATATGTCACACAGACGTTCATTTGGTTATATGGGGTCACAGAGCCATGCTACGGGCACAGGGGTACCCTTGGAGCATTCATTTCAAAGCTTTAAATATAGTGTATTATGTCACTTATGTCATTTCTGAGAGAGGCCTGGAACCTAACTCCCTCACTTCCCTTTACATTATAAACTGGGTTTCATCGGCTGAATGATCTTCTGTATCAGACACGGTTCTGGAGGTGTCAGATGCCTGGTCCCCTAATGTGCACTTCGTTACTACGGTCTGCTGGATGATTAAGATTTTCAGTTGGTAGGCTTTTCAAGTGAGAAAAGATCCCATGCACAGACAGCAGGACAGGGAAGTATTACACTTCTTTTAGTTTCTTTTTTTGTGACAGATTGGCTTTAACAATGTATAGACCAATCCTGCTATCAAACTCTTCCTGCCACTATTACAGCCAATACAAATAAGAGGGGTAACAGCTGATATTGCTAACCCCCTAATGAAAACATGGAGCTGCCTGGCAGTTATTTTGACCCCAAAAATAATTATAAAAGACCAGAAAGATGTCCTTTAAAGTTATTTTGAAGTTTAAAAAAAGGAATTTCAAACGCTGATGACATCCCTTAAAATGGATGCTGCTGCTTGATGTCTGAAGTTTTAGTTTCCTTCAGAATCAGCTAGTCCTCTGAGCACTGGACCATATATCCTGTTCAAGGGTGGCTCCTTTCTCCTGCAGGGTCCAATGGAGCCACCCTTGTGTGCTAGTAATCTGTGTGTTTCCATAAACACATGGGCACAGCAGAGCAAGCTACTCCCCTGCTCCAAGCTAGTAGATAGCTGCTAGAGACTGTGCTCTCCTTTTTGGTCTTGTACTGAGCAGTATGTTCAGGGAAGCTGAGCCAAGAGAGTTGGAGCCAGCTGTTCAGAAATTTGAAGTATCTGGGCAAAAAGAAAAGCTTTGCTTAACAATGTATATTTGTTTGATCTGCATTCATTATTGAAACAAAGGTTGAGCGTTTAATACTAATTTAATAACACCCCTGCACCAAGTGCAGCTGTCAAGGCAAATTACTTACCTTCTTCCCAGCTCTCCAGGCCCTGACCATCACTGTACAGCCTGTGTGTGCAAATTACCCTGGCTGAGGCACAGGTTCACTTTAAAATTGCAACTGTAACTTTTGGTGACATTGTCCCCCACCCCTTAATGAGAACTATGAGGCGAGTGCTTTTCACTCACCTCATAGTTCTAGCCGACCTGTGACAATGAGACTGTCACAGGTCGGCTCAGTAGATCGGGAGGTGAGCAAACACATACCGGCGTTCGCTCACCTCTCCATCCTGTCATGGCTCTCTGCCATGACAGGGGAGGGACTGGATTCCCCCCTCCCCGCCAGCGCTAACTGGCGGAACGGACGGGGCAGGTACAGCTGGCTCTGCCTCTAGATAGGCAGAGCCAGCTGTCAGTCAGGCAGCTGGGCGGATCCCGGCATAATTGTCGAGATCAGCTTCAGCATCTCAGTATACTGCGTGCTACAGCTTGCAGTATACTGAGCCTAGGGTGACGGGAAGACGCTAGTTTGTGTCCTCCCGTTACCCCAAGGAGAACTATGGGGAAAAGCCTTAACCCCATAGTTCTCCTTTAAGTGTAACAAAAAACACATCACCCACACCTAGAATAAAAAGAGTACCAGCCTAGCACACTTCAGTTAATTCATAAGCACCAAAGGATACCACGTCACGTACCCCTTCCTCTGGAAGATGTACACATTCAATTTATACACCATTTATACATATATCTATATACGTCACCGCACCCCGTACGGCATCTTACAGCAAGCCACACCAAACCGGGTGGGAATCCCTGCTGTCCTGGAAGGTTCCTAGAAACAGAGTTACCAGGTACGTAACTCCAATTTTCTCTAGTCACCTTCCAGGACAGCATTAGAGAGGATAAACGAGCACCATACTCACAATCAGGGCGGGACCACGGCTTGCAGTACCTTTCTCCCGAAAGCCTGATCTTGGCTTGACGTCAGATCCACTCTATAGTGTTTGACGAATGTTGCAAAACTGGACCAGGTTGCTGCTCTGCAGATTTGATCTGGGGTAGCCCCTGCTCTTTCGGCCCAGGATGCAGCCAAAGCTCTTGTGGAGTGCGCTGTCACTCGCTGTGGTGTTTTCAGGTTTTGTAGAGCGTATGCCTGGCATATAGCCATTTTAATCCACCTCCCTATGGAGCTCTTGGAGGCCCTTAACCCCAACTTTTGACCAGAAAACAGCACAAACAAATTATTGGACTTCCTAATCTCCTTAGTTTTGTCCAGGTATTCCAGAA
The DNA here is from genome assembly GCF_000935625.1 of Nanorana parkeri. NCBI lineage: Eukaryota > Metazoa > Chordata > Amphibia > Anura > Dicroglossidae > Nanorana > Nanorana parkeri. The sequence continues at coordinate 1,199,642 of NW_017306657.1, read as the reverse complement.
CGCATCGACGCACGTCGATGCCCTGTAACGCAGCCTCTTTCTCATTTGCTGGATTAGCGCAAAATGATGGAATCACTACGTCTTGTGTCCGATGAAACATCGAGACTACCTTAGGGAGAAAAGCCGGATCTGGTTTGAGAATAATCTTGTCCGGCAAAATTCTGCAGTATGCGTCTAGACTTGATAACGCATGGATCTCACTGACCCTTCTTGCTGAGACCATGGCCACTAGAAGCGCTGTTTTTAACGTTAAAGTCTTTAGTGAACATTCGGCTATTGGCTCGAAAAGGAGTTTCCAAGAAACTGCGCAGGACCACCGATAGGTCCCAAGTGGGGAAATGATTCGTACTTGGAGGCTTCGCCCTGGCCACTGCTTTGAGGAATCTCCTGATCAGTGGTTCTGCAGCCAGCCTGTGTTCCAAAAAAGTGGACAGCACTGCAATCTGCACTTTGATGGTACTGCATGACAAGTTTCTTTCTACCCCAGCCTGTAGAAATTCCAGCACTGAAACTACCTTGGTGAGTTTCGCGTTATTACCATCTGATCTCCATGCAGAATACACTTTCCACACCTTGTTGTATATTGCCAAGGTGGAAGGCTTCCGACTTGATATGAGGGTAGC
>NW_017306657.1:1191651-1198831 GCF_000935625.1 Nanorana parkeri | reverse complement strand
GCTGCAATCTGCACTTTGAGGGTACTGCATGACAAGTTTCTTTCTACCCCAGCCTGTAGAAATTCCAGCACTGAAACTACCTTGGTGAGTTTCGCGTTATTACCATCTGATCTCCATGCAGAATACACTTTCCACACCTTGTTGTATATTGCCAAGGTGGAAGGCTTCCGACTTGATATGAGGGTAGCAACGACCCTCTCCCTAACAGCAGGTCCTTTTCAGAAACCAGGCCGTGTTTTTTGGATGTGGAGGCATACTTTACATTGCATTGTATGCATCTCTTAATCGAGCTGCTGCAGCTTTCTGCAAAACAAAAACGACCAAGCCATAGTAAGCAACATCCATCCTCCAACACTGTGTCTACCCCAATTCTCATGCCCCCCAAACACTGAGAAATAACCGGCAAAAGGAATGGGGAACTCCCCCTCTCTTACCTTAGAGCTGCCGGCACCAGGATCCCCCAGATCAATTGATGCCATCATGGTACTTGAGTCACCCGCTGGGCTCCCTGGCCCCTCCGACTCCAGCTCCTGTGCCCCACCATTGGTGCCCCCCCTTGCGTGTGTGGGCACCGCAAGAGCCTTACGACCCACTGCTTCAGCTGTGTTGGCCATCTGTAGCGTGACCGAGCGGTTGTTGCAGCTTGGGTCTTATGACCCTCTCACCCGGAAGTGACGTCAGACGCCCGCGCCGATTTCGCGCGTCACTTCCGTCCCCGCACGTCCGCCGGAGAATCCATTCCCCCTACCACGAGGGCCACACAACTGCCTGAGAGGATGCGCCGGGCAGCGCCTAATCGCTGCCTCACCGAGGATGCCCGTGGCCGACCCCTGTTGCACCGGATCAAGGTAGGAGAATCGCCGTAAACCGCCGCCGCTGAAGCAGGGGTATCTGTGGTAGGGGAGCTCCCCTGAGCCCGCTACACCAATGGTCTAGCTGCCCTGCATACACTTATGCCGGGAAGCTATGGCACCAAGTTTAGACAGTTGGGGCTGTCCCGGAAGCCCCCCTTCATGGATACCCTAGGTCCACTGACCCTTTGCTGTACCCCTGTCGGGGGGAAGCCCCTGCTCACCAGCACGTAGGCCTAGGAAAACAACAAACATTACAATGTCCTGCTCGGCCGGAGGAAACACAAAATAACTGAAGTGTGCTAGGCTGGTACTCTTTTTATTCTAGGTGTGGGTGATGTTTCCTGTGGGAGGAGCCTATCTCTCTAATGCTGTCCTGGAAGGTGACTAGAGAAAATGTACTTTGTTCCTCACTCCTGCGTTTTTCACTTTGTGGCCCTTACAGTCTTTGTGAGAAGATCAGATGGGTCCTCTTCCTGGTGCACATATCACACAACTCAATTAATTCCTATTGGATGAACCGTACTCCACTGAAAGGCTGGGGTCAGTATGCGTATTGACCAACCATAGGACTGAACAGAGCCACAGCATGCAAGAGGACCAAGCTGTGATAATTGGCTTGCAAAAGCTGTGCAGCACCAGGCAGCCCCACGGTGCAGATCTTGAGGCGGGAAGAAGGTAAAGTATTTAATCTAGTATTGCCGAGTGAACTTGTGTGGGGTTTTATTTAGGTAGAACTTCACTAAAAGTGACATCTTCCTTTCATATAATTCACTGCAAGAATATTTTCATGCCAGCTCACAGGGGAATAGGAGTGTACTTTCTAAAGTCTGTGCTATACAACTCTCTACATTACCCTGCAAGGCAGTTTTGAATCTGGTTGTTGTAAATCTTTTTTTATTGCCATCTGGTCTTCACCAGGGTGATTTCTGCTCACTTCCCACCATGACACAACCAATAGTTCACCCCTTTTTCCGCTATGTGAGGAATATCGAAATATCTCTGAACCTGCAGGGTGAATGAAAAATCTACTGGTGTATGGCAGCTTTAGGTAGCGTACAACAGATCAGATTCTGCACAGTCCCACTCTACACTGCTTGGCTTTATTCTGTGCCAGGCAGTGGTCACTTGCATTTTATTTAAAGCTGTTAGGCTCCATTGCACAGGCATCTTAATATGCTGCATGAAGAAGAATGGGAAGGTTGAGCTTTCATCCCTACAGTCTATTTCAATTAAATTGCATCTTAAGCCATGAATAAAAATGTTATATATTGCAACACAACCCAAGAACAAAATAACAAATTTCGTTACTCACCTTTGGATTATGCTGTTTCCTACAAGAGCACTGGACACTGGCAAACAAAATTGCAGGTCAGCCGAGAGCTACTTCGGTTGTTTGTCACAATCGCTGACCTGCGCTGGGTAATGGCTAGTTGGCAGTGGATACACCGGCCTCCAAGTCCAATGTTTCACCTGCCAGGCATAACCCAGTGCAGGCCCCCTCTGCTTCAGTCATTGGCTTCCTAGCAACCAATGGCATCAGGCAGGGCCCGCTGCTACAACTACAAGTGATATGGGCAGCGGTACAGCCACGCAGGTCACTTGTATTAGGGGGGGGATAACAGTCCCACTGTATTAGATACCTCCAGCTCTCACTCTGCTATTGGCTGCAGGGCTGCTGGCAGTGTGCTCACTGATGCAGCCATCTGTGGCTTGGAAAGATGTTGACCTCTGCTTCTAGAATCTGTCAAGTTATCAGTCTTCCCTGATGGAGGTAAATGCAGCTACTTCCTATGTTCCCATTCCTGAGGCTTTACAGTCATGCAGGATTTTATTCCCCACATGGGTTTCCTGTCTATACACATGGTGAGCACTTTGGTTAAGTATTGGACTGCAGAGGCTTTGTCCAAAACTTGCTTAATCCTCATGGCCTTCGAGGGACAATGTTTCTCTGGCTCTACCCTTAAAGCAATCAGACGCTGCTGAAAGCAGGACCACTCATAGTAACATGACCATCAAAGATGCTGAGAGCAGGACCACTCATCTTAAGAAACCAAAAGAACATGCTCCAGAGTTAGCTCCCTATCTGTTAAGAAACATTCCTTTTTTAGGCCACTGACATGGCCCCCAGTCTAAGGCTCAAAGTCTGCTAAATCATCAGACAAGTCTTCCTCTGCATGAAGGTCCATACTCACTTCCCAAAATATGTTAACCTTTACAGCCACTTGGATAGCTTGCATCACAAAATCTGGGTGCGGGAGGTGGTTTCCAGGGGATAAAAGCTGGTGTTCGGACTCCCTACCCCACCACCATTCTTCCTGTGTCAATACAGAGATTAGCAGAGCTTCAAACCCTATCAGGTCTTCTGGACCAAGCTGTTATGGCCTTGATTCCTGTGAAACAATGTTTTTGCAGGGGGTTGTTTCCAAACCCACAAGGGAACGTACACCCCACCTGGGATCTCAAAGCTCTGAATGTATGCAAGCTAATAAATTCCACATGGACTCCCAACTTCTGCAGCCATCAAGTACGTGTAGCCCAATGTCCCATCTTTCTAGCGCTTTGGTTTGGGGCCATGCTATTCAGTCTCACATCTGCACCTTGTATTTTTAAAGTGCTGGAATTTAAACAGCGCTCTGTTGGCACAGGTTCAACTGTCCACACATTACAAATGCTGAATTGGATCCCACCCCTTCAGAAATTAGTGCTGAAAGCTTCCTAATTTGGAATATCTGGGACTAGTCCTAGACACATCAGGCCAGAGTGTTACCCAAGAGAAACTCATCTAGCCACACACTTATACTCCTTTGTAGTCTAGCCCCCAGTTTTACAATTTACATTTTTCTATACTTAATCACCCAAAGAAAAAAAAATCCCCATTAACTGCAAGTATTGTTAACAGCTCAGTCCAAAAAAACATTGCTTATACACAGCAATTTCCAACAGAAATGACCAAGAGTTTTTAATCAATGCCATAAATGTGAAAAAGATGTACGATTCTTTTAAGACTTGTATATATGCCAGGCATAAATGCTGTGGTTAGGTAAAAAAAGGGCAGCCATTGAACTTTGTGCCACATACCAAATCTTGGGCATGGACTAAACAGAGTAGGTTTTGGATTGTGCAAGTGGAGGAATCATACAAGAAAGTGCCTGGTAAAATTTAACTCAAGACCCCCATTGCGGCAAAGTATGCCAACTGCTAAGCTCTGCTGTTCTGGGCTCAATTCCCACCAGACGCTAGCAGATACAAAAACAGATCAGTTAATATGGGAGTAGGGCAGAGTGAGGTCAGGACTTCAGAAACTTAGTGGTATAATCTAAAGTGAATGTATTCTAATGTGCTGCAGAATTTGTTTGGGGGGGGGGCACCTGTCAGTGAAGCCCACACACACCACTCTCGACTAATACAGGACACCATATTTTACAGCAAACTGTTTTTATTAAATATTCCCACTTAAGTTCATCAAAAGGGTTATTTCTGTAGAAGAAAAAAAAAAAAAAAAAAAATGATTAAACAGGCGCTCAACTTGTCAAATGCAAATCAAACGAAGTGAAACTTACTGCTGGGCATTCAATGTCTCCACTGTTAATATCGTCAATTACATCATGTGCGGGTCTGCCATCAATATTGCAGCCAACGGATTGAGATGTGCCCAGAATCTCCTTGATGGTTCCTAGAACAAGGAGGTATAACAATCACTTTCAACATCATTGGTCAGGCAAGTTTGCCAGGAAAGTCATCAGTACAGATGGCAACAGTGCTCAGAGATGGACAGTTGACATGTTTAGCTCTTTACACCTTTAGTACTTACCAGATAGTTCTCTGGCCAGGGAACGATGTCTCATTTGACGAGCAATGGCGACAACTTCATCAAAAGTGATGCTTCCACTGTGTTTAACTGTTCAATTAAATAGAAAGGGTTAAGTAAACATATGACCCCTTCAATGAGCAGAGTAACAACTTAGTGACATTAAACCCTCAGATTTTTTTTAACAAACCAATACTGTAATGTGCGCCTTACTGTAATCCATGGTAGTTTCCCTTCTCTTTGCTGCTCTTCCTTTTAAATCCGTATCTCTTCTCATGCTGGGCAGAACTTGTTTTGCAGCAGACGGCCTTGTCTCAGGAATGGATACACGGTGTTACTATAGGCTGTAACCTGAGCCAGCACTACAGGAAGAGGCAGTCAGCTGCAAAGGGAAGTTCTCCCCAAGCATGAGAAGTCATGAGGATTTAAAAAGGAAGAGCAGCAAAGAGAAGGGAAACAACCATGGATTACAGTAAGGCACACATTACAGTATTGTTTTATGTTAAAAAATCTGAGGGTTTGTCACTTTAATACAAATGTCTCCAAACTTTCGGCACAGAGTCACTCACTGGTAGAGTGAGCCTGTTTCCTAAGCTGGAGATTGATCTTAGCACACCACTGGAATATGACCAGTCACATTTGAATGGCATAGTGGCGGGTGGCTGGGCAAAAAAACAAAACACCTAATTGATGGGGTGGCCTGTGAAATGGCAAAGGGTTTAGTTATTGAGAACATGCAGTGAACTTCATGCTCAGACAAATACCCAAGCCCTAAACAAGTCATTTTCTGCTTATTTTAAGCGAGTAACCCAAAATATTAAAGTGTCAGAAAGAGAGCCAGGGCAATATGGTCCCTCATGGTTTTCATTAAAGAAAAACTGCAGGCCACACCCAAAACGTGACTACTAAAAAAACTCTCCAAAAAAACCCATCAGAATGAGCATTTTGAAGGGTCTGATAACACTTACTGTTCTTCTGCTTCTTCCTGTCACGTGGAGGCTCCTTCAAGGCCTTGATGATCAAAGCAGAGGCAGATGGCACAACCTCAATCTGTGAAAGAAAGAAATTCAGTATCCTAATCACATAATTCCTGCCTCAGTTAATGAAACCTTCACCCAGTACAGGCGTGTAACCAGTCTTTCGGCACAGGATCAGTCACATGAAGAAAGATACTGTTTCCTAAGATGGGGTTTGCTCTTAGCTCACCACTGGAATATACTAGGTCACAGGCAGACCAGCATAGTGGCGGGTGGCTTTTACAGGACATTTAAAGGGTCTTTCCACTTTGGGATGACACCTATTTTATAATTGTTACATGTAGAAATCTTAGTTTACATTTACTTGGGTTAAGGTTTCTTAATGTCTTAATGGTTAAAATTTCTACTTGCTTCTTTGTAAAGTTAGGAAAGGCTGAGAGGGGTTAAAGGATTACAACCCTAGCTTCTCTATAGTATGCCAATACAGTTAAAGGACTATGGGGTAACGCCCCCCATAGTTCTCTTTAGTACATATCCTCCCATGCCCCGAAGCGCAGTATATAGCGGCCTATTGCCCACTATATACTGAAGACGCTGCAGCCGGGACACATCCAGACAATGCCGTCAAGATCCACCCCGCTGGCTGAGCGACAGCAGGCTCTGCCTATCTAGAGACTGACAGTCACCGCTCTATGCAGGGAGATGATTGGGGAGCAAGTGGGGGTATGTTTTCGCTCACTTCCCCATCAATAGAGCCGATGTGTGGCAGTTTCAATGTCACACGTCGGCTCTAACTATGGGGATGAGTGTAATTCACTTACGCCATAGTTCTCCTTTAAAGGATAAAATCCTACAACTACACTTGCTGCTTGAACAAATTATCCAAACTACAGTCACAGACCTTACACTAAACTTGATCACCAAGAATTAAATCCTGGCAAGCCAGAAAGTCATCTGCTGTCACATTGCAGTCCAATCAACGCTGACATCAGAAAGGAAACAATCTATGTGCAACTGCTAAACCTGATGGCGCTAAAAAAAAGGGACAGTCTTTGCTACCTTGCTTTTAAAAAGATAGGCTCTATGGCTGCCATTTACATTCTGGGCTTACTACCTAGTAAAACTACCTAGTGCAGGGGTAGAAAAACTATGGCTTCTAAGCTGTGGTGCAACTACAACTCTTTGAGGCATTGGAATACTGACAACCACAGGCATCACGCCAAGTGCACATGCTTGTTTCTTATTCACTGACCTAGATCAGGATAACTGTCCTGTTACATGCACTTTTCAAGCCAACTAAGCCTTTGCCATAATACTTTCTTTACAAAGTCCCTTCTTGAAAGGCTGTAGGAGGACACAACAGGTCAACCAATGTTCGTAAAGAGAATTACCTGGGCCTGTCTGTTCTGGATGGTCAGTTTCACAGTGATTCTCAAGCCCTTCCAGTCACCAGTTGCCTTGGCAATGTCATCACCAACCTTTTTGGGAGACTGAAAGAAAAAAAAGGAAGACATTTTACAAAAATAGCCCAACATTAAACC
>NW_017306657.1:1176785-1191418 GCF_000935625.1 Nanorana parkeri | reverse complement strand
TCCAAAACCCGATTTTGCATTTAACGGTAATTCTTGGGGGGGGGGGTGTAACGCAGCACAAAGCAGACTATCAGGTGTAATGAACACTAGCAGAGTGTCCCATTAATATAAGCATAATACTCAAGACTAAAAGAACAGGATTTTGGAAATGACATTCACACATGTTGGTGTGCTACAGAATATTCAAGATGAGATCACATCACACCGCCAGTAAAAGGACTGCCGTTTTTCCATGCAAGAGGGTCAAAAATAAAATAAAAAATACACCAAGCAGATCAAAATATGTATTCTCAGTGAGTGAGGATTGAGACACTGAATTGCCTGCAAAAGTCATAGCATATATAATGCTATCCACAGATCTAGCAGCCAGACATCAGTACTATAGTCTGCAGATTCTGCTCAGCAAGCACATTCATCCACCTGAGCCTTGAGGAACAAAAATCAGGGATCAAGCCAGAAAGGTCATTCATGCCAAACGGCTACTAAGACCTCTCCAAAACCATCAACGAGGACTGGAGATAGTGGGAAGTTTTCCTGGGAAAACAAACTTTGCTTTCTGGTAAACACACTGACAATTTGAGAGTGGAAGTTAGAACTTCAATGTTTTACTGCCATCTGCACTTTCCAACACTTCCTGTTCATCTCCCCAATGGGGTAACATACAAAATTACCTAAGTAACCTTTAAGACTTCCCCAAAGTTAAAACAATTAAGATTTTAGGATTTAAGATATGATAGGCAAACCATAAAAATTTACTAAACTTACCAAACCCAGAGGTCCGATTTTGGGGGCCAGAGCCGAAGTGGCTCCTACCTCACCACCGGTGCATCTCAGGAAAACTACAAAGCAAAAAAAAGACACATGGAAGTTAACACAGAACTAATCAGCATCCAAACACCACTTCTAAATGCATTAGACATGTACTCAATCTTTCGGCACAGAACTAATCACACATAGACAAGTTCTGTTTCCTAAGAGGAGGTTTCTCTAAGCTCACCACTGGAATATACCCAGACACACCAGACTGGTATAGTGGCGGGTGGCTATCTAGGGAGGATGATTTAATGTGACACTAAACTCAAGAATCCTAAAAATGCATCCAAGTACCTTAACCATCTACAGAAATGTATCTTATTTGTGTATCACTCAGCTGTAGATCCTCAAATCATCTCTGAATTGGTGCTGACACCATCCTTCCTTCTGGAGGGTGGCTACTTTTGTACCACATGGTCCCTGTGTGTGTTGTAAAGTAGTCACCGCTCCAAGCTAACTCCTGTGATGGACTACAATCTCAAGTTTAGTTAAGACAGTTTAGTTAAGACTACAATGTCAATACATATCAGCCATCTGGGCAGCGAGCTTGGTGTGGTGGCTACATTACAACACACACAGGGACCATGGGGAACAGAAGTAGCCACCCTCCAGAAGGAAGGACAGTGTGAGCTCCAATTCAGAGATGATTGGAGGATCTACAGCCGAGTGATACAAAGATACATTTGTTAGTTAAGGTACTGCAATGCATTTAAGATTTAACTTCTGAGTTTAGTGTCACTTTAAAAACTGTATAAATGTGTGATATGACAGTTTATCACTCTTCTAATGTTCAGAAAATGCCAGACTTAATGAGGCGAGGCAATTATGTCCATCACACTTACCTTTGTCAACACAACCTAGAGATCTTTGGGTGCAAAATCTGCACACATTTTCTCTTAGCTCCCAGCAGATAACTAAATGTTGATGAACCCCCCACAGATCTCTATGGGTCTGACAACGAATCCCAGCTGCCTGCACTAGTACACAGTTTGCAAAAGGATGCTACTTAAATTGGAATCCTTAGGTCTGCGAGTCAGGTGAACACAGGCTTACTGCAAAATAAAGCAGCCATCTTTAAGATAAGCAGTACTTTGTCCATCAGCGATAAAGCACCAGGTTCACTAGCTTACAGTTCTCTCAAGCTTCATACCCAGACCCTCACTACACCACTGGCAGCAAGGCCCCCTAATGGAGCTCACACCGGGCCAAGAACTCTTCTCATCCCTATGTAATAACACTGGGTGCCAGAATAGCCATTTAAAAGAAAGACAGCTACAGAAACCCGTAAGGGTTTGCAACTCTTCCACACTACATGCTGAGTAAATAAACATTTTGCTAAGGCCTCATTTGAACTAACCCTGTTGACAGACATAGCATTTGTTTTATGTACTATGGTGTCAGTTCACAGCAAGGCGCTGCATCGGGCAGCCTGCACCCTACTGGAGTGCACTGTGAGGTGCTACAATACAACCCAATGCAGCACAGATTTGAATTGATAATTTTGTGGCATTTCAATAGCAATAGATAGGGAACAGCACAATATGCATCATCATAAAGCCCATAGACAACACAGACCCGCTGGCACAGAGTATACACAGCATAACATGCACCCGCTGGTGTGAATGGACCCCTAAGATGCACTTCAGAGCCACAAAAAATATATTACACAAACCCTACTGCTACCGATAATACCAGCTACTGTACAGATCAGGGTGACTGTGTCCAGGAGTTACTGGGGTATACAACTAGGAATCTGTGGCCCCATCCTCCATAGGCCTTAATGGTTATGTAAAAACAAATTAGCTAGAGAAGGGCCTCACTAGCAGTATACAGGGCCAAGGCTCCATCCAGCACAGGCCACAGCTTCTATACTGGGTCATCCACAGATCTGCAATTGAATGTAGACAGCACCAGTATCACTGTACCCCAATATTGGACCGGTCACGGACCCATATACACTACACCGAAGTCTGGCAAAAGAGCATGACGTCACAGCCTCGTCTATAACAATCTGCACAAGTGGGGTGAATGAAGAGAACCTGTCCCCAGCCTGAGGAGATGGAAAGCACATTACCACGCAGACACGTGACTCCGCTGCGGCTTGCCCGGGATAGGGGGCCCTCGGCTGGGCGGCTCGCATTCCCCCGTCCCGCCTCACGTACCGATTTTAATTTCGGTGGGGTCGAACTTAGGAGGCATGTCTGTGCCGGACTAGGGGAGCTCCGCTTCTCTCGGACCGGTTTCGGTGTCGGATGAACCCAGATTCGGGACGACCGAAGAACAGTTGCACCTCTACCAGCGGGGAAGCGGGATGAGAAAGAGGGCGTGACCAGGGCGCCGCCGAACTATTAAAGCGCCAGATCTCGCGGGAAGACTGGGTAGATATCGCGAGATCTTGGAGTAACGTCTTATAGCTGCCATCTTGTGTGTGGCAACACACACAAGATGGCCGGTTTAGTTAGAACTAAGAGGTTTGCCCAAGAAAGCTCTTCTGCACGAGCGCCAGCCGCGGCATTGCCCTATACACATACTCCACAGCAATGAAGTATTAAAATGAACTAGGATCACACTAATACAGCACGTTATGAAAGGAGAACTATAAGGTGAGTGCACTCACCTTATAGTTCTCCTTTCATAACGTGCTGTATTAGTGTGATCCTAGTTCATTTTAATATTTCATTGCTGTAGTGTAGTGTATGTGTATAGGGCAATGCCGCGGCTGGCGCTTCTGCAGAAGAGCTTTCTTGGGCAAACCTCTTAGTTCTAACTAAACCGTAAGTCAGGCAGTTGGTGAACTCGATAACTTGGAACTTTCGATAGAAAAGGCCTTCCTGGGCTGTGATCATGAAGCTGATCTTTACAAATAGTTTTTGTATATAGCTAGCAATCATATTTCAGATTGTAGCTTTTTAGTGTGACTGATGCTAGTTGTTCTGCATAAAGCTGCTGGGAGTAGGGTTACCACCTGGCTGGGATTCACCCGGACAGTCCAGTTTTTAAATCCTGTGTCCATATTTCGGGCCAGCTGTCACCCGGACACAAGATACTAAGTGCCGGCACTTTACATTTTTTGGCAGATGCGGCTGCCTAAGGTCCTATGCTTGCTGGGGACCTTGGCAGCCTTCCTGTGAGCAGCAGGCACCTGTAAACACCTCTGTCTTCGTGACACCATACTGCCCGCTTCTGTACCCCTCGGGAGACACATTACGCAGCCTACACAGCACTCGTGAAAGCCTGCATAGCCCACCTGAGACCCTACACAGCCACCTGAGAGCCTGTATAGCCCACTTGATAGGCTGTATAGTCCACTCGAGAGCCTGCGTAGATCACCTGAGAGTGCGCACAGCCAACCTAAGAGCCCACATAGCCCATCTGAGAGCCCGCATTGCTCACCTTAGACTGCGCACAGCCCACATAAGAGCCCGCATAGCCCACCTGAGAGTCCGCATAGCCCACCTGAGAGTCCGCACAGCCAAGCAGAGAGCCTGCATAGCCCACCTGACTCTGCACAGTCACCTGAGAGCCCACCTGACTCTACACAGCCACCTAAGAGCCGGCATATCACACCTGAGAATCCGCACAGCAACCTGAAAATTGCTGCACAAAGCGCTAGAGTGTTCGGGTTTCACTTGAAGAATAGGTAGCAACCCTAGCTGGGAGGCATCATAAAATGGATAGTTTATGTAGTGCCAGGACCCAGTGGCGGAGCTACACATTCCGCCACCCGGGGCAAAGACTCAAAGTAGTTCTCTCCTAGGAGAAGTTCCCCATCCACACCCCTCCCACACTTCTGGGCTCATTTCTTTTGCTGCTGCGGCGTCCATCCTGATCCATTGTGGAGGTGAGGCTTCAAATCACCTCATTGTACAGTGCTGCTGTGCTAATTAAAGAGCCACTTCTGGGCTTCACGGTGCACCTTCTATCTAATCTGTCATGGAGGAGAGACTTGAATGAAGTGATTTCAAGCCTCACCTCCGTGCTGGATCAGGAGGTGCACTGCCGCACCAAAAGAAAAGAACACAGAAGCGGGTCCAAAGATACTGATCCGACACGGAGGTCAGCCACACAGCAATACATTATACAGCACTGCAGAATACTACCAGCTATAAAGGACTACAAATCCCAGCAATATATTATACAGCAATGCAGAATACCACCAGCTATAGAGGACTACAAATCCCAGCAATATATTATACAGCAATGGAGAATACCACCAGCTATAGAGGACTACAAATCCCAGCAATATATTATACAGCAATGCAGAATAATACCACCAGCTATAGAGAACTACATATCCCAGCAATACATTATACAGCAATGCAGAATACCACCAGCTATAGAGGACTACAAATCCCAGCAATATATTATACAGCAATGTAGAATACCACCAGCTATAGACAACTACAAATCCCAGCAATCCATTATAGAGCAATACAGAATAATATACAGCTACATACTCTATGTTGCTCCTGGGTGGCAACTTGATGACTCCAGAGTCTCAGGAGGGCTGTGTGGGGTCTTCAGTGGGCTGTGCGGGGTCTCATGAGGGCTGTGCAGGGTCTCCAGTGGGCTGTGCGGGGTCTCAGGAGGGCTGTGCGGGGTCTCAGGAGGGCTTTGCAGGGTCTTAGGAGGGCTGTGCGGGGTCTCACAAGGGCTTTGCAGGGTCTCATATGGGCTATACGGGGCCTCAGGAGGGCTTTGCAGGGTCTCATGTTGGCTGTGGGGGTCTCAGGTGGGCTTTGTGTGGTCTCAGGAGGCTGTATGGTATCTCAGGAGGGCTGTGTGTGGTCTCTAGGAGGCTGTGTGTGGGCTTAGGGGGGCTGCGCGGGGTCTCACCAGCTACACACAGCTACATACAGCTACCGTGTTTCCCCGAAAATAAGACAGTGTCTTATTTTTTTTTTTTTGCACGAAATAAGACACTAGGTCTTATTTTCGGGGGATGTCTTACCTGGCTGGGGGAGGACCGGACGAGGTCCCGGAAGGCGGCGTGCTGTTGCCGGTCCCGGCGGATGATATTCCGCTTCCATCGTGCGTGCGGGCGGGAGCTGCGGCCGGCAGGCGTGTGGGCGGGAGCAGCGGCCGTTCTTAACATGTAAAAATCAATTACATGGGCAGCTACTACGGAAGTAAGATCTAGCGCTATCTTCAGGGATTTCTGTAATATAAGACCTACCCCGAACTAGGTCTTATATTCGGGGTAGGTCTTATATTACAGAAATCCCCGAAGATAGCGCTAGGTCTTACTTTCAGGGTAGATCTTACTTTCGGGGAAACACGGTACATACTCTATGTTGCTCCTGGGTGGCAACTTGATGACTCCAGAGTCTCAGGAGGGCTGTGGGGTCTCCAGTGGGCTGTGCGGGGTCTCAGTAATGTAGAATACCACCAGCTATAGACAACTACAAATCCCAGCAATCCATTATAGAGCAATACAGAATAATATACAGCTACATACTCTATGTTGCTCCTGGGTGGCAACTTGATGACTCCAGAGTCTCAGGAGGGCTGTGTGGGGTCTTCAGTGGGCTGTGCGGGGTCTCATGAGGGCTGTGCAGGGTCTCCAGTGGGCTGTGCGGGGTCTCAGGAGGGCTGTGCGGGGTCTCAGGAGGGCTTTGCAGGGTCTTAGGAGGGCTGTGCGGGGTCTCACAAGGGCTTTGCAGGGTCTCATATGGGCTGTACGGGGCCTCAGGAGGGCTTTGCAGGGTCTCAGGTTGGCTGTGGGGGTCTCAGGTGGGCTTTGTGTGGTCTCAGGAGGCTGTATGGTATCTCAGGAGGGCTGTGTGTGGTCTCTAGGAGGCTGTGTGTGGGCTTAGGGGGGCTGCGCGGGGTCTCACCAGCTACACACAGCTACATAGGGTCTCAGGTTGGCTGTGGGGGTCTCAGGTGGGCTTTGTGTGGTCTCAGGAGGCTGTGTGGTATCTCAGGAGGGCTGTGTGGGGTCCCAGGAGGCTGTGCGGGGTCCCAATAGGGGTCAGGAAGGTCTCTTGGGTGGCAGTGTTTCCCAGGAAGGAGGAGATGTGCGGCCATCATTGTAAACAGGCGCACCCAGTTCACAGGAAGGCTGCTGAGATCGCCAGCAAGCCAGGACCTCAGACAGCCGGTTCAGTTTCAAAATGTAAAGTGCTGGTATTGGTGTCTAGTAAATGGCTGGTATCGGTGCATCCCTAGTCGGTTGCTCACCCTACTGGCGGCACCCCTACTGATGCGGCGTCCAAGGCACATGCACCCCTAGTTTCGGCCCTGCCACCCAAGGGTAAAATGTTAAAGTGTGCCCTCCACTAACATCAGCTCTATAATTCAAAAAACTAAAAAAAAAACCTAAGGGAATGAAGGAGTTAACAAAATAATCACCATTAACCTAAAATATAATACATTTTAGGATTCAAAAAATAATTAGGGTAACTACAAATGTTATTCTGTGAATTATCTCTTTTATAAAGGGACTAGAACAGGGTTGGAAAACTTGTCCCTCCAGCTATGCTTTAACTACAAATCCCAACATGTCACTGCCTCTGGGAGTCATGCCTGTAACTGTCAGTCTTGCAATGCCTCATGGGACTTGTAGCTGGAGTTGCCCAGCTCTGCACTAGAATCATGTTTCTGGTACAAACCATTTCTTTTCATTTAATGCTACAAAAAAAATGCAAATTTTAAAAGTTTACAAATGAAGTAAATTTAGCTATTGATAAAAATGGATTATGGACTAATAAGGGCTAAATGTTGTTTTTGTCAATTTGCTTTTTACTTTACACACAAAACAATTCATGAATCAAAACTACAATAGTAGCTTTCATTCATAAATGGTTGCAGGGCTGGACCTGAAATGTCAAACTGATAGCTAGGTCCTGAAGATTACAAATGGAGAAGGCAGCTCTCCTTGTGTAATCATCAGAGTGCTGTGACAGCCAGTGTTCTATCACAGATTGTGACTGCGTTAGAATGTGTGACCGGGGGAGCGGGTTAATGTTTATTCTCACTGTGTAATGCCTATATAAGGTTGATGATTCTGTTACTGATGTGTCATTCTGAGCCTGATGAAGGGGACCCCCTGCGGCCCTGAAAGCGCTTGTATTGGATGGCAATGTGCAATTAAAATGGATCATTGATTTACAAAAACCGGTGTGCTGGTGACATTATTCCTTTTTAAAAAAAAAATGTTTTGACCGGTCACACAAGGTGTAGAATTCACAGCTTTCTCCGCTGTTCCCGGGCAGATCGGCATTGCAGATGGCAGGTGCAGGAGAACCGATCTGCCCTGGAACAGCTGATCAGTCCTGAAATCTCACTCCTATCCGACTTTGTATTGCACTCACAAAGTCAGAGAGAAGTGAGATTTCAGGACCGATCAGCTGTTCCAGGGCAGATGGGTTCTCCTGCACATACCATCTGTGATGCCGATCTGCCCGGGGAAATGCGGAGAAAGCTTCGAATTCTACACCTTTTTTCCGGTCACACATTTTTACCCCGGAAAAAAATGGGCATGACTACGTTAGAATGTGTGACCACGTGACTGGTCACACATTCCACCACCGAAAATATGGGCGTGATTACATTAGAATGTGTGATCACGTCAACGGTCACACATTCTAACGCAGTCACCATCTGTGTTAGAACACCGGGCACTGTGCTCTGTTTACAGAATGGGTGGCTATCACAGTGACAGTGGAGCAGAGTGCTGCTGGTTACACAGGGAGAGCTGCACTCTCCCAGTGTAATCAATAGAACTGAGCTGTCAGTTTAGCTTTTCGGGGCGCACTTCCTGTAATGTAAAGCACTTGTGTGTCCCATGGGCTTTTGCAGTCATGGAAACTCTCACTGCCTGAACCTGGAGCCAAGTGATAATTAAGATCTCCAGTGTAAAATTATAAAACGTACTCCTGCCAAGGCTTAGGACATGACAAGGGAAGCAGAAGTTTGACATGGGAACTGGTGGGTATCATTCCTGCAAACCTGTTTGGCCTCTGGGACTGGAGAATTGGCTCAACAACTCCCGTTACCAGGAGGCGCTTGTCAGTCTATGGTGGGTGCCACTTCAGCCTTGGCCTGGCCCTGCATATTTGATACAGTCCTAAAATATAGTCCATACTTTTTTGTTTAGTCTTCGATAAATGTTGCATCACTTCATGTCCTGACACAACAGGAAGTGAGCGGAGATCTATCCAAGGGAAGTAAAATTCTGCCTTAGATGGTTGTCCCCGGAACAAGTGTCCCATTTGAAGGTTTCCTCTCTACGTAGTTGTCAAACGTCCAGAATCCTGGGGAAGATTGTTGGGTTTTTGTCAAGGATCTAGCACACTGCGGCAGTGGATGCCAAGTGCTGGAATGCTCTACAGTTACTGTACTGTCAGGTTGAGTGACTTTTTACCCAGCATACAAGGTCAGCAGAGTGGCAGCATTATGGGATTGTGTGCTGAGGTAAGTGGCAGAGATGGAATTAGGACTTGTGTTGACAAGCTTTGGACTTGTGGGGCTAACTTCAGTTTGAGATGCTTCTGAGATCATTTAGAATTCATTGACAGGAACATTTCATCTGCAGTTGACCTCCTTTTGACCTGCTTCAAGCCATCTTTGTGTTTTCCTTCCATAGGGATGCAAAACCCCTTTGAAGTGAATAAAAACCCATCAACACAGACCCTAAAATATTTCTCTCACTGACACCAACAAGGAGGTTCCATTTCGCTCCAATGACACTAGCAAAAGGCTTTTTTTTTTATTTCACTGACACCAGCGATGGACTTATATTAAGTTTACAGGCATCACCAATGAGACAAGCAATAAGGCAATTTTTTTTCTGCACAAAACTATGATGAGTCTTATTTTTACTCCTACCGACACCAATGATGGGGCTTATTTTTTACTCCTACCGACACCAATGATGGGGCTTGTTTTTACTCCTACCGACACCAATGATGGGGCTTATTTTTACTCCCACTGACACCAATGATGGGGCTTATTTTTGCTCCCACTGACACCAATGATGGGGCTTATTTTTACTCCCACTGACACCAGTGATGGGGCTTATTTTTACTCCTACCGACACCAATGATGGGGCTTATTTTTTACTCCCACTGACACCAATGATGGGGCTTATTTTTACTCCCGCTGACACTAATGATGGGGCTTCTTTTTTTTTTCTTAATCCAATACTTTTTTTTATTTTAGTGGTACAATGCATAAAACAGACGTATACATCCATAATTACATATTAAAACAACAATATACAACAGATGACAATACAATTAAACCCACAAAAAAAAACACTCTCTTTATAAAATTAATTTTCCTCTCAACATACCATATTTCTTAAACCATGTTACTCCTCAAAATACCAATAATTAATAGGAGAGATATTATACCCAGGGTCCTTTACTATATTCAATCCACTTATCCCACATTTTACCATATTTGTCCATAGTGATGGGGCTTATTTTTACTCCCACTGACACCAATGATGGGGCTTATTTTTGCTCCCACTGACACCAATGATGGGGCTTATTTTTACTCCCACTGGCATCAGTGATGAGGCTTATTTCTCTCCCACTAGCATCACTCATGGAGCTTATTTTTACTTCCACTGGCATCAATGATAAGGCTTATTTTTCTCCCACTAGCATCACTGATGGGGCTTATTTTTACTCCCACTGGCATCAATGATTAGGCTTATTGTAATTCCCCTGGCTTAAATTAAGGGGCCTTGTTCTTGTTGGAAATACAAGAGCTTATGCTAATGTACTGTTATATCTTTTGAGCACTAGATGATGCTGTAGTGCAATTTCAGTCTCTATTCTTATGCATGCTCATCTATGATCTATATGTTTCCTGCATGATGCTGTATGCACAGATGTATTCTTCTTATAAGCAAGTAAAACTTAATTCAGCATTCCTCAAGATCTCAGTGCTTCATCTAAACACATAACTAACAGGTTATGGGCGCAGACACTGAACAGAATACTGCAAGTCAGCCAGAGCCGCAGCCAAGCTACTGAAAGATGGCAAGTAGTTCAGATATGGAGTTTGCAATCGCAAAGCTCAACAATAGCAACTAACACCTATGGAAGTTCAAGCTTGAAATGCTGCTAAGCAACGACAACTTGTGGCAAGTACTAAGTACAGACAGACCCAGTAATGGACCCACGGTGGAATGGGACGAGAAGAACAGTGCTGTTATTATTATTATGCAGCATTTATATAGCGCCAATAGTTTGCGCACCGCTTTACAATATAAGGAAGATGTCGCAACGCTTCTTAAAACTCAACCTTTCAAAAGCTGAGCTCTTGATATTTCCTCCCAGCCGTGCACCTTCCTCCAACTTTTCTCTTCAGATTGTTAACACAACTATCCAACCCTCCTCCCATGCCAAGGTTCTAGGTGTCATCCTTGACTCGGACCTCACCTTTCTTCCCCACATCCAATCGCTATCCAAATCCTGCCGCCTTCACCTTCATAACATCTCCAAAATACGCCCCTTCCTCACCAATGACACCGCAAAATTACTCATCCACTCGCTTGTTATATCGCGTCTTGACTATTGCAACTCCCTCCTCATTGGCCTTCCACTACACAGGCTATCCCCCCTTCAGTCTATCATGAATGCAGCTGCTAGACTCATTCACCTAACTAACCGTTCAGTGTCTGCAACCCCCCTCTGTCAATCCCTACACTGGCTTCCACTCGCCCAAAGGATAAAATTCAAAATATTAACAATCACTTACAAAGCCATCCACAACTCTGCCCCCGGCTATATCTCAAACCTTGTCTCAAAGTATCACCCTAACCGTCCGCTCCGCTCATCCCAAGACCTCCTGCTTTGCAGCTCCCTTCTAAACTCCTCCCATACTCACCTCCAGGACTTCTGTAGAGTCTCTCCCATCCTCTGGAACTCTTTACCCCCAACCTGTCCGTCTGTCTCCCACCTTGACTGCCTTTAGGCGTTCCCTAAATACTCATCTCTTCAGGGAAGCCTATCCCACCTCAACCTCAACCATCACGTTATCAAACAGTTCATCCCCACACAACTACCTCCTCATGTATCACTTCCCCCTCCCTTTTAGATTGTAAGCCCTCACGGGCAGGGCCCTCCTTACCATCTTGTCTTGAGTTGTATTGTAATTGTAATGTCTTCCCTATATTGTAAAGCGCTGCGCAAACTGTTGGCGCTATATAAATCCTGTATAATAAATACCAACCAGACCTGAGCAGGAACTAACACTAGAATACGCCAAAGGAAAATTAATCGATGAATATGACAGAAGGAAAGATAATATGCACAATTAAGAAAATTAGAAAGTCCTTAAAGGGGTTCTAAAGCCTCCCGTTTTTTTACCTATATCTACTGCTGACAAGCAGTAGATATAGGCAAAAAGTAAAAAAACAAAACGCTTAAACAGCGGTTTAGACTGACCTTATTATCGCTGCGTGCTCCCGCGGCGAGAGTCCGGAACTGTTCATGCGGCCGCAAAGGATCTTGGGGCGGGCGCATGCGCAATTCGGATTCTCGGCCGGGAGACGAGCAGAGACGCCTATGGACGCGTGCATCGGCCTGCAGACACCGCAGGATCGGAAGTGCCTGTAAGCAGAGAGGAGTCAGCGCTGGATCGGAGAGCCGCCGCACCGCTGGATGGACAGATGAAAACATGGGGAAACATCATGGAACGTTACCTTTAAAGTGACTCAGAACAGTATACCACGCGGATGGTGTATTGACTCAAGTGATGAGACATTTTTCATAGGAATTAATTTCAGTTCAAAGGACACATTTTTGCTAGCAAATGGGAAAAGCACTACTGCAGCAGTTAAAGGTCAAGTATTCTTGAACTGCATCGCACCGTCAGGGGACAAGCAGAGTATCCTCATGAAAAATGTACTGTATGTCCCAGACCTAGAAGGAAGCCTTCTATCTGTGAAAACCCTTGCTAATAACGGTCTCACAGTTCAATTTCCGGGGTGATGAATGTACTAGGGATGCACCAATACCAATACTAGTATCGGTATCGGTGCAGATGCCGAGTATTTGTACTTGCCCAAATGCTCTGATGCCTAGCCCGATACTTCCTGTATCAGGAAGCCGGGCAGCGCATCATTGCACGCTGCCTGAATTCCTGATTGGCCGGGAAGTTGGCTCCATGCTCCCTCGTTACTTGCGATGAGAGAGCATGGAGCCGTTCTCCCGGCCAATCAGGAAGCCGGGCAGCGTGTAATGACTTGATGTCCGGCTTCCTGATTGGTCGGAAAGCTGGCCAATCAGGAAGCCGGGCACCGTATTACACTTTAGACTGCTGCAGGAGAGGGGGAGTGACACTGGATGTACCGGTATAACAGCAAGTCGGCTTGGAGGATCAGGTGAGTATAAATTTGTATTTTAATCCCTAGAAGAAAAGGGATTAGGGATTGCTCAGATAGTATGAGCTCTCTGTCTGGTGTATAGTAAAGCATATGTTGTGGAAGATTTAAAAAAATGAAATTTTGTTCTGAAGTTTGTATGTCTCGATATTAAATGCAATAATTTCTTCTGTGGACCCCCTAGCCATAATTTGTGTGTCACATTTTTATTTTCCAACCCCACAAGGGGTCTCTCTGAATAATAAATAAATGTTGGTATCCGCCTCTGTTTCTGTATTCATGTTCCAGTAACAAGTCAACATTTGGGATTTTTCTCTCATTTATGACCATCAGGAAAACAAGAGAGAGTGAAGCTCCCCATGAGGAACACAGGAAACAAATAAAACCTGACAGAGGTTCTAATAATTCTCTACTTTATCTAAAACATGATGGCTATGGATATACTTTAATAACAAAGCTAGCCACTCCTCCACTGTCTTCTCTTGGTGATGCATAGGCAGCTGGGGGTTTCTGGTCCACTGTTATTAGCATTTCTAACCACTGATACACCCAGTATAGTATATTGTCCATACTGCCCCTGCCAAAAAATCAGCTTGCCCTTTTCATTTTCACACCTGTGCTCAGAGCAACAATAACAAGAACTCTTTTCCCTTCAAAAGGGAATTTCCTCAAGGGGATGCCATTGCTTTTATTTTTTTTCTTACGTCTGTTTGCCCATTTTTTACTGCTTTTTGCTGTTTATTTTACAGCATTTTATTTTAATCACTTGCCAAAAACCAGCAGTACAAAAAATGTCTAAAACCCACTGAAACCTAGTCATATAAAACATTATTAGCCCACACAGTTTTGTGTTTCTATCAAAACTTTCACATTGTGTAACAAAACATTTTGCCAATAGATGGCGCCAGTGGCACATGAAGGTCATTTTCCGTTTCCAAGGGTCCTGTTGATAAAGAAGTGGTGGCATGTTTCTCATTTACCTTTGCTGTTATTTTTCTGTTTCACTTAGCTGCCATCTACAGGTTGGCAAACTGCAATAAAGGTCAAGTGGTTGGTAGGGATTGTGCACAGAATTAACTGCAAACAAAGCTGATGAACTTGAACAAAGCCATTGATAGTTTACAGGAGAGGCTTGCATGGCAAATAACTATGTGCACTGCTTTTATAATTGTGTGCTAAGTAGTACGTGTTTTTTTTCTTCTTTATAAAATGGATGGGCAAAAACAGGATCTAAGTGGTCAATTAAAATATGGAAACTTTGAATGCCACCATTAAAGAACAAGGTCAACTGTAGAAAACGGTACAAAAAGGGTAAAGTGCAACGAAAAATGTACAATTATTTTTACCATTTTCACCAATAACTTGTTGACAGCTTGCTCATTGTGTTTTGTGTTTAATATCCCAAACTGGAACTAAAGGGTGCTTTCAAGTCCAACTCTGGGTACATATATATATACAGTACATATATATATATATA
>NW_017306657.1:1170341-1176707 GCF_000935625.1 Nanorana parkeri | reverse complement strand
TATATATATTTTTTTCCCTCCAGATCCTAGATGAAGAGAAACACTTAACGATTGCAGTGCGGGGCTAGCTCCACTGCAAGGGTTTAGGCTGGGTTCAGAACCTAGGCGTATCGAATATGCGCGTTTGTCGCGCGTTTTGCGACGCAGGTTTTTACCACGATTCGAGGGCTACTTGGCTGTATCCCAATGGAAACGCGCAACAAAAATGCCCCAAAAAAGCTCCTATACTTCTTTGGGCGTAGGGCGTTTTGTAGCGCGTTCATACGGCCTGTAATACGCCCAGGTGTGAACCATACCCATAGGAAATAATGGGATTTCGGTGTTTGAGCGTTTTGCAGAGCGTTCGAACGCGCTACAAAACGCCCAGGTGTGAACCAGGCCTTTAGGTTTATTCCGTCCAGAGTTCTTTTTTAAAGCTGAACTCTGGGATTAGCAAACATTGTCCAAATACAAGAGCCACGTGTATTCTTGTTCAGTTTTGTGTACATCAACCAGATCTGTGCATCACGGCGTACCTAGAAATCACAGGGCCCCATATCAAAATTTTGTATGTCCCGTCTAAACTGCTCCCCCCCCCACTAAAAATATAAATAAAAAAGATCTACGTCCAGAACACGTTCCCACTCATTGCTGCAGAGCCCACCATAGACCCCCCGCAGCCCACCTGAGGCCCTGCGGAGTCCACCTGAGACCCTGCAGAGCCCACCTGAGACCTGACAGAGCCCAACTGAGACCCCACACAGCCCACCTGAGACCCAGCACAGTCTCCCTGAGACCCAGCACAGCCCACTTGAAACCCTGCACAGCCCAACTGAGACCCCGCACAGCCCACTTGAGATCCGGCAGAGCCCACTTGAGATCCCGCACATACCAGAGACCCTGCACAGCCCACCTGACACCCTACAGAACCCACCTGAGACCCCGCACAGCCCACCTGAGACCCCGCACAGCCCACCTGAAACCCCACACCGCCCACTTGAGACACCGCACATACCATAGACCCCGCACAGCCCTGACACCCTGCAGAGCCCACCTGAGACCTCACACATACCTGAGACCCCACACAGTCCAGTTGAGACCCTGCACATACCAGAAACCCCACACAGCCCACCTGACACCCTGCAGAGCCGACTCATTTAGGTGTCACCCCCTCTGATGGTGTCACGCAGTGCGAGGCGCTCCCCCCCCCTTGTGACGCCACTGCTTTGTGGCCACTGAGTATTATACAATACATGGGTTTAATAACACTTTAAACTCAAAACTTAAAATGTGAAAGGGGCAAAGAAGACTTCAATGAGGACATTTGTAGCCAATTAAAGGTGGGACATCATTGTGATTGCCAGGAAAACAATCACTGAGTTACAAAGTAATCAATGACTGGAACAGATTTTTTGCATCTTTCCAGGAGTATACTGCCACAATCCAGAGTCAGATCTGCTTCACTGTTGTATGTTTGATTATACATATTTCCCAAGTATGCTACATTTGCCTGCAGTTAAGAGTTATTTTAATTCACTTTAAACAAAGCCGCATGTTAGAAATGAATTGCCATTAATTACCGTGGTGTTTGACTGATACCAAATGTTCCTTCAGTAGTCGCCTTCAGCTTGTGTGCGCAGTTATGTCACCTATAGAGCAGCAAGCATTGCTCTCGCTGTAACCAGACACACAAATATAATTCATTCATCATACAGCAAGAGACAAGTGAATGTTTTATGTCAGACCAACAGTATTACCAGCAAGCGTATCAAAATAATCCAAGGAAATTTGTCTTATGCTGTGCCAACATTTCAACAATAAGGAGGGTCTTATCTGCATGAGCCATACGCCAGCATAAAGTTATTGTAGAAACAAACACTCGCGTGTGACACCAATGAATTCAGGAAAAGGGCATACAAAACAAAAAAGGCCTCTTTGGTTATTTTAAAATGAGATTCCAGAAACCAAATGGTCCAATACACATATGGCAAGGAGCTTTTTTTTTATATAACCCTTGTGAACAAAAAACATGAACCATAATATTACAGTACACAAAAAAAGTACATAGGTCATCTTCCGTAAAAGAGGGCCATAATATCGCTGAACCCCATTCCGAGTGTTAAGGTTCCTGACAGTGGCAAGGCATGCTAGTCCACTTAGCCTAGGACTCTGACCCTTAGGGACCAGCAGAAAAGTCTGTCCACCTATTACTTAGCATGGGTTCTCCTGAGGAGAGACCTCCAGGTGGGAGGAGGATAAAGACCTGTTAAGGTCACAGATCCTACCCCCAACATCAGGGCAGGCCCCCGAAAGGCTTGCACCCTCTGTAAAATAATAAATCCTGGGCATAAGGCTCCTGACAGGGGCAAGGTCCCAAAGCCAGGCGGCTGAAGGTCCCAAAGCCAAGCAGACCCTAATCCTTAGGGACCTGCCAATGCCGGTCCACTAAGTACTTGCTGAGGGCTCCCCGAAGAGAGAACCCCAATTGAGAAGAAGCAAAAAAAAAAGGCAACAGAACCTTTCCCCTAACATCAGTGCGGGCACCCACACCCTCTGTCTTCTGTGGGGTCAAAATCTTGCAGTTGTGCATAAAAATAGTGAATAAATAAATGCCAGTGCGAGACATGGCAGACCTTCTGGCCTAGATAAAAATTGCTCTGAGCTAGCCAGAAGGCCTGCCCAAGAAGCATAGTACAAAAAAAAGCTTTGAGTGTCGTGACCTAGTACCAGTGTCACCCAGTGGGGTCCCAAACCATGGCGATTCTCTGGCACCCCTGGGATGCCACCCCCAGCCCATGGTCAGACCAGGTAGAGCCACTCTGATCAGGAGGAAATGGGACCCTCCAGATCCCGGACACAAGAGAAGTACTCCTGACCACCACTTTTATGTTAGTGGCCACTAAATGTCCTTAACCCTTTAGGACTCCCATCATCTCAGGCAGAGTACTCTACAGCCATAGCGCCATATTTCACCTCCCAAACATTGCTAAGAACAGATAATACACGTAGCCAAGACCCATTTTTTTTTTTTTAATCGAAGCCCATGGACGTGCATCTAAACAAACTTCCCCCTGTGAACAAAAAAAGTGAACACAAAAACGTGCACAAGGGTGCAAGGTCCTTCAAAAGAAGGGACCTAGATTCCCGACCCCCCAGGGCGCAAGGCTCCTGACGGGTTGAGACTGTTGGTCCACCAACCCGAAGGCCGGTGGACCCCGATCCTTTGGGGACCTGCCGAAACAGGTCCCTCACAGTACTAGGCAGGGGGGCTCTCCCGAAGAGAGACCCCCCTCCTGGGTTGGGAGGAGACAGAGAACCCTATATAAGGGCACAGAATCTCCTCCCAGCGTCAGGAATAGGCCCCGAAGAAACCTGCACCTTCAGCATCTGTGGGTCAAAAAGTTAAAATAAAAAAGTGCCAATCGTGCATAGAGTGCTTAAATAAATCTAAAGTGCCAGTGCACCACTCTGACAGGCCTTAGGGGCCGGAGTGCAAAAATATTGCCCCAGACTAGCTATAAGGCCTGTCTTGGAGGCGAAGTGCAGAAAATTGCAATATGGTGTGTGACCGAGTGCAACAGTGAGTCATGTGGAGTCCCATGGGAGCACCCCTGGGACGCCACCCCCAGGGGGCACAACACCACGGGCTTCTCCAGCCAGACCAAGCTTCGTATCCATTCAGTCAGAAAGCCAGTACCGGGCTGTTCCCCTCTCACAGGAATCAACCCAGTACACTCTTTCACTTCAGCAGGTACTAAGTAACCATCCCCCGCAAGGACGGTTCTTTTCCCCACCGAAAACTGATAAGAACAGATACTACACTTGATCTTAGCCAAAGGCGAGCAGCCAAGACCCATACTATACTTTAACGCAGAATCCTACTTGCTTCTGTCCTGAAAATACTTAAAACACTGTTTCCTATGACATCTTATAACCATTCAGGTTATGGTGATATTATTAGATTATATTCTGTTGGGTCCCAAATCCTACTCTGTAGAAGCCATGATTTCTATACACGGCACTGATGCTGGTCAAAAAGTCTGAAACAGCTGTATGAGGTTTGGGATAAATGGCTCTATAATATTAGGCTGTATTCAAACTATACAGCAGCAGTTTTGAATGGGCATCTGGTCAATGGGGTGTAAATCAATGATTTGTAAGGCTCTGTCCATTGTTCTAAATTGAGGAATAACCCTCTTATTCTTGGGATATGTGATGGATTGAGACATGTGAATACTTTCTGTTCTAAGAAGACTTCACTGTGCTACTTCCTATGAGATGCTATAATTGTTTAGGAGGAGAGCCAAAGAGGGGGATGAATATGAGTGATAATTTTTACTATGTCAGTACTGTAAGAACTTGTTGAACTTTGATCTTACCATATCCTCTAATAAGATCATATTTTAATACATTGGGTTAGTTGACCAGTCAGTAAGTTTACAATTCTTCAGGAATACATTCTTGACATCACAGTGTACAGCACTAAGTTAGGGACATTTGTGCCCAGCCTGAGAGGTGCACTCTGGAATACAATATCATCAATCTACTACAAATGGGAAGAAGCATTCCTTCATCTCCCCAGTGATCCCTTATACTGTAGTGTACACTGTAACCTGGTAGCAACTCACAAGATGAGAGACAGCAGTAAGGAACTGATCTATCGTGTGAACACAACCAGGAACTGCACATGACGGTATATTCTCCCCAGCTTTCTTATTTCAGGAAGTAGTTGCTGACCTTGTACGATGCCTGGACAAAGATGGCACCCTCCTACTGGGGAGAAAAGCAAGTGAAAGCAGTAATGAAAAAGTAATGTGATCTCTCAGAGAGGTGATACATGGCTGGACCTCATAGACCAGGGGTAGCAAACCTCCAGCCCTCCAGCTGTGGTGAAACTACAAATCCCATGATGCATCTCTCTTCGGGAGTCATGTCTGTGGCTGTGAGAATCTTGCAATGTCTCATGGGATTTGTAGTTCCACCACAGCTGAAGGGCCGGAGGTTTGCTACCCCTGTCATAGACCTACACATCCATAAATGTATCTCATGCTTGAACTACTTTAAATTGAACTCTAAGGAAATGGTTAAATGTTAATCTTAAAGGAGCTGTAAAGTCAGCGTATACTATGCTGTTATAAAATCGGCATTGTAATAGGAATACATTCTAGTGTTGTTTTTTATAATGCAATCACAGCTTATTTGAAAAAAAATCCCTTTTATGTAGTGAGTGCTGCCTTCCGTCTGCCCATCACTTCCAACAACTTCCTGGATTCCCAGTGTGCTTTGCATCTCTTTCCCTGCTGCTTCATGTGATGCAATCTCCATTTCTCAACACTACATGTCCCATCATGCATTGCTTCCAGCAAGCAATGCTAATGTTACATTATTCAGATGTGGAGTTGTAGTTCAGAAGGCAGGCTTTGAAGGAGTTGTGACACAAAGAAGTGCATATGCACAGGGCTGAGAGGAATTGTGTTAGTGCATTGAGGAGGTACATCCTATGGGCATCTTCAATAAGTAAGTTTACAAACTTCTAGATCGATATGGTTATTAGGAGTGGGTTAGAACTTATGGAAATGCAATATAGAAATACATATTTATTGTTAGTTTTTGACCATAGATACCCTTTAAATTCCCTGTGCACTTCTCTTTCCCTATTTGCTTGTCAGAGCCCTGAGAAGGAAGCTCTGCCTCTGTGTGAGCTCCATGGCAGTCTACGTGTGAGCTTACATAGTGCTGATGACCATAGTAGATAAAGTGATGGGTTTAGATCCCCCCTTATCGGGACCTCCAAGACCAAGCTACACCATGCCAGGAAACTTTGGGGTCTATTCACAAAGCTGCCGAGGGCAGCCGAGTGAATGGCCGATCAGAAGTGAAGTGAGCCGAACACCGTTCGGCTATTCACTTCAGGCTGGTACGGCTGATTTCAGCCGTATATCGGCTGAAATCAGCCGTACATCGGCTTGCTTCGTGTGGCTTCGGATCAGCCGAACATGCTCAGAATGTTCGGCTGATCCGAAGTGCAGAAGGAGTTCGACTCAGCCGATCCAACATCTGGATCGGCTGAGCCGAACCTCCGGCAGGCTTCACACTGCTGTTCGGGCTATTCTGAAAGATCCCGAACAGCAGTGAGAGAATAGCCGAATGCCGCCGAGCGGCATTTGGCTCGGCTGTTCTGCTCGGTCCCTCAGAGGCACCGAGCAGAACAGAAAAAGAGTGAAAAAAGTAGAAAAAAGTAAATAGAAAACGATTGTGCAGAGCTAGCAGTGACAGCTAGCTCCGCCCAATAGTTTCCTATTGTCCGGCGGCTCTGCTGCTGTAAAAAAAAAAAAGTTAA
This sequence comes from Nanorana parkeri, assembly GCF_000935625.1. Taxonomy (NCBI): domain Eukaryota; kingdom Metazoa; phylum Chordata; class Amphibia; order Anura; family Dicroglossidae; genus Nanorana; species Nanorana parkeri. Next base: position 1,170,388 of record NW_017306657.1, on the reverse strand, counting down.
AAAAATTTAAAAACTCTCCCTGGTGCCCCGGGAGCCCCCCGCTCCCG
>NW_017306657.1:1064070-1168359 GCF_000935625.1 Nanorana parkeri | reverse complement strand
CGTAAGATCACGGCTGGCTCCGCCCAGCTGTCAGAAGCAGGCTGTCGGCCGGCCAATGGCCGGCCGCTCGGCCAGCTTCGTCTTTCAGCACGGCTCAGCGCTCGACTGAGCCGCTCGGCCGTGATCGGGAGCTGTACGGGCTATTGTGAATAGCCCGTACAGCACCCCCTCGGTTCTCCTGAACCGAAGGGGTCCTGGTGCCGAAGCTAGCCGAAGGATCGGCCGAAGCTATGGCCAGATCCTTCGGCAGCTTTGTGAATAGACCCCTTGGTGTAGTTCCAAGCAGTAGTGGTTTTTGAGTTGCTCCAAAAATGGGTAGGATCTGTGCTTTTCCTCGGGATTCATAATCGCAGCCACAGCGAAGGGGTTCCAGTGTGAACTGAAGGTGGAAACCCCTTTTAAAAACCTCTGAAGTCTTCAAAGACCCTCTCATCACTCTCTCCACTTCCTGACGCTCTTCCATTTTATTAAAATCTCTGTGAAGAATAGAAGCCTCAGAGCCTTTTCTGATGCAGATCAGGGTTTTCTTTACCATGCAAGACTAACACAAGCTTCTTATTGCCATTCACCGGGACAATAGAGAACCGTCGGGAAACTCTTATTATTTTTCCCTCTAATTTCCTGCAGCTCCACCCTCTGACCTCTTGGCCAATCTTTCTCTCATTTAAATGGGAGATGGGATTTGATTACTGACACCCCTCACAGTGAGGAGAAAGCCCAGGAATTTATATGTATCTTCAACCTGTTCCTCCTTAGACAAAAGAGTCAAGACTGTTTTTTTTAGATCCCTTTTTATAATTGTTTTAGGAACATTTCACACAGGCAAGTGTGAATGGAGGAATGGTTTCCAGTACATTCATTTTGGGTGCTGGGACCCCAGTGTACTAGTTTTCTATGGATGGCTTTCAATGCCAAGTGAAATTAAAAAAAAGTGTTCTATAATTGTCCCTGATAAAGGGTCCCTGCGTGGCCCCGAAACGTCGGTTATAATGATTGCAACATGTATGATGATTTGTCCGATTAAATGGACTTTATCATTTGAATATTTTCCACTGAGTGCTGGTGATTCCTGTTCATTTGCTGTTTGATGTGCACGGCGCCATCCGTGAGTATCACTGCAAGCACCATTATTGTGATTCGGGCCAGAGACACTGTGAGGAGTGCAGGGTGATATACTGTAATTGTCCCTAACACTGTCCCTAACACAACTATCCATTTACTATCCCTATCCTGGTTTCTCACTAACACCGAACTATCACCAACTATCCCTATCCTGCAATTGTCCCTAACACTGAACTATCCCTAACTATCCCTATCCTGTAATCGATCCTAACACTGAACTATCACTAACTATCCCTATGCTGGTTTCTCACTAACACAGAACTATCACTAACTATCCCTATCCTGCAAATGTCCATAACACTGAACTATCACTAACTATCCCTATCCTGTAATCGATCCTAACACTGAACTATCACTAACTATCCCTATCTTGTAATCGATCCTAACACTGAACTATCACTAACTATCCCTATCTTGTAATCGATCCTAACACTGAACTATCACTAACTATCCCTATGCTGGTTTCTCACTAACACAGAACTATCACTAACTATCCCTATCCTGCAAATGTCCATAACACTGAACTATCACTAACTATCCCTATCCTGTAATCAATCCTAACACTGAACTATCACTAACTATCTCTATCCTGCAAATGTCCATAACACTGAACTATCACTAACTATCCCTATCCTGTAATCAATCCTAACACTGAACTATCACTAACTATCCCTATCCTGTAATCGATCCTAGCTAACACTGAACTATCACTAACTATCCCTATCCTGTAATCAATCCTAACACTGAACTATCACTAACTATCCCTATCCTGTAATCGATCCTAACACTGAACTATCACTAACTATCCCTATCCTGCAATTGTCCCTAACACTGAACTATCACTAACTATCCCTATCATGTAATCGATCCTAACACTGAACTATCACTAACTATCCCTATCCTGCAATTGTCCATAACACTGAACTATCACTAACTATCCCTATCCTGTAATCAATCCTAACACTGAACTATCCCTAACTATCCCTATCCTGTAATCAATCCTAACACTGAACTATCACTAACTATCCCTATCCTGTAATCGATCCTAGCTAACACTGAACTATCACTAACTATCCCTATCCTGTAATCGATCCTAACACTGAACTATCCTTAACTATCCCTATCCTGTAATCGATCCTAACACTGAACTATCCTTAACTATCCCTATCCTGTAATCGATCCTAACACTGAACTATCCTTAACTATCCCTATCCTGTAATCGATCCTAACACTGAACTATCCTTAACTATCCCTATCCTGTAATCGATCCTAACACTGAACTATCCTTAACTATCCCTATCCTGTAATCGATCCTAACACTGAACTATCCTTAACTATCCCTATCCTGTAATCGATCCTAACACTGAACTATCCTTAACTATCCCTATCCTGTAATCGATCCTAACACTGAACTATCCTTAACTATCCCTATCCTGTAATCGATCCTAACACTGAACTATCCTTAACTATCCCTATCCTGTAATCGATCCTAACACTGAACTATCCTTAACTATCCCTATCCTGTAATCGATCCTAACACTGAACTATCCTTAACTATCCCTATCCTGTAATCGATCCTAACACTGAACTATCCTTAACTATCCCTATCCTGTAATCGATCCTAACACTGAACTATCCTTAACTATCCCTATCCTGTAATCGATCCTAACACTGAACTATCCTTAACTATCCCTATCCTGTAATCGATCCTAACACTGAACTATCCTTAACTATCCCTATCCTGTAATCGATCCTAACACTGAACTATCCTTAACTATCCCTATCCTGTAATCGATCCTAACACTGAACTATCCTTAACTATCCCTATCCTGTAATCGATCCTAACACTGAACTATCCTTAACTATCCCTATCCTGTAATCGATCCTAACACTGAACTATCCTTAACTATCCCTATCCTGTAATCGATCCTAACACTGAACTATCCTTAACTATCCCTATCCTGTAATCGATCCTAACACTGAACTATCCTTAACTATCCCTATCCTGTAATCGATCCTAACACTGAACTATCCTTAACTATCCCTATCCTGTAATCGATCCTAACACTGAACTATCCTTAACTATCCCTATCCTGTAATCGATCCTAACACTGAACTATCCTTAACTATCCCTATCCTGTAATCGATCCTAACACTGAACTATCCTTAACTATCCCTATCCTGTAATCGATCCTAACACTGAACTATCCTTAACTATCCCTATCCTGTAATCGATCCTAACACTGAACTATCCTTAACTATCCCTATCCTGTAATCGATCCTAACACTGAACTATCCTTAACTATCCCTATCCTGTAATCGATCCTAACACTGAACTATCCTTAACTATCCCTATCCTGTAATCGATCCTAACACTGAACTATCCTTAACTATCCCTATCCTGTAATCGATCCTAACACTGAACTATCCTTAACTATCCCTATCCTGTAATCGATCCTAACACTGAACTATCCTTAACTATCCCTATCCTGTAATCGATCCTAACACTGAACTATCCTTAACTATCCCTATCCTGTAATCGATCCTAACACTGAACTATCCTTAACTATCCCTATCCTGTAATCGATCCTAACACTGAACTATCCTTAACTATCCCTATCCTGTAATCGATCCTAACACTGAACTATCCTTAACTATCCCTATCCTGTAATCGATCCTAACACTGAACTATCCTTAACTATCCCTATCCTGTAATCGATCCTAACACTGAACTATCCTTAACTATCCCTATCCTGTAATCGATCCTAACACTGAACTATCCTTAACTATCCCTATCCTGTAATCGATCCTAACACTGAACTATCCTTAACTATCCCTATCCTGTAATCGATCCTAACACTGAACTATCCTTAACTATCCCTATCCTGTAATCGATCCTAACACTGAACTATCCTTAACTATCCCTATCCTGTAATCGATCCTAACACTGAACTATCCTTAACTATCCCTATCCTGTAATCGATCCTAACACTGAACTATCCTTAACTATCCCTATCCTGTAATCGATCCTAACACTGAACTATCCTTAACTATCCCTATCCTGTAATCGATCCTAACACTGAACTATCCTTAACTATCCCTATCCTGTAATCGATCCTAACACTGAACTATCCTTAACTATCCCTATCCTGTAATCGATCCTAACACTGAACTATCCTTAACTATCCCTATCCTGTAATCGATCCTAACACTGAACTATCCTTAACTATCCCTATCCTGTAATCGATCCTAACACTGAACTATCCTTAACTATCCCTATCCTGTAATCGATCCTAACACTGAACTATCCTTAACTATCCCTATCCTGTAATCGATCCTAACACTGAACTATCCTTAACTATCCCTATCCTGTAATCGATCCTAACACTGAACTATCCTTAACTATCCCTATCCTGTAATCGATCCTAACACTGAACTATCCTTAACTATCCCTATCCTGTAATCGATCCTAACACTGAACTATCCTTAACTATCCCTATCCTGTAATCGATCCTAACACTGAACTATCCTTAACTATCCCTATCCTGTAATCGATCCTAACACTGAACTATCCTTAACTATCCCTATCCTGTAATCGATCCTAACACTGAACTATCCTTAACTATCCCTATCCTGTAATCGATCCTAACACTGAACTATCCTTAACTATCCCTATCCTGTAATCGATCCTAACACTGAACTATCCTTAACTATCCCTATCCTGTAATCGATCCTAACACTGAACTATCCTTAACTATCCCTATCCTGTAATCGATCCTAACACTGAACTATCCTTAACTATCCCTATCCTGTAATCGATCCTAACACTGAACTATCCTTAACTATCCCTATCCTGTAATCGATCCTAACACTGAACTATCCTTAACTATCCCTATCCTGTAATCGATCCTAACACTGAACTATCCTTAACTATCCCTATCCTGTAATCGATCCTAACACTGAACTATCCTTAACTATCCCTATCCTGTAATCGATCCTAACACTGAACTATCCTTAACTATCCCTATCCTGTAATCGATCCTAACACTGAACTATCCTTAACTATCCCTATCCTGTAATCGATCCTAACACTGAACTATCCTTAACTATCCCTATCCTGTAATCGATCCTAACACTGAACTATCCTTAACTATCCCTATCCTGTAATCGATCCTAACACTGAACTATCCTTAACTATCCCTATCCTGTAATCGATCCTAACACTGAACTATCCTTAACTATCCCTATCCTGTAATCGATCCTAACACTGAACTATCCTTAACTATCCCTATCCTGTAATCGATCCTAACACTGAACTATCCTTAACTATCCCTATCCTGTAATCGATCCTAACACTGAACTATCCTTAACTATCCCTATCCTGTAATCGATCCTAACACTGAACTATCCTTAACTATCCCTATCCTGTAATCGATCCTAACACTGAACTATCCTTAACTATCCCTATCCTGTAATCGATCCTAACACTGAACTATCCTTAACTATCCCTATCCTGTAATCGATCCTAACACTGAACTATCCTTAACTATCCCTATCCTGTAATCGATCCTAACACTGAACTATCCTTAACTATCCCTATCCTGTAATCGATCCTAACACTGAACTATCCTTAACTATCCCTATCCTGTAATCGATCCTAACACTGAACTATCCTTAACTATCCCTATCCTGTAATCGATCCTAACACTGAACTATCCTTAACTATCCCTATCCTGTAATCGATCCTAACACTGAACTATCCTTAACTATCCCTATCCTGTAATCGATCCTAACACTGAACTATCCTTAACTATCCCTATCCTGTAATCGATCCTAACACTGAACTATCCTTAACTATCCCTATCCTGTAATCGATCCTAACACTGAACTATCCTTAACTATCCCTATCCTGTAATCGATCCTAACACTGAACTATCCTTAACTATCCCTATCCTGTAATCGATCCTAACACTGAACTATCCTTAACTATCCCTATCCTGTAATCGATCCTAACACTGAACTATCCTTAACTATCCCTATCCTGTAATCGATCCTAACACTGAACTATCCTTAACTATCCCTATCCTGTAATCGATCCTAACACTGAACTATCCTTAACTATCCCTATCCTGTAATCGATCCTAACACTGAACTATCCTTAACTATCCCTATCCTGTAATCGATCCTAACACTGAACTATCCTTAACTATCCCTATCCTGTAATCGATCCTAACACTGAACTATCCTTAACTATCCCTATCCTGTAATCGATCCTAACACTGAACTATCCTTAACTATCCCTATCCTGTAATCGATCCTAACACTGAACTATCCTTAACTATCCCTATCCTGTAATCGATCCTAACACTGAACTATCCTTAACTATCCCTATCCTGTAATCGATCCTAACACTGAACTATCCTTAACTATCCCTATCCTGTAATCGATCCTAACACTGAACTATCCTTAACTATCCCTATCCTGTAATCGATCCTAACACTGAACTATCCTTAACTATCCCTATCCTGTAATCGATCCTAACACTGAACTATCCTTAACTATCCCTATCCTGTAATCGATCCTAACACTGAACTATCCTTAACTATCCCTATCCTGTAATCGATCCTAACACTGAACTATCCTTAACTATCCCTATCCTGTAATCGATCCTAACACTGAACTATCCTTAACTATCCCTATCCTGTAATCGATCCTAACACTGAACTATCCTTAACTATCCCTATCCTGTAATCGATCCTAACACTGAACTATCCTTAACTATCCCTATCCTGTAATCGATCCTAACACTGAACTATCACTAACTATCCCTATCCTGCAATTGTCCCTAACACTGAACTATCACTAACTATCCCTATCATGTAATCGATCCTAACACTGAACTATCACTAACTATCCCTATCCTGCAATTGTCCCTAACACTGAACTATCCCTAACTATCCCTATCCTGTAATCGATCCTAACACTGAACTATCACTAACTATCCCTATCTTGTAATCGATCCTAACACTGAACTATCACTAACTATCCCTATGCTGGTTTCTCACTAACACAGAACTATCACTAACTATCCCTATCCTGCAAATGTCCATAACACTGAACTATCACTAACTATCCCTATCCTGTAATCAATCCTAACACTGAACTATCACTAACTATCTCTATCCTGCAAATGTCCATAACACTGAACTATCACTAACTATCCCTATCCTGTAATCAATCCTAACACTGAACTATCACTAACTATCCCTATCCTGTAATCGATCCTAACACTGAACTATCACTAACTATCCCTATCCTGCAATTGTCCCTAACACTGAACTATCACTAACTATCCCTATCATGTAATCGATCCTAACACTGAACTATCACTAACTATCCCTATCCTGCAATTGTCCATAACACTGAACTATCACTAACTATCCCTATCCTGTAATCAATCCTAACACTGAACTATCCCTAACTATCCCTATCCTGTAATCAATCCTAACACTGAACTATCACTAACTATCCCTATCCTGTAATCGATCCTAGCTAACACTGAACTATCACTAACTATCCCTATCCTGCAATTGTCCATAACACTGAACTATCACTAACTATCCCTATCCTGTAATCAATCCTAACACTGACCTATCCCTAACTACCCCTATCCTGTAACCAATCCTAACACTGAACTACCCCTAACTATCCCTATCCTGTAATCGATCCTAACACTGAACTATCACTAACTATCTCTATCCTGTAAGTGTCCCTAACACTGATCTATCCTTAACTATCCTTATCATATAATGGATCCTAACACTGAACTATCCTTAACTATCCCTATCCTGTAATTGATCCTAACACTGAACTATCCTTAACTATCACTATCCTGTAATCGATCCTAACACTGAACTATCCCTAACCATCTCTATCCTGTAATCATCCTTTAACACTGAACTATCCCTAACTATCCTTATCCTGTAATGGATCCTAACACTGAACTATCCTTAACTATCCCTATCCTGTAATCGATCCTAACACTGAACTATACTTAACTATCCTTATCCCGTAATGGATCCTAACACTGAACTATCCTTAACTATCCCTATCCTGTAATCGGTCCTAATACTGAACTATCCCTAACTATCCCTATCCTGTAATTGTCCCTAACACTAAATTGTCCCAGCTATCCCTATCCTGTAATCAATCCTAACACTGAACTATCCCTAACCATCTCTGTCCTGTAATCATCCCTAACACTGAAATATCCCTAACTATCCTTATCCTGAAATTGATCCTAACACTGAACGATTCCTAACTATCTCTATCCTGTAATCGATCCTAACACTGAACTATCCCTAACTATCCCTATCCTGTAAGTGTCCCTAACACTGAACTATCCCTAACTATCCCTATTGTGTAATCGATCCTAACACTGAACTATCCCTAACTATCCCTATCCTGTAAGTGTCCCTAACACTGAACTATCCTAAACTATCCCTATCGTGTAATCGATCCTAACACTGAACTCTCCTTAACTATCTCTATCCTGTAATTGTTGCTAAATGAAGAAAATATAACAGATTCCTCCATCACCGCTTACAAACATGGATGGACAAATCCCCTGCTATTTTCATTGTACTCTGACAGTGGCCGCTGTCAGAATACCCGAACGGAGCTTGCAATTGATTGGCTATAAGCTGCATTCAGCCAAACATTTTCCAACATGCTCTTTCGATCAGCTGATTGAGGGATGCAGGGCCACACAGTCAGTTCATCAGGAAGCAGCTGAAATTTGCACATTGCATAGCCTACTTAAGTGTTCTGTAGTCCAAGATAAGAACTGGGAGGGCTAATCAGCCTCCTTAAGCTAACACAGAAAGCATGGATAGGACAGCTCTGAATTTCTGCCAAGATAAGTATGTTTTTTTTGCACTTATCAAACAGATAAAACACTTTCAATAGTAAATTTAACAGACCAAAGGGTCAGATATAAGAGAAGTTGATTGTTGGGGTTTTCATATATTTCTACAAGTTTAGAACAATGCCTGTCAATCCTGCCAGACTTGCAACTTCCTGTGCACTGACCTGTAACATTACTCACCGCTATCAATCTTGCCAGCTATCTGCTGTGAACTACAAAACCCCTCTTTCCTAAATAATGGGAATGAGTAGGGGGATGTTTTTAGTCCAAATCAAGACAGCAGCCTAGGGGGACAGCGCTGCTCTTCCAGTAGGTGAGCATTGTCACCCTAGTACAAGAAGTGGAACTGGCAGGTAAAAATCAAGAAACGCAAGCCTGAATTCTTCCTGATCTAATCTATCCAATCAATCTGTATCCAGTCAGGCAGGCCCTTGCACTACATACTTGTTGGTAGATTTAAAGGAGATTGTACAATCAAATTGTAAACTGTGTGGTGAGCTTAAAGGGACACTGCATAATTATCCGCCGCGTCCATGTGCAGCCCATTGTCCAAAGCTCCTGACTCCACACAACTTCTATTGAGCTTCCTTCTATACAGGAAGGGATTTGCACTACTGATTACTCTGTAACGGGTACACAAAGGTAAAAAGTCAAAACAACATTGAGTTTGCTCTACGCCACCGACAGAGATTCACTTCCACATTTTTCAAAGTTTTTTTTTTCTATTTTGCCCATGTGTTGTTTTCCTCGCAGTTTGCGGTCTGGAACTCTTAATTAAACAGTGTTTTGTTCCGGAGAGAAAAGCTTGCTTTCGTAAGACACCTTAAAATAGCGCAGATAGACGCCGCTTTTCCAGCTGAATGGTGTCTCTGAAAGGGATTCCTGGTGCCACAGGTGCCTTTATCAGAGGCGATCACTTAAGTGCCTTCCTTAATTATAATGTAAATGTCAGTAATTGCCGTTGCAGTGACATGCTGTTCGGTATAGTGACAGGCAGGACTGTGCAGCATCTGGAGGGAGCTGGTGATGGATGTCCAGCTGTGTCGGAAAATCACACTTTTTTTTTGTTTTTTTGTCAACTAGTAACTTTGTTTCTAGGAGACCGCCAGACTTTTACCCTCCAGCTTTACCCCTCCTTGTGCTGTTTGAATCGAAACACTTTGTAGCACATATGATACGCAAATTCACCACTATGGGAAATATTCATCCTAACAGTTCAGCCTCGTTTATAAAACTGCTCTGGCATTCTTTTTTTTCCGGCATATTTCAACAAAAGTAAAAATATTATGTGGAAATCTATTGGTTTTAGGAAGGTTTCGTCTACTTATAGCATCTTCCTTCTATGCTTCGACTAAAAAGGATATTAATTATGGGTTCTACCTTAAAGTGCATCTAAACCCCAAACCAAAAATGTTATATATTCCAGCTTACCAGTCCTTACATATGGTGGCTGCATTGTTTTTCTTTTTTGGGCTCTTTTTCCTTTATTTTCACCTGGGGATCCGGCCAGTAACACACTTCCAGGGCTATTTACAAAAGGGTGAAGAGTTTGGAGAAGGCAGGAGAAGTGAACAATCTAGGACAAAATAGCTGATTTGGAAAGTGAGCTGAATTGGAGAATGTTTCCAAATCAGCTATTTTGGCCTAGGTTGTTCACTTCTCCCGTCTTCTCCAAACTCTTCACCATTTTGTGAATAACCCTGTTCCTGTCTTAGGGTGACTCCACTCTATGGATGAGGATTGGAGCCACTTTATGGAGGAGGAATGGAGCCACCCTAGGACAGCAGCATTGTCAACCTGTGAAGAGGGTAGTGTTAGATTTACTAACAAATTTAGATGGACTTGGTTAACAAATTAAAGCTGAACTCCAGCTAACACGTTTTAAGCAGTTGCAGCAATAGTTTTCATTTTTTCCCTTTTGGAATAGAGGTTCTGTACATAAATGAATAAAAACTGACCATTTGAAATGACTAAACGCTGACCATTGATGACACAGTGAATAAAAGCTGACCATTGTAGGCACCCCTGTCTGTGTTAAATGATTTGTCTCAACCCTCTAGCTGCCACTTTTGCTGAACAGCTTGGCCTGGTAAAGGAAGTTGAAAAATAACAGACTTACTGGTTGCATCACCAGGTGAAAATAAAGAAAAAAAATCTTTAAAAAAAAATAAGACAGCTACAACATTTAAGGATTGGTAAGCTGCAATATTTAACATTTTTGCTTTTGGTTTTAGAAGACCCAACTATATGTGTGCTACATGCTCCCATTCACACAGCATATCATGAATCATTTTCTCACCTTCTAGATGTGTCTTTGGAGAAGGGCTTTGCGCAGATTGCAGGCTACTCTGAGCAGTATAAATGTGAAAGTAGAGGGACAAACTGAGGGTCAGACTGATCTTCCTCTCATTAACATACAATATACAATACTTCTTTGTCTTTAACCCTTTCTTAGGACAGAAAGTGTTTAAATCGAGTTTATATTTGATAATGAGATCTGCCAGCACAGTACAGACAGGGTCAAACAGGCAGTAAGCATAACCACAGCCCCTCTTAACATAACATAAGGGAAAGCTAGGTAGGATTTTTAGGCAAAAAAAAAAAACCACTTACAAATGTAAGCTGCAATTGTTTTAAATTCTGTTTTAGTTGTGAAATGTGAATGGGAACATATTACAAATATAAAGTAGGTGTAATCCCAATTTGGATTTAAAAGTAGAAATATACTTTAAAACTGGTGTGAGCAAATAGTTTGCCAATCTTCAAAGATAGCCATGCCAATAAGATGGCAATTTTAGTGACAGGGCCTGGGGCAAACTATAACACTGCTTACAACTGTAAGGTTGTAATTATTGTCACCTTTTATACTTATGTTTAAAGGAGCAGTACAGCAAAAAATATTGGTGTTCTGGACTGTGTTAGGTTAATACCTGCAATGACAGTATTCCTTTTTTTTTTTATTTCACAGGCCTTCATTCATTTTCTATACCTTTACATGCCAGCCAAGCTATCCAGTGAAAGTAACAATTAAACAGGGGCTGGGTCAAATTAGGGTTGCACAGATACCAAGTACAGTACTCGGTACAAGTACGAGTACATGTACCGATACTTTTGAGCTCCAAGACTACACTAGAGGAAAATTCACAAGTTAGGAGTCAGCTGTCATTTGTAAGGAGCACAGGGAGATCCTGGGATTTGTGCATCTCTGTTTTAATGTACGATTTTGTTTTTATAAATATAAATAAAGGGATGCACAGATACCAGTTTTGCGAGTACGAGTACTGATACTTGCCGAGTACTTACAAGTACGAGTACTGATACATTTTTGTTTATTGTCATGTGGCAGTTTTTCTAAAACAATACAGACTAATGATTTCAGGACGGTGGTGGAGCGCCAGAGCCAGGTCCCAGGTGCAACCGCTGCAACCCTGGTAGTTCTCATGAAAATGCCAAGTATCTGCACTGGTACTCGAAAAGTATCTGTGCATCCCTAGGTCAAATAATCATACAGATGGGTGCTTATAATGGTAATTTTTTGGCTTTCATTTGTTGCTTACTTAAAGCTCATCTAAACTCACTCTGTTTACAGGGTAACAACGCTGCCATGATTTAAATGCAAAACAAACAATGTTGTCAACCTACTAGACGAAGTAGAAAACCAATAGATCAAACAGCAGGTTTAATAGGTGATGAAACTATGTTACTTGGGGACTGAGTAAAACAAATTGATGTCATTTATTTTTTGCCCATAGCTCTTCTTTAAATCCTCTTCCTTTATCAGCTTGGTCTGTGCATAAATGTGGAGAAAAATATAAATAAAGGTTTTGTAAAGTAAAAAAGGAATTCACATTCTAAATACTATTATTAGATACAACAATTCTCATGATAGCTGCTCCTTTAAGAGCAAAGAACTCTTTATTTAAAAAAGCTGCTTAGATCGCAGTCACCTTTAAATGATGGATAGGCTGAAAAGACAAAAGGAGGCATAAGTTTGCTAGGCATACCTTGTTCTTACAAATGAAAGCTTGCACTGAGAAGATGGGAGGATCTCTTTTAGTGCTGTATATAGCTGTCTTAAAATATAATTCTGGATCACGTAACTAGCTGCTGCTGTTTAAATAATGTCACTCCCTTGTATAAACCATCAGTTCACAGATTTACAGTTTTCTTAAAATTTTCCAGAATATCTATACAAACATATCAACTTGAGAAAATGTGTTCTTCCACTATAGCATACTGTCTTATTCAGGGTTCCTGTGAAACCCTAGGGTTCCTCCACAGTATGTTAGTGGTTCCTTGAGAGATTAGCAATTTCTCCTCTCAGATAAGTTACCCCTGACACCAATTAGCTATCTGTAAGGGAGGCATTCTTCCCACTGACCACCAGTGTAATGGGACCCTTCTCTCACTAATTACTACTAGTGCAATGGGGACCATATCACAATGACCATCAATGTAAGGTGATCCTTCTCCCACTGACCACCAAAGTAAAGGAATCCATCTTCACTGACCACTAATCTAAGGAAGCTCTTCACTGACCACCAGTGTAATGGGACCCTTCTCTCGCTGATTACCAGTGTAATGGAGTCCATCTCTCAATGACCATCAATGTAATGTGGTTTTTCTCCCACTGACCACCAAAGTTTTGGAGCCTATCTTTAATGACCACCAATCTAAGGGATTTCTTTACTGACCCCCAGTGTAATGCTGATTACCAGTGTATTGAAGCCCATCTCCCAACGACCACTAATGTAAGGTGGTCATTCTCCCACTAACCACCAAAGTTACAGAGCCCGTCTTTAATAACCAACAATCTAAGGGAGCTATTTACTGACCACCAGTGTAATGGGACCCTTCTCTTGCTGATTACCAGTGTAATGGAGCCCATCTCCCAATGACCACCAATGTAAGGTGGTCCTTCTCCCACTGACCACCAAAGTAACAGAGTCCTGCTTTAAAGACCACCAATCTAATGGAGCTATTCACTAACCACCAGTGTGATGGGACCCTTCTTTCACTGATTACCAGTGTAATGGATCCCATCTCTCAATGAACACCAATGTAATGTGATAATTCTCCCACTGACCACCAAAATTTCGGAGCCCATCTTTAATGGCCACCAATCTAAGGGAGTACTTTACTGACCACCAGTGTAAGGGTCTCTTGCTGATTGTCAGTGTAATGGAGCCCATCTTCCAATGACCACCAATGTAAGGTGGTCCTTCTCCCACTGACCACCAAAGTATGGGAGCTTTTCCCTGTCCAACAGTGTAATGGGGTATTTTTTCCCATTGACCAACAATGTGAGAGAACACTACAATTTTCAATGTCTGCATTTTTTTCTTTATTATTTGATTTTTTTCTTAATTATTTTTTTTAATGGAAAAAACGGTGTAAAGCAAATCTGTTGTTATATAGAATAATACTTTAGGTAGGCCACATTTTCTATTCTTTTATTTATTCTTATATCTCAATTTATTGCTCACACCAATGTACCCTAACCTGTAGCTATAGTATTAATCCCTGAGACTCAAAAGTTATTTAAAGGGTTCCTCCATGTTTAAAAGTTTGAGAAAGGCTGCACTATAGAGAGCACACAATCACTTGATTCTTCTGCAGAACAATACATCAGCTGTATCATCATGACTGTGTCCTGTGCATTCTTTCCTATAATTCACAGAAAACATATATTTGGTCCTTCTTAGGAATGGGCCACATAACCCTCTAAATACTGTACGGAATATGACATTGTTGAGGGAAGACTGTGATGATGTCAAAGTTTTACAGTAATGTGACCAGTCTCCTGGGTGCAGCCATTTCTTTAACAGGCCTATAAAAATACCCTTGCTTTTGGTCCTGATCTGTAAGGTGGCTAAAGGTGCCTACATGCATTTGAACACGCCTGCCATTTATGGTCACCAAGAGAAATAGAAGTGCTGAATCTCTCTATAGGGAAGACAGGCAGTAATAAAAAGCTTACAGCAGGTTCTATCCGTTCCCTTCTTTATCCATCACAAAAAAGTAAATCACTAAAGCTAAAATTTAAAGTGTATCTAAACCCAAAACCAGAAATGTAATATAGCGCAGCTTGCCAGTCCTTAGATGTAGTAAATGTAGATGTAAGTTTAGTATCATGTCTCACTGTATACAGTTTTCTTAAACAAATCCTTTTCTTTTTTTGAGAATCAGTTGCAGATTCTTACCTTGAGATCCTGCCAGTAATATAATTTCCTCTTGCAGGCTGGCAACGCTAAGCCACTGCTTCACAATTAGCAGATGTGTTGTCAGCCTGCTATGTGGACTTCTTCCGTGGGCCTCTGGGCTGCCTATCAGGTCTGCAGGAGGCATGCACAGACCTAATAGGCAGCCCAATGTTCAACTGAGGAGGCGCACATGTCAAGGAGACAATGCTGCTGCTAATTGCAAGGCAGTTTTGTCAGCCTATAACTGGAAGTGCTTTTATTGGCAAGATCTCCAGGAAAGAAACTTTGTGAATAGATTCATATACAAAATTTCCTTTAGATAACTGTATAGAGTGAGACATGATGCCAAACTGAAAAGGTAGATTTAGGGCTAGTATCGGTGCCGATGCCGAGTATTTGGGCGAGTATTCGTACTCCCCGCAATGCTCCGATGCCTAACCCGATACTTCCGGTATCAGGACACGCTGCCCAGGGTCCTGATTGGCCGGGAAGCCATCTCCATGTTCCCTCGTCACTTGTGACGAGGGCGCATGGGGCAGGCTTCCCGACCATCAGGACGTCGAGCATCGTGTAATTACTTGCTGCCCGGCTTTCCGGCAGGTCATGTAATGATGCGTGCCCGGCTCTCCGATTGGCCGGGAAGCCGGCTTCATGGTCCCTCCTCGCTTGTGACAAGGGAGCATGGAGCCGGCTTCCCAGCCAATCAGTACACCAAGCAGCGTGTAATGACACAGCGCCCGCCTTTCTGATTGGCCAGGAAGCCGGCTTCATGGTCCCTCCTCGCTTGTGACAAGGGAGCATGGAGCCGGCTTCCCAGCCAATCAGTACACCAAGCAGCGTGTAATGACTCTCTGCCCGGCTTCCTGATACGTCGGAAAGCTAGCCAATCAGTACGCCGAGCAGCGTGTAATGACACAGCGCCCGCCTTTCTGATTGGCCAGGAAGCCGGCTTCATGCTCCCTCGTCACCTCATAACGAGGGAGCATGGAGCCGGCTTCCTGGCCAATCAGGAAGCCGGGCGACGTGTCATTACACGGCACCTGGCTTCCTGATTGGCCAGAAAGCTGGCTCCATGTTTTCTCATCACCTAATGACGAGAAGCATGGAGACGGCTTTCCTGCTAATTGGGAAGCCAGGTAGCGAGTCATTACACGCCGCCTGGCTTCCTTAATGGGACTTCCGGTATAGGTATTCGGTATCGACGAGTAGCGGAAAAAAATATCGGTACTCGTACTCAATACCAAAAAACCGTTATCGGTGCATCCCTACATTTTACCTTTCCGTTCATTCTGTGCCAGACGCCTATTCACTTACAAGTCCTGTGTCAAAATTATGCAGCATCTCCAGAAGAAGCTGCTGAAGAATGCAAGTTGTTTTAGGTAGCTTTCACTCCAAATTGGTCATGCTGCATGTGTAGGACTGCATTAGGGACTGCATGCTCCTTGAGGGAGAGGAACTCATGCAAATGGTTTAAAGTTCTCTGTAAAGCAATATGTGAAATGTAACAGTCAATGTTCCTCTTTGCTGCACAGTGAATGGAGCAGCAGAGCATTGCATTGGTCAAGTGTGTATATTGCCCATTATGGGAAAAAGGTTGCCTGGCAAAAATTAAGGCCGCAGAAGAAGCATCCTCAAACAACATCTGGAGAGCCACATGGTCTGATTCCTCTATACTCTGCTGATCTCATTATAAAGTCCCCAAACGTTTGATGCGCAGAACCCCTCTTTCCCGCCTTCACGTCTTTATGTAAAAGAGATGCAGCCGGTGCAAGATCACTGAGAATGATGACCACCCCAGCATGGGGCCCTCATCCCGAATTCAGAAGCCCCAACGCAGTGATTGATGTCCTGCAGTACTCAGTAAGGTCATTAATTTTCATGGGGGTTTAATTGACTATGAACAATGGAACTCAGGCCTCTGTGCCTTGCCTCCCACCAACTCCCTTTCTTTAAGAGTTCTATGAGGACGAAGAAGTGTGAGAGAGGGGAGCCAAAAAGGAGGGGGCCTGAAAGTAAAAGTTTAAAGTCCATGGTAGGATTAGGAGGGAGAGTTACAAGTGATTTGTTCCAACTGCCTCAACAAACCCACCCAGTGATTTGTTTATCCAAAATACCTTCAGCCTCGGGGCTGGAGGTTTTCTCTGTTGATACAGAACTCCAGCCAACGCTTTTTTTTCTTGGTTATGGATTAAGTAGAAAAGGCTTAAAACCTCTGTTGGGTTTTTATTGCTGCTTTGATTGGGGACATGTCTCCTCACCTTCTTTCCTAGTGAGGGTCATTAGACATAAAACTCCTCAATAGGTAATGAGACAGCAATAAAAGCTGAGAGGTTCTAACCCTTCCCCAGTTGGTTGACCATACACAGGCAGATGTCTCTGCAAGAATGGCGGTTGTTGAGACATCTGCCTGTCGTCAAACAAAAGCAGTCTTCTCTCTGACTGTATAGTGGTAAACTTGCATCACTTTTGTGTGGAAAAGTCAACGATCAACATTGCCCTAATAAGTAACAATGTGGAATATGAAGATGTTGTATGAAAAGTGTACTTAAAATGTTTCTAAAACCAAAAGCAAAAAGTGTAATATGAGTGGCTGCATTCGTTTCTTTAACTTTATTTCCACCCAAATATATCACGAAGACCAGAATTAGGGCTTTTTAGGTGCACACATAAGACAAGTAACATTTCTGAATGATATATAAAAGCTTTTATCAGTTATTGGCTATATAATGTTAAAATATGACACAGGACATGTCACACACAAACATTTTTAGATAAAACAGTAATAGCAATGAATGCCCGATATGAGCGGCATGCCTAAGGAGGACACCAAAATAATTATCTTCGCATTCAAAAGTGGCAGTGAATATGGAACCACCCCAGAACTTAAGTTTTATACAAGTATTGTACAACCATATGAACTTAGCAAAGTTTTCCAAGGGTTGAAAGAAACTTCACGAAGGGTGGAGATAGTTTGATAAAGATGGCATCCTCCTGTTCTCAATGCGTTTCACCCCAATATTGAGGAGCTTCCTCAGGAGACAGGTAGGTGTTCACACAAGGATCAGGTGAGGATTTCTCCTTTTTTCCGTCACCTAGAGAAAAACAAGCAGTTATATTCTAATAATTCTTATATTCTTTATATTCTAATAAGACCATAAAGAGGGGAATTTATCAAAACTGGAGCAGACAAAATCTGGAACAGCTGTGGGTGGCAAGCAATCAGCTTCTCTCTTTCATTTTCAAATCTGAACAAACTGAAGAGAGAAGCTGATTGGTTGTCATGGGCAACTGCTTCAGATTTTGTCTGCTCCAGTTTTGATGAATTCCCCCCTATAGTATTTTGCACATCGGACATGTTTCTTTCAGATAGTGCAGTCATTTAGAAAATAACATTATCAAAAGGGAATTATATCCTTTGCTTCCAATGGCTGAGGTGTTTCAATATAAAATATTAACAGTTTTCCAGTTTCCTTGTTTTTGTTCCCGATTCTGATGTATAACATGCTGAGGAGGAAGAATAGCCACAGACCAACTGTCGGTGCCTTTGCTACCCATCAAGCATCCTTGTATTTCTGAAATGGCATTAGTTGCATGTTATGTGGCCAGTTTAGATGCCAACAGCACTTAGCCAAGTTCAATGCCATCAGTGGATGGAGACCAGTTGACAATGACACACAAAAAATGCCAACGTTATCGCCTACATATTTAACCAGCTACAAAGTCCATCAATATATATTGTATAAAAAAAGTTCCAGTACATTATAAATACCAAGGCTGGGTGAAGGATTCTTTTATTTGGTTAGATTCATCCCTTCAATCCGGTGTCATTAATACACTGGCTGTTGTAGGTCTTTTCTCCAGATAGTGAATAAACCTTGTCACTTGGAGCTCAAAGGAGGAAAGCTGCTCTTTTCTACCTGTGCTAATGAGCCATTTCCAAAGTGCTTAAAAGATCGTTAGTGAAGATGGAGACGTGTTAAACTTTTCACCTATAATTGTACGTTTTCTCCTGTTACTGGGTCAGGCGATGTGATGTTTAATCACCTGCGGAGAGAGATAGAGAAGTCTCAAAACACAGGGCTCTTCATGTTCATCTGAATAGAGCAAAAGCAAAATCTGAGATCTGAAAAACGCTCTGAATCGCTTATATATGTGTATTTTCATCATTTTTATCATGCCAACATGTTCCGCACTCTTTACAGAAACCATTTAATTTATATCAGTCCCTGAATGAACTTACAACCTACTTTTTCTAACAAAGCCATAAAAACAGCCATACACACCCTCCTGGACCGTTAGAGATTAATCTGGAGTAGTGGTGAATGGCAAATTTGTGCAATTCCAGCTATCCAGACGGTTTTGAATTCTATAAATCTGCAGACTGCACACGTATTCAGGCAAATAAAAAAAGAAGAATTTGCCTTAGTATTAGGGGAAAATATTAGGGGAACATTCATACTATCAACAAATGTGTGTTGCACCACAGCACAACACGTGCATAACTCACTAACTTGCCAAAATGGTACATACACCTTTTTGGTGCGTTAGACAACCCATTCAAGTGAATGCAACACATGTTAATGTGCATGTTCACAAACCACAATAGCGTGGAAGGGCACCGCCTATGACTTGACAATGAAAAACAGAAGTAGATTGATTAGTTCATCCCTCTGCTCATTCTGCTCTCTCCTCCTGTCACCACGTGTTAATGCAGCACACTTGACTGCCCGTAGGTGCGGACCTTTCCTCTCCCAAGCAGAGTGGTGCTGTGCAGAGGATTACAAGCTTTGTTCCATAATTGTTGTTTAATGAATCAATAAAGATTCATTTTTCAATAATGAATCCATATCCAACAAATATACATTGTCCAGCAAAGTTCCTTACATTTTTACCCAATCACTTACAGTCATCATGTTTCCAAACAGCTGTCTCCAACTCTCTCAGCTGAGCTTCCCTGAACTTCCTGTCCAGTACAAGATCACAAGGGACTCCAGCAGCTGGCCATCTACTAACTTGATACAGGGAGGAAGGAGGAACAGAGTACAGGGGAGTGACTGGTTTGCTGTGTCCATGTGTTTGTGGAGACCTACACAACTCACAAGGGTGGCTCCATAGGACACTGCAAGGCCTAGGGGCCACCTTAAAACAGGATATCAGGGCCAGTGCTCAGGGGACCAACTGATCTTCAGAAAATGAAAACTTTAAAATATCAAGGAGCAGCATCCATTGTAAGTGATTTAATCAGCATTTGAAATAGCTTAAAAACCTTTTGTGTTTAATATCACCTTAACTGCATTCATTGGTGCCTTTTTATCTGCCTGGAGTCCAAACCAGAGCTGTCTAGGCTTATGCAAGGATTTGAATATTAATGGTAGACCTGTTCTTGACACCAGGAGTAAACTCAGACTGTATATGACTCGTAAAAAAGCAGTTTGAAAATCATTTATAGATATTAAAACAACAGTTTAAAAATATATAAACTTCTATTCCTTTTCTTTGCTCACGAAGGACAAAGTTAGAGAATCCTTTATCCTCCCCCTACCCAGCAGCATACTGTATACTGTATATATCTTTCCTTGCTTGCTCCATTAAGTCGCTTGGAGTAAAACTACCTGGTGCATCCTGTTATGGTAGAGCTTGGAACTTACTATTTCTCTCATTTGTGACATTAGGTGCCTCATGTTTTTCCCCGTACTTTCACTTAGGGCCAGGTAAGGATTCCATATCCATGTGTATGCTCTGAGAATGGAGCATGTGGGGGCCAGGAAAGGTGAATAGGAGGGAGCTACTTTTAAATTTTACTTTGCCTTGCATCGGAAAAGAATGGTTCACTTTAACCTAATCTGTCTGAGTGATCCCTACATGGTCTGGCCGTCCCAAGTGATGTTTGAATTTGCAGCCAATTGCCAATTTGCAGCCAGCCTTTCTGTAAATGCCATTGTTTAGCCAAGCATTTGAGCATATATGGATCTGGGGGGAGGCAGACATCACTAGTCTAGTATAAAATATTACGGGCAGCACAGTGGCATAGTGGTTAGCACTTCTACCTTGCAGCAATGGGGGTCCCTGGTTCAAATCCAGGCTAGGAGTTTGCATTTTCTCCCTGTGCTCCTGTGGGTTTCCTCCCACACTCCAAAGACATGCTGGTAGGTTAATTGTCTCCTGTCTAAATTGGTCCTGTATGCATGTGAGATAGGGACCATAGATTGTAAGCTCTTTGAGGACAGGGACTCATGTGAATGTGCAAGCGCTGTGTAAATCTGTTGGCGCTTATACATACCAGTAATATATAAATATTAGTATAATATACAATGTTCAGTCCATGGAAGAAAAGAGTCAGCGTGGGCGAGCATTTGCACCATTATAGTAGTGACATCACTTTCTAAAACTCTTTCTAATGAGACGCATGGGGTCTGCCATTGCTGACCTTCTTCCTAATTTGCTAGTTGCATGGTTGTTATGCTAACCCTCAGGCTTCAACAATTTCTATGCCTTTGACTCAGAAGGACTTTGTAGAACAGGAAAGACAGAGTAAAGTTAGATGTCCTTCTGCATACTTTGTTCTGGTTTAGTGATTCAAAGTGGCTGAACACACTTTGACTGATAATTCCCACCAAGAACAGTTTGAAGACGGACATCTGCCAGACCTAAAGATGTTAGATGATACAACCAGATAAATGACTGTCACCATATCTTATGGGGTTGCACCATTCAAAAGTATTTCCTTTTTTGTAGATGTTGGAGAATTAAATCACTTAATTTTTTTTACGTTATGAAGACTGCAAAAAGAGAAGAGAAAAAAATCCTAAGATAGTAGGGAACACTTCAATCTGGAAGGTCTCAGACTCCCTCTATACTTGAAATATCACTTTAGTTTGAACTGACCCTTGAAGCTGCCTTTGGTAGGGAAGCCAGGCTGCAGGTTCTCTTGTGGGTGGGGACTGATGTGAATCATTCCGGGTACACTGCAATGTGTCTGTGTTACATGATTAAATTACAAAAACAGCTATAAGGAACACATAGACTCCTCTTATAAAGTCCTTGCTGGATTCTGCCTTTCTTTAAATACATCAAAGATGCTTTGATCGGTCTCAGGACAGATTCTCAGTCTCCAGGATTCCTCTTCTATCTTCCTACAGCTCTAGAATAGAAGGAGACTGACAAAAAGACATCATTAGCGGTTTCAATTTCAGCCCCCTGGTGTCCCCCATCCCTCCCTCTCTAATCCTATTAGGGTTCTCATATTCATTGGCCTTTTTCCCTAAGTGACACAACAGCAGGGAAAGGTAGACTCTGCTGACCTTTGGACACTGTCTTATTAAGATCACAACAGCTAGAGAATCAGCCTATCAGCATCTCATTACAAGATCAGAGGCTGGTCTCATGCCATCACCAGGGGCTTGTACCTCCGTATACAATACTGCATACTGTGTTCAGCTCCCAATTCTACTCTCCATAATCTGCTACTAAGGCAGTGACCACCTGAAAATTTGCAATGTAGCACAATATCGTCTTAACAGCATGGGTGGCCTGTGAAGGTTCGCAAGCCTCTTCTCTGTTGGGCTAAACTTATAGCGGACCTTCAGTAACTTTATAAGTCTTCAAGAGTAAATTCTTGACATATTACAGAATGCAACACTATAATTTTTCAAAACAAGTTCCACCTTTTAGTGTTAAAAAGCAGTGCTTGAGTTTCAGTCAAGTAATTTGTGAGTTGGGGCTATTAGTTTGCTGCAGGCAAGAGGAAGCTTTTCAACAGTTTCCTCTCTCCTAGTCATTATTCAGAATATACAGGTGAAACTCGAATAATTAGAATATCGTGCAAAGTTAATTTATTTCACTAATGCAACTTAAAAGGTGAAACTAATATATGAGATAGACTCATTACATGCAAAGCAAGATAGTTCAAGTCGTGATTTGTCATAATTGTGATGATTATGGCTTACAGCTCATGAAAACCCCAAGAACCCCAAATCCACAATCTCAGAAAAGTAGATTATTACATTCAATCAATAAAACAAGGATTGTACATAGAACAATATCGGACCTCTGAAAAGTACAAGCATGCATATGTACTCAGTACTTGGTTTGGGCCCCTTTTGCAGCACTTACTGCAATTACTTTTGCACGATATTCTAATTATTCGAGTTTCACCTGTATATTTGTAACTTTGTAGCAAGTCACAAGCAGACATGTGTGAACATAGCCAAAAACTGAACAGGCACAAAGATCTGCATGACTTGGTCAGATCTGAGTTTACTTCTCAGTTTGGAAAGTAGGATCATGCCCAAACAAAGATGGATTCTGCAGAGAAAATCAGATGAAGGCTTTGTCAGGGGTAGTATTGTGATCTCTGTGAGAGATAATAAATACCTGGAAGTGTAACACTTACACATGACCTTGCATGAGAATATATGTCTGATCCTTGGTCCATTTTAAAAAAGGTACATTCATTTTGCAACGGCAAAAAGTGTTACAATTCTACAGCTTATATTATTCAAGCAGAAGAGACTCCAAGAATCAACCAAGGATTGGTTTTGGTCCAAAATGTCTTCATGCAAAAGGGTGGAAAGAACTGGAAAGTGTTTTTGCATGATAGCGCACTCTACCAATGGCCTCAACAGTCTCAGGGACAGAAGAAATGACATAAACATTGCAAGCAAAACTCGAATTAAAAGTATAATTGTGGACTGAGCCTGAGCTCCTCTGAACCCAGAAAGAGCTCCTCCTGAACATGGAAATAAACTCATTTCGTGCCACCCAATCAGCTGCGGGAGGGAATTCCCCGTAAGCAAATAGGCAGGTTGCAGTAATGTCACTGACTTTATATGGTTAAATTAGATAAAGGACATTTACCTTATATGGCCATGTGACCATAAAAGGTAAATGATGTCAGCACAAGCATCCCGATTCTTTGTTTATGGGCAGGGAATGCTGATTGGGTGGGAGGCCCATTTTCGTGTTTGGATGAGCTCATGTTCAGACCGGGTTTGGTCTAAACCTGAGTGCATCTCTACTTTGAAATATAGGTTAATTTTTCATGAAACAAAACTCTAAAAACATCTATAGTTACATGTATAAAAGGTTATTTATCTGCATGAAAAATAAGAAGACTTTGTTATTTAGCCTATTATTCTCAGTTTTTGTTAACATATTCTCTGCTGTTTTCATCACGTACAGTATATGTTTTATTCAGTGCACCCAAAAATGATATTTTAGTTATAGGTAGAACCTAGTGGACTGATTCAGCCTCTGGATACTTATATGTCTAGGAAACTCCAGCAATGAGATCTCCTTGCCATAATTCCTGACTCTTCCTGCCCAATTGGAGGTTTTGGGTATCCCCCCATCTTTGTAATTTCCTCTCCTCATGTTATATTCTGCATATTATAGAATAAAGAAAACACCGGGGATGGTGGGAAAATTCCATAATGTCCACAACAGTGTGTAGACCTGGGAACTCAGCACAGTGCTCTCCCTGAAAGATAGAAGAAACTGTCAGGTGGACTAAAATATTAGTTTTTGGTGGGCTGGCCCTAAAGTTGAATTTCATGAAGGTTTAAAAACACCAATCAATGCAGTTAATGATTTACGATGACTGCAGCATTTGGGCTAACTGGGAATTTGAATGAGTATGTAATGTTACTGGAAAACACGAATGAAACAAAAAGCCTACTTGTGATTGAACTCATCAGCAAATTCACAAACTGAAATATTCGTTTTGTGCTATAAATAAACTAGCTTATATTCAGACAAGATCGGAAAAGCCTTTACTCTGCAGGAAGCACTGTTTATAACTGTCTCCACACACACAGCTTTTGAACATCTCTCTGCTGTGGCTCATTGGTGCCCCGTGGTGAGAAAAGGGTTAAAGAGAAGTAACAGGTGCAGTATGGACAGTTATCTTCTCCTCTCAAATGAAATTAACCGCGACGCTGACTTTCATAAACGCACTAGCAGGAGTCTAGGCCTCTGATAATGAAGCCATTTTCTATAGTGTCCCACTCAGCAGGCAACCAAAACAACAAAAGCCTCTGGGAGGAATGGCCAGAGATAAGGACAAGTGTATTCGGGCAGATATCTCTAAAAGATGGTCCTATTCTCTCTCCTATCACACACTGTCAATACTTCTAAGAAAGGACCAGGGGAACGTTTCAATTAAAAGTCTAGTACACATAAAAGTGGTAGGGTGTCCACAGACAATTTTGAGAAGATCTCACCAATATTCTTTGAACGTTCAATGCACACAAACAACATTGGTGCCTGTTTGGGCTAACCATCAGGCTTGAGGGCAGTCACTTGGAATGCATGCACATCCGCAGGGTAGGACACCTTTAACCTGAGGGGCAAACACAGCCAACTGGCCCTTTCATGGTAGAGAAAGTTGCCTGTGGGCTAAAAAAAAGTGTATCACACTTAGTGTGCCACATGGGTAGTAATTGCTGAGCATGGTGAAAGGTGGGTGTTCCTAAAAGACAAGGTTTATTGTAACCCCAGCATCAGCTTCCCTTGCAACTCTCAGCATTTAGTCACATGACATCTTGCAGCCATAAAGGAAGATTATGCTGGGAACCTTTTGCAGGTCTGAAAGGGAAGCAGGAATATAAGGTCTCCACTTTTCTCTGACTGCAGGTCCTGCTCTGATCAATTTTCCAATCCTCCTCTGAACAGCCTTGTGCAGATTTCAACTAAGTAGGTTACTCAAGAATATCCATAGACCTGTCAGTGTATTGGGGTAGCAGAGGAATGCGAAGATGTCCACAGTTTCCAATTGTCCCTTATTTGGAGGGGTTGTTCCTCTTTTAGAACCAAACCACTCTGTTCTTTTTTCTTCCTGAACTGGCCCTAATTTTGGTTTGATGTATAGATAATATTATTTAACTATCTAAAATATTTTACTGCTCTAAACATTTTATTTGACCTTGATATGTTTCATGTTCTATTTTGAAAATCCAGAAATAAAGAGAAAGTAGTGACGAAAAAAAGGAATTTTTTTGTTAAACCAATCATTTTTTGTGCATTACTGGTCCATGTTAAGGGAGGAGTGGCAGAGGCTTTGCTTACTTATTTTGCACTATAATGAGTCCCTTTTTCCCATCCCAGAAAGCAGGGGGGTGATTTATAAATCATTTTCCCAGTGGATACGCTGGGCAAATGCCACTTGCACAGCTTTCTTGCCAGTAGATGGAGCCGAGGAGCATAGGAATATTCTATGCTAGTGGCGAGAAAGCCGAGATACCGCCATTCGGCCAACATATGGCTGGGGGACGATTTCTAAATCATGCCCCAAGAGTAGGAGGT
The DNA here is from genome assembly GCF_000935625.1 of Nanorana parkeri. NCBI lineage: Eukaryota > Metazoa > Chordata > Amphibia > Anura > Dicroglossidae > Nanorana > Nanorana parkeri. The sequence continues at coordinate 1,141,806 of NW_017306657.1, read as the reverse complement.
TTTTAGTTTTGGATGTAGAAGTGGAGGATTAAAACTCCAGTTTATTTTTTCATGTCTATGTCCTGTTGGGGAGATTTCCTATTATTTGCTGTGTTGGAGGTGCCAAAGGAATTGAGAGGAAATCTCTACAAAGTGAAGGAAAATTGACATTTTAGACAGTTGTCACCAGAACAAGTGTTTCCAGCGGAAGGTTTCCTCTCACGTCCTGTTCTGTGACAACTGTAACATTTTGGACTCCACATCACTTTTTCAGTGGTAATGGTCACCAGTACACATAGAGAGGGGAACTACCTAGCAGGGCACAGACAATAAAAAACCTGACAGGGTTTCTAAACCTTGTCCACTCTGTACAAAGTTTAACAAAATTGTCTATACATACACTTTAATGTAAAAATGTTTGGTGAATAGTACATATAGTTAGAGATTTAAGAAGGCAACTGTTGCTGAGGGCAAGGCAGAGGGAATTGGGCGCTAAAGAGGGCCTGTGCCCTTGAAATAGGCATAGTTCGCTAAACAAAGCTCTCCATCTTATCTAAAAATTATTTTCAATCCCCCCCAAAAAAAATATAATATATTTTAACTTGTGTGGGAATTGAACAAGCAAATGGTCATTTAATGAAATTACACAGATAAAGGCAAGGTGTCATCGGCGGTCATCTATCACATGCAGACAATAAGCACAAAAGCTCTGCGTCTTTCTTTTAACAAGATAACTTTGTCTCCACCTTTCCCTCCATAATGCTCTAGAATGGGGCTGTCATGGGAATAATAGGGGGCTGCAGAAAAGATATATGATCTCTGTAAATGCCCTCCTGTGCTAATGGTCTTGTCACCACTGTCAGATCACTGTCACTATGAAAAGTTTTTTGTTTCTCAGGCATACAATGTGGCAGAGGCTAACACAGAACCGGTTAGCAGAAAATGAACTGGCATACAATGCATTCTATATAATGAATTTCTCCGTGGTGAGAAAGTGAACTGAGTTAATGCAGGACGTCTCTGAATCAGAAAACCAGCTTCTTTCTGAGGGGGTATTCTACTTCAAAGAAAAAGTGGGTTTTCCATTTCACATCTTTCTACATAAACATCTCCTAGATTGGAATAAGGCTTTTTGCCCCATGTGGGGATTGTTTATTATCCAGTACGATATGGTCGGTGGTATTGCTCTGCCATGCAGTGAACTGGATAGAGTTGGTTAGCTGGGTAACAATCGTGGATACAATGGTGGTTCAGAAGCCACATGGTGTGCTTTGACAAAGCATGCATTGACACAAATGGCTTGAAAAAAAAGTAACAAGAAATTAACCTAACATTAGAATTCCATCCAAAACTTTACAATTAAATTTGGGCAGGGTAGACATAAAGAGGGGTTTTATCAAATATGACTGCAACAGTGGAAATACACTTTAAGGTAGAATCCATAATTAGTATCCTTTTTAGTAAAAGCATAGGAGGAAGATAAATTGACTAAACCTTCCTAAATCTTCCTGTACTGGTGACCACCCCAAGTGTGGGAGAATCTCCACAGTGGAGACATAGACATCAATAAAAACCTAACCAAAAAGGAAAACGCTTCAGTTGGAATCCTGCTTTTAAAAATCAAATGTTTTTTTTTTTTTACAACCATGGCCATGCCAGTGATGTGCGGTCAGGGGAGGCAGGTGAGGCTATGGAGTCGGAACCTGACAGCTTTTTCTCCATTCGGCCTCCGCGCTCTGTAACCTGTCAGGAACGGAGCGTTGCCTGTTAATTACGGGTGGCGCTGCATCCGACTTTTGACAGCTAAGTTAGGTTACACAGCAGGGGGCTTCCACACTACTTGTGTAAGCTAACCTAGTGAGGCAAGAGCTGCAACAGCCTCTAGTCTATGTTAGAGGCTTGAGCTCTGTGGATGGTTTGGACCAATGGCAAATCGCCATTGGTCCAAGCAAAAAAAACAAAACACTGAGGGCATCGATCTCGATGCCTCACCAGTGACAAGCAAGTAAGGAACAGGGAGGATCCTCCCTGTCTCCTCCCTTCCTCCTCCCTCCCTCCTGCAAACATAGCTTGGTGACTGGGTCGGAGCGTGGCTTCATCAGGATGTGGCGGAGCTTCGGGGGGCTGGGGCAGGGCTTGGAGGACTGGTGGCCAGGCTTCGGCTGGCAGGGGGAATGCCTCACCCAGCACGGAAGGTAACGCACGTCACTGGGCAATGCTACATTGCCTCTGTACAGAACATCCCAGATTTATATATTCCTATTCACATTACAAAACTTTTTACATAATAAATACAAATAAATGTACTCTTTTCTACAAACTCCAAAACTGAAGTTTTTCTAGTCTCTGTAATTTCAAGAAGATGCTTGAGGGGGTGGTTTACCACCAAGCCCCAGCTTAATACAAGTTACAATAAGCAGACCTCTTACACACTATGCAAGTAAGGGCACTGAAACACATTCCATATCTACAGAATGGAAGGAGGTAAGGGTTGACAATTAATTATTTGCCCTGCAAAAAAAAAGAAATAGAATTTAATTTTATACTCAAGGTGACTCTTGCTACAGATCCATCCGTAAAGGACCAAAACATCACTTTAGAAACCTTACACATTACCTATATTTACATAGCACCAGCTTCTTATGAAGCTCTGTACAGACAATGATGAAGTATATGGAGAGAAGGGTATTTATCTTGGAAGGTCATATTCCATATCAACCACTAGATGTCCTCCAATGTACAGTTATTATTACTACAGTACTACCATCTCTTAAGTCATTACACCAACCTCTATGCGTTCAATAAAGACCATTCACTGCAGCGTAGGAACAAGCCTTCCCATCTAATATATTCAAATATATGGTACTTTCTGTCATGGGTACTTCATGTCTGGCATTGGCATATTGATATGTGAGTGCCCCATTGGTGTGTCCATGACTACCTTCCTTCACATGAAGTAGGTTGAATAATGCTGGGTGTCATTCAACTCTAACTAGGGATTCTGCAGTGGACAATGCTGCAGGTGAGATGACTGGAGCAGCAGCTAGAGGAGCTAGGCTTCTGTCTTGATTTGGACTACAAACATCACCCTCCTCATTCCCATTTTTTAGGAAAGAGGTGTTTCGTAGTTCACAGAAGATAGCTGGGAAGGTTGATAGCAGTGTGTGATGTTTTAGGCACAGGACATTGCAAAGATGCAGCAATTCTGGCAGGATTGACAGATATTATTGTAAACTAGCCGAAATGTATGTAAACCCTAACAATGAACTCCTCTGATTAGTGAGCATTTGGTCTGTTAAAGAGAAACTCCAGGATTTTTAAAAGTTAAGTGCTGATTTTGATCTAGGGGTGCAAATATAGAAAATATACTTACCTGATCCTTGATTCCACCTGGTTGCTAGAACAGCCTCTTCTCCCCGGGCTCCAGTGGTCTAAGCCCCACTGACGTCATCACATTTCATTCAGCCAATTGACCTGCATTAGATGTGAGGATGCCAAAGGACATACCACAGCCAGAGCAGAGGGCAGAAGCGTAACTATTACCATAGCGACCCATGCGACCGATATGGGGCCCAAGGCAGAGGGGGGTCCAGCCAGGAAGCAGCAGTGGTGGTGGTCGGGGCTCGGTGGTGGCAGCGGCGCTGGTCAGCTGACGTGGAGGAGGCCGGGGCCCTGCGGCAGTTGAGGAGGAGGAAGCCGGGGCCCTGAAGGCGCATAACATTTTTGCTATGGGGCCCTATAATCTCTAGTTACGCCCCTGACAGAGGGGGAGAAAGGTGAGCACTGACTGCCGCAGGACTGAGGATCAGGTGAGTTTTTTTATTCCCGCCCTAGAGCAAAACAAGCACATAACCCTTGCAGTGAACCCACTTCAAGGGTTCATTTTAGAAACAAATGGCGTTCTTCTTCAAAATCTGCTATGTTATATGGGAACATGTAACATATATAAAGTCGGTATTATGTCAGCTTGGCTGCAAAAGTGGAAATACACTTTAAGGTGCCTATGGACATAAGATAATATTTTTTTTGATCTGGCCATTTATAGCTGAATCAGAGAATAATTGGTGTCTGTAATCCTTTGCCAGGATACATTTATTGGCTCAGATGGATTTTCTTGGCCTATCGCTATATTTCCAAAAGACATACCAGTGCCAATTTCCTCCTTATTGCCCCATAGATACAAACACATTTGGCCAAAGTTAACATACACATTTAGCAGAAGCCACCCGTCAGCCAAACTCTGCAGTTAGCTTTAATCACAGAAACTGGGATGCAGTACCATGGCTCCAGTACTAGACCAGCCAATCCCCTTATAGGAAGACTGTTGTAATGAGGACATTGAAGTGTAAGCTTCATTGAAGTGTCACCGTTATATAAACATGCATCAAAATAAAGTGTATGCAAACTCTAACAATGAACTTCTCTTATTTGCTCCCTTTTGGTCTTTTAAATATACCATTAACAGTGTTTTGTTAAATATGCGTAAAAATAAATAAATGACCTGTTGATGCTGTCAGAATCCTTGCCAGCTGGTAACGTCCTGTGCTCTATGAGAGTTAGCAATGTTCCCAGCCTCTTTGTGGTCTCAGAACACCTCCCCTCTATGCTCTGTAGACCTATCACATGGTGACAATGTTGCTCTTCTATAGATACAGTATGGTAAGTGATCACCCCAGAACAGGCAGGGTCGGATTTACCATTAGGCAGAGTAGGCACGTGCCTACAGGCGCCCTCCATTGAGGGGTGCCTTTCTATATCTACTCTGCCTAATTTCTGGTGTTGTGTCAAGATACAACACTGGCAATAGCAAGGAGAGGGCATTCTGCACAAAATGCACCCTCGTGCTCCAAGAGCAGCAGTGCCTACAGGAACTGCCAGCTTCCACTAACGCAGGGGAAAAAAACCTGGAGCTGCGTGAGGCTGCCCTGTAAAATGGCTCTCTGAGGCAGACAGGCATTTAGGGCCTTAAGTAACACCGAGGTCCTTCTCTGCATATGTTGAAGCTGGCGGGTCCCGCAGCAGGTAAGGGCGCCGGCTCAGGCTGAACAGATTTCCATTCGTGCCTACAGGCGCCCGAAATGGAAAAACGTCCTTGAGGACAGAAAGTATCACCAGATGAAAAAAAAGGGGGAAAGGCTTTATAAAAGAAAACCAATCCAGCCACCTCACATAAGTACTGGTAAGCTGCTGCAGTATATTATATTTCTGCTCTTGGGGTTACAGATGCTTTAAATCATTATATAGTTCTGCTTACATTCAAAACAGAAGCAAAGAACGCAAAGATTTTTGTATTTCAAACATAGACCACAAAAATCAAACTTATATGCCAAGATTAAACCTAAACGTACACGCTGCATGTGTTCATTTGCAGATTTGAAACAATAATTGATTTGAATGCTCAGCTCTGTCATTGTATGTATGTGATCAGCCATGAAAGCCATCATGGTCCAACAAAAACCCACACTTTTCTTTTATTATACCTACTGTATGTATCTTATTAATCATAGAACAATGCATTAGGCATGACAGCTTGTCTGGTCACTATTAAATCAAATTATTGTCAGCTTTGTTGGTTTGGTAGAAGCCAGTTATAGCTGCCAATCTTTAGTGGATAAAAAAAGATAATTAGCGCAATTATAGAGTAAGACAGGAAGTGACAGTGAAATATGGTTGTAAGGTGGTCTGCTTTAATGAAGAAATGGCAGGTAGTGTAGAGTTGAAGTTACACCTGACAAGCTTGGGGATACTGCTGCTGTTAAAAAGTGCAAATGGATCTTGCGTCAGTAATGTAAGTGTGTGACACCGCAGGTACGGCTATCAGAATTTCTTATGACGAGCACAGTAGGCTGTGCCATTAGTTTAGCAGTGTATTTGAATAATTTGTAAAGGGCGATAGGTTAATGCTTTTGGTCTATGCATGGTCCATTGTGGAGCAGTGCCAAAGGGATTTTTGAAAAATAATGCAGAGGTGGCAGCTGAGGAGTAACTCCATAAGTAGTTCTTCCACTACTACTACTACTACACTAATAACTACTTCCAAGGAATAACTACATTAGTAGTTACTCCTGTACTGCTATACTAATGATTACAACCAAGGTGTAACTACAATAATAGTTACTCATTTATTACTACTACACTAGTGACCACAACCAAGCTGCAACTACATTAGTAGTTACTCCTCTACTACTATTAAACTAATGACCACAACCAAGCTGTAACTACATTAGTAGTTACTCCTCTACTACTACTAAATTAATGACCACAACCAAGCTGTAACTACATCAGTGACGTGCCGTGCCTTCTGAGGCATCCCCCAGCCCACCGAAGCTCCACCCCCATCCAGTCAAATCTCCACCCCCATCCAGTCAAATCTCCACCCCCTGCTCGGTAACAAAGCTGTGTGGGGAAGGAAAGTGAGGAGACAGGGAGGAGCCTCCCTGACCCTCACTTGCTCGTCATTGGTGAGGCATCGAGATCAATGTCCTCACTGTTTTTTTTTTTCTTTTTTTGATTGGACAGCTTGGACCAATGGTGCTTTGCCATTGGTCCAAGCCATCCACAGAGCTCACGCCTCTAACATAGAGTAGAGGCTGTGACAGCTCTTGCCTCACCAAGTTAGGTTACAGAAGCAATGGGGAAGCCCGCTGCTGTGTAACCTAACTACCTGTCAAAAGCCGGATGCAACGCTGCCTGTAATTAACAGGCAGCGCTCCGTCCATGACAAGTCACACAGCGGGGAGGCTTTCCCTGCTGTGTAACCTGTAACAAGCCGATCTGAATGGAGAAAAAGCTGTCAGCTTCAGACTTGAAGCTGACATCTTTTTTCTTTATAATACTAAGTGAGGCTCTGCCTCACCTGGCTCCCCTGACCGCACGTCCCTAAACTACATTAGTAGTTACTCCTCTACTACTACTAAACTAATGACCACAACCAAGCTGGAACTACATTAGTAGTTACTCTTTTTCTACTACTAAACTAATGACTACAACCAAATTGTAACTACATTTGTAGTTACTCCTCTTCTACTACTAAACCTATTACTGCATCCAAGGTGTAACTACATTAGTAGTTACTCCTCTTCTACTACTAAACTAAAGACTGCAACCAAGCTGTAACTACATTAGTAGTTACTCCTCTTCTACTACTAAACTAAAGACTGCAACCAAGGTGTAAGTACATTAGTAGTTACTCCTCTACTACTACTACTAAACTAATGACTACTATCATTACTTTAGTAGTGTATTTGACCAATGTGTCAATCATGACAGGTTAATGTTTTTGGCCTATGCATGATCCATTGTAGAGCAACTACTAAACTAACAACTAAAGCTAAGGAGTAACTTCATTAGTAATTACTCCTCTGCTACTACTAAATTGACAACTAAAGCTGAGGAGTAACTACATTAGTAATTACTCCTCTACTACTACTAAATTGACAAATAAAGCTGAGGAGTAACTACATTAGTTGTTTCTCCTCTACTAATGCTGAACTAAAGACTACTGTTATTGCTACTATTAGTTTAGTAGTGTATTTCAATAATATGTAAATGGCAGCGGGTTAATATTTTTGGTCTATGCATGATGCATTGTAGAGCACTGCCAGGGGGATTATTGAAAAATAATGTGGAGGTGGCAGCCGAGGAGTAACTACATAAGTAGTTCCTTCTTTACTACTACTAGACCAATAACTACAGCTGAGAAGTAGCTACATTTGTAATTACTCCTCTTCTACTACTAAACCAACAACTAACGCGAGGAGTAACTACATTAGTAGTTACTCTTCTACTTACAGTAAATTTATGACTGCCTTCATTAGTTTAGTAGTGTATTTAAATGATCTGGTAATGGTGACAGGACTGAAAAAGGGACAATTATGCCCAATTAAATTGATAGTTAGCAACATCAAGATCTGAACAGGACAGGCAGCTGTTTCTACACGGGGTATAACTATTCTAGTTCAAAGTAAACGTGCAGCAAAGAAAACCATATTAATCCAGCTTAACCGGTGAAACTCAAGCACAAACCTTTTTATCTTCTTGGGTGCCCTGTCAGCTCACAAAGAGAGAGCTGTATAATGGTGGTTGTGGGTGTGTATTTGTGGAAGGGGGGGGGGGCTCATGCCTGAACTCTGACTCCACAGGTGAAAGTCAAGATTCGTATGTTAAGTTTTAACATATTGCTGGTCTATTCATAAGATTCACACAACTTTCACCCAAGGTTCATGCATTTTCTATTGATTCGCATGAAAATTGTGTGTGAAAGTTGTGTGAATAGTGTGTGAACATTTATATAAATAGACCCCTTAGAAAACCCCTAATAGATGAAGAATGTAGATGCAAGCACTTCTTGTGTCCTGCTTTTAGTTAGATTTTGTTAGCACATTGTAAAAAAAAAAAAGATATAGCCGTTTAAAGAGGGATCTGTGGAAGGCAACTAAATAAGGAGGATTGAAAAACGTGCTCTCCTTCGAACCAGAACTGCAGAAGTTCAAAAGTTGAACTTGGGGAACATCTGCCTTTTTCCAACCTTATTAACTATGTAACATGTTAACTTGCAAGGGTTAACTACAGGTTCACATAATTTGTAAGGTAAAGAAAGACCCGCCGATAATAAGTGAATGGGCTGCATCACTGGGGGGAAGAAATGCCCATAGGAAAAGGTTAAAGATTGGAGCTAAAACAGTGGACCTTACCTGACTGGAGGTCGAAGGTCAGCTGGTAAAGAGGAGCCACATGCGTAGGATCTGCAAAGGCTATTCGGAGTTCTATCTGGAAGGTTGAAGAGGGAAGCAGGTTGTCCCACCGCAGCAGCTTGGTCGGTTAGAGGGAATTTAGGGTTCTGGAAAATGTGAGAAGGTCAGAAAACAAGGGGGGCATCTGGTGGTATTGTTCTTCCCCCAGTGGTGTCATGTGTTGACAGGGGCTTGGCCCCTTGGGAAATTGGGAATAGTTCATTCTGGAGTTGTCCTCGAACCAGTGGGGGTGCAGCTGGAGACATGGGGTGGATTTAGCAAAGCCTCCAGCCTACAGTCATTAGGTTATTTATTTGGTATGGTATTCTGGTGATTTATTATATGGTTAAATAAAGGGCTGATGTGACCATTGAAATCCATGTCGCGCAGTTCATGTGTTTATTAAGAACTTCATTAGGGGACAGAATTGACAAATCCATCAGTCAAGGGACTCTGTCACTAAGCTCAGCTTTTCAGTAAAAGAGTTCTCCGCAAAAGAGAAAGTAAATCACTACATCTCCTGCTGCCCTTGTCACAGAATGCCGCTCTGCCAACAAGAAATCTCAGACTGAAGTTTCTTTAGACTGCTGATCTTCTGGTACCCCACAATGCTCAGTCGCACCTCCTCCTAACGCCTGCATCAGTATTGTGACCTCCGTTGCAGGGATTTCTTGTCAAAAGAGCAGCGCTTGGCGATGTAGGTGGCAGAAAAGGTAAGTATTTACTTCCATGTATAAAGTGAACACTTTCACTGGTAAGTTGATTTTGTACAGGGTACCAGCTGGTAGCAGCTGTGAAGTTCTATCAGCTTATACACCTTGAGAACAGTGACTTTATAGCACAGGCAATAGCAGAGGTATAAGTGCCTACAGACATTAGACTGGCACTTTATGGTTAGGTAACATTAAAGTATATGAGAACGCACAACACCAAACGCAGACTGAAATAAAGGAATTAGTCTTTATTATTTTAACAAAATTGCATATTATCCTAAAGATGAGTTGTTTGCACCTTTTTTCAGAGCCTTAATTCTGTGGTAACGTGGCCCCACAGCCTTTTGTTTCTTGTTTCTTCTGCATAATGGGTGGTGTGAGATTATTCATGGATGGGCTTTTAAAAGAGAACTATGGCCCAACCTTTTTTTGCCATATTTCTCTTTAGGGTCACAGGAGGACATATACTAATGTCCTCCTGTAACTCAAAACTCCTGACAATACGTATTGTCAGGATCCACCCCACTGCCTGATTGACAGCTGGCTCTGCCTCTCTATTGGCAGAACCAGCTGTGCCCGCCCCCTCCCTGTCCGTTCCCCCAGTCAACACTGGAGGAACGGAGAGGGGGGAATCCCTGTTGGAAAGCAGTGACTGTCTGTGCAGGGAGAAGATTGGGAACTGAGCGATCATCGGTATGTAATTGCTCAGTTCCCGATCAATAGAGCCGACGTGTGACAGCTTCAGTGTCACACGTCAGCTCTAATTATAGGGATGAGTGTATTTCACTCTCCCCATAATTCTCCTTTAATGACATCACATACAGTGTATGTATCATACATTCCATGCTGACAATGGCTACAGCAGCTTCTCTGCTTTTGTCCAATGGGGTTGCTAGAATAAAAAAGGCTGAATATCCTTTGGCGATTGGCCAGAGGAAAATCAGTCTTTTTATTCTAGTAACCCAATTGGACAAAAGAAGAGGGCAGCTGGAGCCAGTACTTGTGGGGAACGCAGAAAGGAAACCTCAGGAACGCATGATGCATACATGGGAAAGAACAAAGGCTGATCGGGGGATGAGGCAGATGAACTGACGCATGGCGTCCTGTATCAGAGAGAGCAAAAATAAAATAAACTGACCACGCCAGCATGGATCTGCTTCTGTGCTTGGTGTGGTCAGAATAAAAAAGGGCAGGAGGGAAACTAGCAGGATCACCAGGAATTTCTGTAAAAATAAAGCAGTAATAATGGAGCAGGCTACATTTGCATAATAAAACAGACACATATAACCATTATTTTTTGGGGTATCAGACACTCAGGCATCCCCTTCCCAATGCCTTCTCGGATAAAGGAACGACCACCTGGTTGGATTTTGGTTATGTCTTTCAGAGTTAATCACAACAATCTGGAAAAAAAGCTCAAGTGCATCTAAGATTAGAAATAGGAAGCCTACCCAAATATGACTGTTTCCTTCCCACAAAGTCTGTGACATAATTCTTTATGCGGCCACTTCATAACTATCAATAACATTTCTGACTGAGCATGGCCAGCAAAAAGGTCAACGGAACAAAACAACGTCCTGCAAATTGAAATAAAATCAGCGGCCCTATGGAGACGCCGCAGTGAATACTAAGCGCCCTGGCTATACTGAAGTGTTGTTCTATGTTCTATTCTAATATAAAGGACAGACGTAGATCAAACGTCTATCAGGTACGTCAGTAGATAGTGAAAGCAAGGGCTGACACAGATAAACAGGTCCTCTTGGCTGCCCTGCTAATTACCTTGGGTATTGTCTGTCTTCAGTTGAGGCCTCTATAGTATGCAAATGATCCAACCTCACCCATGGCTCCACACACCTCATAATCCATCAAAGAGTCTGCCGGCAAAAAATGTTTGACTTGAGATGCTGCTGATAGGAGCAGTAAGGCAGAAATGATAGTAATCAGTGTAAACATCACAACAGACTGAGGATGATGTTATTACTGGGAATGAGATGTCGGTTTTGTAAAGATGCCGGTACTCAAGACAGTGTGAAGCAGAGGGATTATTCGACCGTTGGAAGATGGCTATGGCATCATTTGCAGGGATAAACATGAGCCCTCAGTTCTGGTCAATGTGCATGTGTATGAATACATCAAAGTGCTACATATTCAGCAAGAAAATTGGATTGTTTATATTTTTTAATTGAAATATTTAATTGCCCAACAGCAGGACAAGCCCTAGTAAATAGAAAGTTCCCAGAACAATTAGTTTTGCAAAACATTTTTTGGAGGTATACAAACAAGCTGTCCTGCAAAACTACTAACTACACGTCACCCCTGTGTCTCAACTCCACCAGTTCCTGTCTACATGCACTGGCTCCAGTGTTGGCTGTACTTCATTAGTCTGGACTGGCTTCCTTATAGTGAAATTGGTGGACCATGTCTGTACGGGGTGTGTTTAATAAGCTGCATGTACATATGACAGGGTGACAACACAAAAAAACAGTGGTCATCCCATAACAGGAAGTGTCTGAACAAGGACCTTCATGGCAGGATCACCAGATATCCTTTAAAGAAATCTGCAGATTTATATAGCTCCCGACTGTCCATTATTTGGAGGGACTGTCCCTAATTCAGAACCTAATTCCTCCTCAGTTGTCGTTCTTTTTGGTCCAATGTACAGCTATCTATATCTCTAAAAATGTTACTATCAAACATGTTTTACTGCACTAAATATTTTACGTAACCTTGAGATTATTCCATTTGTTGTTTGAAAAGCCAAAATAAAGGAAAAGCAGTGATGATATGAAGAAATTTTGGGTTAACCCAGTCATTTTTTAAAATCTTTGTTCAATATGTTTTTATTCACATTTTAGCAGAAATAAGTATCAGTTGCGTTGCAATTTGAAGATCGTAAAATCAAAAGTTGGTAACACAATAAAATCAACTAGCCCAGGAATACAGGGCACCGTTAGTGCGTCCCCGGTGGTCCCCAAACCCCTGCATTTAGAAAGGGAAGAGAAGGAAGAAAGGAGAAGTAGGGAATAGAAAGATGGAGAGGGAGAAAAAGAGAAGAAACAAAAAGGGAGCTGGGATAAACCAGTCAATTTTGTCCATTATTCCTAATTTATTATTATTATTGTTATTATTATTGGTATTTATAATTTATATAGCGCCGGCAATTTTACGCAGCTCCTTGCATAATGCACATTCACATCAGTCCCTGCCCTCAAGGAGTTACAATCTAAGGTCTTTATCTCACATGCATACATACGGGGGCCAATTTTAGACAAGAGCCAATTTGGTCCGTTACTAAAGGTGTGGCAGGACTGTGTCTACATACCTGCTGCTATAATATGATCCTCTTTCCCATCTCAAAAAGTTGGGAGGTATGGATTTAATATGACTGAAAACAACTTCCGAAATTGTACTAACATATTAAAGCATGAATGAGATTTTAGTAACTAAATTTAGATTTACTTTAATGTAAAAAACTACATATATTAAAAACAGCCATTGATGATCTGTTTACTCCTTTGTCTCATTATGAAATAAAAGGAAAAAAATTACCTGCCTGAACCCAACAACCAATCACATTTCTTGTTGTACTAACGGGCAGCAAGTCAACTTTTGCTCCAATGTTTATAAACAGGATCCATCTTTTTTTTCCCCCTCTGTCCCTCTCCATCAGGGGTTAATTTACCTATTTAATGCACCTATTAAGAAGCGTGTTGGCCCATTACCGCTGCCTAACGATCAATAAGTAATTTAATAAACAATCAATGAAGTGGAGGGAGATTAGCATGGCTGTTTAATGGCGTCGTCAGAATGTACCAATAATTAATCGAGAGCCGCCAGTGTTTTTATTGCATACCTGAATTGAAATGAGTTGAAGCGGGCACCTCGTCAGGAAATTCAATGCTTCGGGGTAGCAGAATGTGCCAGGTTAGTGGAGGGCATGGCCAGGAGAAGAGTACAGTAAACAGGCAGGTGTGTCATGCAGGTGAGATGCCTGCAGTGTTATTCAGTAATGACACAACCACCTCTATAAAAGGACTCTGCCCTCCTCCTCCATCCAAAGGGGTGTTAGAGCATTTCTGTTATGCACTTTTAGTGCTGCTCCTATGATTTTTCATTGGTGAAAGCTGATGCACAATGCATCACAAATTTTTTTTGCCCTGTATAACAGAATAAATCAAACACTTCAGTAAATCAATACAAATGCTGTTTCTGTAAGAATGGCAACTGTAGTGGACACATCTTTTGCCTTTACTGGGTAGCAGACGGGTGATAACATTATTTTAGTTCAACATAATGTGGAAGTTTTAATACGTCATTCAGGAGCCTGGTGGGCTGACTCAGCCCCTGGCTTCTTATGTGTCTTGGATACTTCCCAACAATGAGATGCCCTTAGCACCCCTGGCACAATTCTCAGCACTGTTCCTATCCACCTGGCTGTGTTTGGTGTCCCTGCTCACCTTAGTTTGGTCCAGTTCCTCTTGTTACATTTCCGGTGATATAAAATGAATAAATAATCCAGCAGGCATGGTGGGCCCCTCATAATGGGCACAGCAGGTGTGCAGACCTGGGAATCAAGCACAGAGATCTCTCCAATGGACTCCCCAGGAGTAATACAAAAATGTCATGTGGTTTAACTCTCCAGGATCTACGAAAGATTGATATATCAAGGGGGGCGGGGGGGTGGACTTACCCTTTTATTCTCAGGTACTGGAACCTGAAAGTTGCTTGTTTCTTATCCCTGTGCAACTTTACCCAGAAGCATGCAGGTGAACATAACTTATCTTCACCCAAAATTGACCTTAGTGAGTATGACTGGGTGGGGCATTAGATTGTATAGTCCTCTTTGGCGCTTGGTATATAAATGATGTGTTGCTGGTTAGCCACTGTGAGATAGGTGCATCTTGGGAGGAGTACTTTGACCACTGGTCCTGACTGAGCTTGGCATGAAAAGATTGCCATTGTTCCTGGATTCCACAGAAGGTTTTGAAGTTGTTTGTAAAACAATGGCTCAGTGGAAATCATTGACAATGTGTCGGGTCCCCTGGATCCGAATGTAATACCAAAACATCCATTCACAGTGCTACTTAAAGGCTTGAATATTATCTATTAAGTGCATCAAAGAGTTACAGCCCTTTGGCAGCTGGGATCCCTCTCTATCCCTGTTTGTTCTCCAGCAAGGCCCATTCATTCTCTTTGAGACTCCATTAAAATATGAAGGAATCAAAGAGGGTGTAGAAAGAAATTTGTGCACAGACTAGATACCTCATTCCTTTCGCAAGATGGGAATCCCAACCACTTCTCTGAAAGCTGGGAGTCCTGCAGACTTGGTAAGATTGGGGAGGAAGTAGGATAGGAAGATTTCTCCAAAAATGAAAAAGATTCAGCAAAACAGTCTTTGTTAACGCTTTCATTAACCCCTGAGTGACCCGATGCTGGAATTTATTATGTGGTTTTCAACTGTTAGGCTGTATTTGAATAACAAACATTTTCCCTGGCACTTGGTTGATTCCATGGGTCATTTATGGGCCACCATGCAAGGTGTACGATAATGTGAAGGGGCATTTCTACTAGAGGAGACTTCGCTCAGGCTCCTTCTATAGTGAAACTGCAGGGATGTTTTATTAAAGTATTCAGAAGCCCATCATGAATTTGGATATTACCCAAATATTACCACATATTAGCCATCAAGGATCTCAACATGTAGCATAACAAGTGTAGGAGAACCAGTGCCACTCACTTGAATTTTGTATTCACCAAAGAAAGTGGTAACTGGTGCCTTTATGGGGCAAGATGATATATGGGCTGGCATCAACGATGGAGAACTTGAAATGGGTGTTTGATGCCTGGTGCTCCCAGGCACTGAAGTTCCCACCAGTCCCCTTTTGGTGGCAGGTCATTGATGTCTCCTGCCCACCATTACAATCTCCTTTTATTGTGTGGGAAACCTCATGACAGTGATTTGCAATATGTGGCGTTGGGTCCTTTGGCAAGAACACTTTTTACACTCAACCACGTCTGTTGATTTATGCTGAACATGATTTAGATGACAATAGAACAGAGCTGAGGAGAACACATATTCCAGAAAATGTTACAGCACTTTTGTAATTAAAGTGCACCTGTCATGACAGGAATTGAAGGCCGCCATTGGTGGCCTTGTGAAAATACTAGCTGCCTGGCTGTCATAATAATAACAACTATAGGTTATATCATTATATGAACAATGAAAGGACCTGGGACCTCATTCAGTTTTAACCCCGTAGATCACAAATCCAGCCCAAGAATCACCATATTAATGTACCTGTATGAGTATTCATTACACATCCCTAGATGGTGGAACTACATATCCCAGCAGGGATTTTCCAGCAGCCAGAGATCTGAACTGTCAGTCTTTACCGTGGAAGCTGGTAAACAGCAAGCAGAAGAGAAAATATATAAAGCAGCAATAAACTCCTAACCAGCTCAGCTAGGGAGCAGGTTCCAGCCCGCAGTGCCACAGGCCAAATTCTGTGTATAGCATCGGCGGTGAGGAATTCACATGAGCTCTGCTATGTGGCAGTTTAAATCTCATCCAATGAGGCAGCACAAAGACAGTGAAGGTGCAGTAACCTAGAGCAAGATTTCTTGCCTTGTTGCTCATATAAACCAATCAGCTTACACCTGTCCTTTCTGCAGTCTGGGTTTGCAAATTAAACAAGGATTCTGATTGGAGGGTTGGATTAACTTTTTTTTTAGTTTTGGAAGGCGTATGCAAGGAGAGAAACCTAATTAGGTTTTTATTGCTGTCCATGCCTTTGCTGAAAAGATTCACCCTCTCCAGTTGTCTAGTGACCATTGTCACTGGTACAGAAAATGATGGGAATTCCACAATTTTACAGTTGTCACCAAAACAGAAGGTAAGGAGACATCTTCCAATGGGGACACTTGTTCCGGTGACAACTGTCTAATGCTCACCACCATACACATTGGTGGGAGGGAAATTTCTCCAATGGGGCACAGAGAGTTAAAAAAAAACCTGACAGCGGTTCTAATCTTCCTCACTGAATCCAACACAAAAACAAAAATATCTAGAGAGTAGATACACTTTATATAAATACAGGATATTACATATTAGGAAATACATATTTCCTAATCCAGTCATTTGCAGGAGGTTGATTGTTTGTATTCGATTAATCTTGAAGGTATCAGCTATCTTAATAAGCTGCCCTGGCACCCTCTGCGTTCCTCATCACCGGTTAAGCGGCTGACCCCATTCCCCCCTATAAGTGTCGGCCCCAGGTTCATACACACATGTAAACTGTAATCATGGAGGAATTGTCTACACACATGAATTAGAGGCAGGTATGCAGGATGTTCTCTGTACAGTACCATGCTGGTATTTGATGTTTGTACAGCTGTGGGGGAACTTGAAGGCTAATTTAGGCTACAGATACAATGACAGGCTAGAGGTCATCCACCGCTGTGTAAACTCAGCACAATGCACCGGAAGTGCTGGGATAGAAAAGCATGCTACAAGGTGCACAATGTCACCTGCAACACAAGATGACAGCATTGACTGGAAGTCTGGAAGTATGCTGAAACTCCCTTTTACTGTTTAAATGGAAAGCATGGCACATTTTCTTTTTAAAAAAAATCAAAAACGTTCTAACAAAAAAGAAAAGAAAAAGTGTAATGCATCGCGATCAGCTCATGAGGACTGTGTCTGGTGAAAGCCAGTGTGGTGTAGCATGGCTGCTGGTGTGAATGGGCCCTTAAAGGGTCAGTCCATGAACAACTAATATTTTTTGCTTTTTGGTGGATGCTGGAGAGTTAAAGGAGAACTTTACATTCATCCTCATAGTTAGAGCCAACTATCACACGTCGACTCTATAGATCCGGAAGTGAATGAACATATATCTTCGCTCGCTCACTTCCCGATTAGTCACCGCTCCCCACACGAATTCCCCCCACCCCATCCCTCCTGGATCCTCCAGCGCTGACTGAATGCACGGACACGGGAGGGGCGTGCACAGCTGGGGTCTGCCTATAGATAGGCAGAGCCCGCTGTCAATCAGCCAGCTCGGTGGATCTCGACAGTATTGTCGGGATCCGTCCCGGTTGCAGCGCTCTCAGTCTAAAGAAGGAAATAGCCGGCTATATACTGAGGTTTGGGTCACGGGAGGACATTAGTATATGTCCTCCCATGACCCTGAAGAGAACTATGGGATAAAAAGGTTACCCCATAGTTCTCTCTTAAGTCACCTTCTGAACTCTTTATTAAACTGGGCCATTAGGGACTGAGATATTAACTGGAAATTCCATACGATTGCTCCCTTCTGCATTTGGGGAGGTAAGTGCAATTTGTAATCTACACTTACATCCCTTGTGTCCCGTAATGCCCTCCCCACAGTTCACCCGCTGCCCGCAGCCACTGGTTCTAATGTTATTGTTTGCATTGAAGTAGTCACCCTCATATAAGTCTATGGGGAGAAATAAATACATTTTTATTAATTATTTTTTTAATTTATCACTTATTTTTATATAGTGCTGACAATTTACGCAGCACTTTACATAGTTCATATAATGAAGACAAGAATGCTGTGACCAGAAGAGTACTGAGTGTGGCAGAACTATAAAGAAAGAGCAATTTAAGCAAGGTCTAGTTATTGTAACAGACTGATTGTCCTTTAATTGTTGATCTGGGCGACATATGAAATTATGGTCCTGCAAACATATGAAAATCACATAACAAATGTATTAATATTAAAAATTGCAATAATAACTCAAAGATTGTTATACCGCTGAAAATACTCTACATTTCCCAACAAATAAATGTATTTCTCTGATTTGTAAACAGTATAGTTTTTTATTTCACCGTCACCATATATTCTCGGTGGCAGAATGACAATTCCTACAGTCATCCAAAGGCAGGAAATTCTTTTTCTCTTGCTCGTGGTCAATATTCAAATTGCTGATCTGTGCCGATTTTATTGGAAAGAAATGGATGTCTTTAATAGGGTGGAAAATGAAGAAAACGTCACAAAAAGCCCCGCGGACCGACTTGGTAAATCTGCCATATTCGTCAAACAAGAAGGCACGCGTGACTTTAATACAATAAGCATTATTATCTTTTATGTAGAACAAAGAAACAATCAGAACGGCCTGTGTTTTGTACTGGATATTGGAGCTGAGTTCATATCTATTCTAATAAATTTGCCCTAATGTGACAGTTCAATTGTGCAAATAAACAGGCTGCCCTTGAAACAATGCTCCGAAAATATTGACAAGAAGGCCATACCAGCAAATATTAAACAATGCCGAGTATCATTATTTGTCTACACAATAGAAGCAATTATTTCTGGATTGATGGAGTGTGGTCGGCTGCGTTATTGAGGTTGCAAAGACACAGAAGGTTTCAAAAAAGAACTTGGCATATCAAGGCGCAAACATATTCAACCCCAACATGTCAGGGTGACATTATTCAGGGGCCCAAAATGACAGCTTTACAATATGTATCCAACACATACAAATATTAAAACAAAACAAAAAGGGACCTGACTGTGATCCAAGAAGCAGTCTACTTGTGCAGCAACTGTATTGAAATAGCACGCAACACGTATTGAAATCTCCTTCTCCTTGGCTGTTATGCTAACCCTCTGGATTCAGTACTTCCTTATAACCGACCAGCAGCTAGTATGCAAATCAGGAAAGTCATAAAAAAGTCAGGAATCTGCATTCTTCTGGGTAGAGAAGCTGTGAGACCAGGTGAGTAGCATTTTCAGCATGCCAAGTTTCCTTTGCCCCATTCACACATACCATTTTCTAAGATTCCTGCAGTAAGAACCTACGGATCTCAAATCCCAGGTGTCATCATTCAGATGCAGCCCTTGTACCCATAAAGTAAATGACAGGGTGACAGCAACTGCATCTCTCCTACATGGTATGATTACATATGGTTTGAGACAGATGATAGTTGCTGGACGCAGAAAAGATGTGTCCAGGGACAATCATCAATGCCAGAACACCCTTTGTGATTGGGGCCTCAGAGCAGGGGTAGCCAAACTTCAGCCTTCCAGCTCTGAGGAAACTACAAATCCCATTATTCATCTGCCTCTGTGAGTCATGCCTATCTTGCAATGCCTAATGGGATTTGTGGTTTCACCACAGCTGGAGTGCCATAGTTGAACTACCCCTGCTTTAACGTATGCACCACTTTATTAGAGTCAATGTTTATCAAGTACCCCCTGGTTATAGTCATCTTATGTCCTTTGATATACATACCTTAATTACTGCCACATAATTTTTGTGCATAAATATTGCCCAGGGGATCCACCATATATTAAATGACAAGAAATACTTGACAATCATTGATTTATATCTGAATACTGTTATTTTTTTTATCAGACAAGAGTACCCTTGAATGGTAAGAAATATCCCTGGGGTTACAGGTAGTGCTGGTTGCAAACCTTTATAGCCTCAGTTATCTTCTAAAACACTGATCAGGGTGCACTAATTTGCAACTGCCGCCTCCCATAAAGTACAGATAAATGGGTACAGATAAACTTTAAAGGTCAGCTTGGCTCTGGGTGGAATTAGCTGCTGACTTCTTACATCTCTCAAAGACCTGATTGGTGACATTACTCAGCATCAGTTTGTGTCTTCACCTTTCCCACAAACCCATACGAAAGGTGTAATCCTTCACAGCCAGTCTCCCTATATATATCCTGTATATTTGTTGTACATTGTGAAGACATCACTTGAGGAGATGACACTATCAGTTGACTTTTGGATGGCCATAATGATTGGATTCAGATGGAAATTCTATTAGAGATATCCCCTTTCTATAGTTCCTAATATAAGAAATCAATGTTGTAGGAAGACTTATCTTTAGAGACCAGTTCACCAGTATATCGATGGCTACAAAAGATCCCAAAACTGGCCGAATTGGAAACAGTCATCATGTATCTGTGGTGCCTTCGAGTCCTCCCCGCCTATTCAAATGTTGCAATCTTTTAGTCAAATTTTATTTATTAAACGAAAAAGTTTATCTAACTTTGTATTTGCTTTCCTATTACATGATATATTGGGACTACAAACTTTGCATGAAAAAAAAAGTCCTTGGAAATGTTAAGTGACAAATTCAGGAATATACATGACCTTGGTTGAAGGTCATTGATTTATCTATGTCCCAGTCCCAACAGGGCAGGGCCGGATTTCCCACAAGGCCAACCAAGGCCCGGCCTCAGGGCAGCAGGGAGTAGAGGGGCAGCAGGGGTGTGGAATTCCTATCTCCCGACGCCCGGGACATGTAGTTCCGGGCGCAGGGCGGGTAGTTGTTTTCTCTATATTTAGCCCTGCTTTGGGCAAGCAGAGCTAAATGTACAACAGGGAAACTGTTGCTTGTTTTGTACAAGTGATCTCGGCGATGTTTCTGAGATCACTTGTATGCAGCATGCAGGTCTGCCATTCTCCATTGGGGTTTGGCGGGTAGGGGGGCGCATTGAGGAAACTGGCCTTGGGGCAGCAGAGAGAGTAAATCCGGCCCTGCAAGCGGACATAATCTGCATGGATTTTTATGTCCTCCCTGTGCTTGGTTGGGTTTCCCTGGTTTCCTGTTTCCTCCCACACTCCAAAGACATGCCTAAAGGTCCATTGGCTCCTGTCTAAATTTGTCTCTATTGTACCTTGTCTCTGTCAGGTGCCTTGCACCCTGTTCAGGGATTTGAGGCCCTTCCTCTTCAGAGGACTACAGCACCCTTGTGCACTTTTTTTGTGTGGTGTGATTTCATGCCTCACTTTTATGCTCACAGGAGTTATACAATGCATGAACTGTGGAGCTTGGAAAAACAAATGTGTATGTATGCACGGGAAACCATGGGGACCTTGGATGGACTGCAAGCAATTTGAGAGATTGATGTGAATGTACAATATGTAAAGTGCTGTGAACATTATCAGCGCTATAGAAATGCCTGTAATAAATTCTATTGAAAACTTCAAATTGTTATTCCAGGTTCAATTCAAAGCCCCATTTCAGCCAAAATGAATATCTTAGCTGTGGACATAGTGGGGAGGCATTAGAACCACCATCATTTTCTGTGTGGTCACTGGGACAGGGAATGAGGGCAAATTCCCCCCAAATCGATTACAGACAGCAAGAAAAACCTACCAGGGGCTTCTAAACTTTCTACAGGTTAGCTAACACAAACACAAAATGTTTCAGCCAGAATTCTGCTTTAACAGACAGAACTATCCACTGAACCTGCCCAAAGAATCCTTCAAAGTACAACTACTGCAGGTAGAGAAACTCTGGTCTCACCCTACTGCCAAAACTTTTCAGCCATAGAACTAAATTTAGAGGCAAGGCACCATCTGATAGCACATTACCTCACGGTAGTAAAATTTGGGCTCCTCTTTTGTTTTCTGGAAGTAGAAAGCTTTGGATCAAAAGACCTAATTTGCAACTCTTAAAAAATTGTTACGCTTGTACGACTCTTTTTAAAACAGGATTTTAACCCTGTATGGTAATAGATACATGCATGCACTAAATCAACAAATGTAAATACAATTAAAAAAATATCCTTCCTTATTAAAACCAAAATATAAACATTTGTAAAAAAAACAATATTACCCACAAACATTAGGTTACTGCATTTGTTGTTTATATTGCCATAAATTATGTTTTACATTTTTTTTTTAAACTTATTTAAGTATTACATTATTTTATTGCCAACGAACATATTATATTGTAAACCATAAAGAAGAGAAAAAAAATGGAAATTAATAAAATAACCTAAAAAAAATAAAAGTAATAAAAAAATAAATACCCATAAAATGTTATACGGTATCACAAAGTCATTTACTACCTTCTCCGTCCTTATAACAATATTAATTTTTATACTGATTAGCAAATGAACGGGTTGATTTGAAAATCCTGAAAAAAAGAAATATAATTTGTATAAAAATGACATAGCACTACAGGGCTGATAGTGTTGTAAATTGTTCTTAGCATGTGCTAATGATAATACCAGAAAATTCTCATTAGCAATATTTAAGGCGCAATCGTTTTTAGCTGCTAGAGTCATAATACTAATAATGCATTCATAACAGACACCCAGAATCCTATGAATACTAATGCGCACATAGTAAAAAAATAATAATATATATATATACACAATACCATGCAATATTACAAGTAATGATTGTGTAATAGGGAGTGTTATAGTCAGCTGGCAGTGATAGCACTCATTCATTTCATGTGACAATATAATTATTATTATGATAATAGAAATGATGGAGAGGAAGAGGAGGATGAAGAAGCAGCAGCAGCAGAGGGTGATTGCTCTAGAAATATTACACAAGGAGCCTGATGAGGGCAGGAAAGAGGCCCTTTAACTATTTAAATGTCCATCTATCTTTTTGACACTGGCCACGTCCCCTCTGCAGCTGGATTGGCAGCTCACTGGGGCTGCTGGTGACGTCACGTGCTAGTTATATAGACAGAAGCTCGCAGGCAGCTGCGTTCAGTGGATGTTCCCTTGTAGAAGAGTTCTTGTGCTGCTGGAGCCTAAGAGCCTGTCTGTGTGTCTGTGTGTGCTGGGACTGTCGAATCTTGTCAGTGCAAGAAGCCTTTGGGATCTAGTGGATCTAACTGACACTTCGTGAGAAAAGAAGGATCAACTCCCAGGTAAGGATCGCCCAGGCTCACTCATTAGCTTTGTGCATTCAGTTGGGCACTTTTTACGAAATATTAAAGACTTGTAGCTGCTGACTTTGTAAGCTTTCACAGCTGGCCCGTATAGGGACTCATTTGCAATGTATCCCTGTGAGGATGATGTTTCATATTGTATTTATGGTTGTGTACACTGGCAATGTGTAGGGTGACAACGTGCAGCTTGTGACCTAAAATACACAAAGTTGGCAGGTCCTGTATGCTGTGTGGCGCATGAGTGCCGTCTATATATAGATCTAGAGGGTAGAGATAAACTGGATTTAAAGATTTCTAAACAGAGTTGCATTCCGAGGTTTTTGTCCTAACTTTGTCATAGACCTCCAAAAGACTGAATGAAGCAGGGTGTGGATGCAGGCTGATGGTTCCAATAGATAAGGAGATGCATGTTGTATTAGTAAAATTGGAAACACTTTAATAGAGAAAAATAGCAATGCTGTATTGTTAGTACATTGCACTCTGCTTGCAAGCAAATAATCAGTAAAACAGTAAACACTTTATTAAAGAAAAAGAGCAATGTTGTATTGTTAGTACATTCCACTGCTTGCAAGCAAAGAATCAGTAAAACAGTAAACACTTTAATACAGAAAAAGAGCAATATTGTATTGTTAGTACATTCCACTCTGTTTGCAAGCAAAGAATCAGTAAACCAGTAAACACTTTAATAGGTAAAGAAAACAAGATGCAGTAACCAATGTATCATCCATTGTTCTGTCTAATGCACTTTGGTTGCTGTTGGTTACTGCTCATCTTTGCTCATGCCACCAGCTCATTGAATAAGCTCCTTAGGTTGGCCATAGGTTTCCTCTGGGAGTGATGGTGCGGTGAAACATTTGCCTGTCCAGTGGGATGCCCTTTTACCTTTTCTCTATAGAAAAGGAAAGATTGGGGCTCACTTACAGAAAAGATGCTCCAGAACGTTTGCAAACACAAACTGTCGCCATGCGCAGTCTATAACGCACGTCTGATATCTGAAAGTAGTGTGAATTGGAGCACCACTTGCACGGTCTGGGGCCACCGCGTTTTTCTAGCAGGTTTCGATGACAAAAATAACTAAACAGCAACACTTCTACCTCCTAAATATATAAACTGGTGCTGGCGTGATTCATTCTCCATCAAAGCTGCTTGAAAGTGGTGAAATTGCTATAATATTGCCCCTTCTGCCTAGTAAATAGTCATCATTGATAACAATAATCCAACAGTGAGCACATAGAGTCACTCAGCAATGAGCATGCACATGCAGTAAATAAACTGCTGTTGACTGGAATCATTTTCCAGGATGCTGGAAATTATCCAACCATTTCTTTTTTACCTAGAGAAAATAAAAACATTGGCGTCATTTTACTGATGAAGTTGCTGTGCGTTTGCTGGCGCGGTTATTGTGGCATACATTAAGAAAAAACTTTGTTGCTTTGTATGTATAGGTAAACATTATAAAAAATTATGACGTTTTTATAGCAACTGACACATTTGGGGTCATCCCGAGCCTTTTACAGGCAGCGCCACTTGAGAGGTAAAGTGACCACAGAGCTGGCGCTGTAAACATGCTAACTGTTGTACCTGAAGCTTGTAATTATTTCGAAAGATTGAGGGAGCTGGGAGAAGAGTCTAGCTTCTCCTGCCAGGAATGGGAATCTATACATCCCTTCTTGTGTTTCACAAGCAGCTGCAACTGTTTCACGCAGGCTGAGAAACAAGGAGATAATGGGGCAATTGTACCGAAATCCCTAAGTGTTTAACTCTTGGCATGCCGGCAGTCAGAGGTGCCCAGTACATCTGCAACTGGAACACTGTTTTTGTAGAAGCCAGGGCTAACCAGTATGATTGTTACAAGGCGATCTATATTGATACAGGACTTGGGTGCTTCAATAAAAGGGCAAAGAGGGGAATTTGCCATAGGCACCCGGGGTAACTGCAAGGAATTTGGCATTTAAATGGTGAGTGTAAGAGACCCGATACACCAGGGGGATGGGGGACCCTTTCATTTAAATGCAACATAGCCTTCCAGTCTGCACTCGGTGTGATTAGAAATAATTTTGGTGACATAAAAAAAATATTAAATGTTTAAATCCTTTCATTGCTTTGTGTCCAACATGCTGAGTATATACTTATAAAGTACACTGTGTCTGAAATGAGAAAATCGAGCCTTCTTTCACAAATTGCCTTCTATAAGACAGTGATGTGCAATTTATTACTAGTACCCCTTAGCAGCCAATCAGCACTGGCAACCAGAAATACAGTCTGGTTGCTATATGTTATTGCCTTTTTGTACATCGATCCCTGCTTTATGGAATACGCCTTTAGCTGTTGTGAGTTTGTAAATTTGCTAAGTGCTGTCCTACCTAGTTAACAAGCAGTAAAGATGCAAAAACAATTACGGATATAATATATAACAGTTCTCGATGGTCTATGTAAGAAAAAAACATGCAAAAACAATTATGGGTGTAATATATAACAGTCCTCTGTTTGTCTACCAAAATTCAAAAATCGCTATGGATCTAATATATAACGGTTCTCAATTGTCTATCTAAAAAACTAAAAAAATAAAAATAATTATGGATGTAATATATAACAGTTCCCGATGGTCTGTCTACAAAAATGCAAAAACTATTATGGATCTAATAAATAACAGTTCTCAATGGTCTATTTCCAAAAAATGCAGAACAGTTATGAATCTAATATAACAGTTTTCAATTGTCTGTCTACAAAAGATTAAAAAACAGTTATGGATCTAATGTATACCAGTTCTCAATGGTCTGTCTAAAAAAATGCAAAACATGATTTGGATCTAAGTCATGTTTAACCGCTCTTAATGGACTATTGAAAAGGAAAGAAATTAAAATAAAATACTTTAGTTGAGGAACAATTTTGCACCATCTTTGTAAACCTTTGTACACATCTGGCATAGAGGTGACCATTTTGCCCCATTTTATTAATAGGTGCTGGCAATATGTTTACCAACATCTGTTTTAATGAGGACACTTGGCCAACCTGTGTTCATGTCTAGTTGAGGGAACAAGGCAAAGCTATTTTTGGCTTTTGCAGAATGGCCCGGTTAACTCCATGTAACATTATTGTGGTTGGTTTGGACCAATGAAGACATTCACAATGGCTTCTGGGAGTTTTTTAGAACTTAGTAAGAAAAGCAGAGCTGTGAAATAACCATACAACTATATGTATGAAATGTCACAGCCTACAAAAGCTGTTGGGGACACTAAGCCCATACAGAGTGGCTGTTTATGTACCAATAGCTGTTGGAGTGTAATCAGTTGGTTGTTGAGCAGCCTAAAGTTGGCCATATGTATCACAACCCAATTGTATGTTCTTCTTTGATTTGCAATTTGCAAACAACTATTTAGCGTTAACCAAATTATCGGTTCGTATGTAGAAGAAAAAGCGCCAGAAAGGACCGGTTCGGTTCATAACTGGTAGGCTTTGCCCTCTGCAGCTGTTGATCAGGCTAATGGAGATTGTACAATCAGATTGTAACTTGTGACCATTTTAACAGATCTTGAAGCCTGAATTTCCTCAGCAGTGCAACAATCCGAGCCCAGCTAGCGATAATTGGGCAGTCAGGAATTACAGTGAGCTTTTATGAGCAATAAAAGACCCCCGCATAACTATAATGCTTTCCAGCATGCTAAAATGATATCGCCCAAAAAGGATCACTCCATTTATTCCGTAAAAAGGAACCTGATTTGGATGAATCATAGTCATCCAAATCAGGATGTTATCATGAGTACATTACTACCAGGACCATCTATCCTTTGTATTTCAAAATTGGAGATTGGTCAGTTTACAGGCAGACACAAACATACAATATGCATACATTGCAAAATTGTGAAACCGCTCTTCCTACCAAAGGTTTGTGGGCACAAATGTTTATACGACGTGATCGATTCAGACAGATTTGTAGGAGCACAAAATCAGATGAGTGTAATGTGAGCTGAGCTGTTACGGTGACAAGTTTGAAAATGTTTTCAGGTTAGAACAATGTATGGACAGGTCTAACTATGTCCAATTGTTGGGGAGTCCTCTACAGCACCAACATCGTGTCTGGCTGGTAACGTTGGGGACTGGATGAGGAAGACTATGCCTGCAACTGATATCTGATAAAAGGGAAATTATATTTGTTTTTGTGTCAGTTTTATTTATTTTTATTTATTTTTATATAAAATATATATATATACATTACACACACACACACAAATTCCATGCATGACAAGGGATACCCAGAGTACTAGGGTTTTTTTAAAAGAAAGAGGGCTCAGCAGAGCTGCTTGCTTTAAGGGCCCATTCACACCACATCCAGATCATCTCCAGACCACACCAGACTGTTTCGGGACCCAAAATGCATTCTAATGCATCCCTATGCTATTTCTGGCCTCTGTTCCCACCAGCGCAGTCGGTCCCAGACCAGACCAGAAAAATACTGCATGTCTCATTTTGTCTGGTCTGGGATGCACTGGAACTGCGGGCAGGTTCACACCATTTTCTGGACCAGATCTGGTCCAGAAAATGGCGTGAACCTGCCCTGAGGGTTTGCTTGTTTGATTGAAACATCAGACCCGTCAATAAGGGAAAAGTCATTGCTGGTGAGTAATTGAGCCAGGTAAACAGGCTTATTTCATTAAAGAAGCAAACTGCAAGCCTTTATAATGTATGGAGCCTTAAACTTCATAAGCTGGTGTCAGCGATGGGCTCCTGATTTCAAGCCCTACCATTAACAGAATCTGCATGGGGTTTGTATGTTCTCTCTGTTTGTGTGGATTTCCTCCGGATGCAGCTTTTTTTTTTTCTCCCATCTAAAAACAAAAACGTAGAATTGGAAACTTTTTTTTTTTGCCACAGGGCAAATATTGATGTAAATGTCTACATGAAATGTTGTAGTATTTGTCTGCACTATATACACAATAAAATAAGAATTGGCAACAATGTAAACAAAGCATGATAACTGTAGTAGGTCGGATAACAGTCCATAGTCAGGGATAACTGTCAAACTGGGGATTGAGTTATGTCTTGACTTGACACCAGTGGCTAGTGGTAGACAGGGATGGACTCCTGACTAATCACTTTTCTCCCATCCCTGGTACCTCCAGAGTACTTAACATGGTGCCATGACCTTGCTGTACAACAATAGTACATCTTCTGGGTAGTTTCCAAGTACCAATGCCCAAGGTTTCCCTGACCCCTTATTTGGCATGTTATACACTAGAAAATCCTCGATTCTTAACTCCTACTAACTGGTCTCAACTTATTAACCCATCTGTTGTCACTGAGCTATCTTTTTGCGAAGTCGGAGCAAACCTTTTTAAAACCTTTTTGGTGTCAATTGCTTTTAACCACTTGTCGGCCTGCCCCATAGCAACCATCGCCCAAAACACCCTGCCCTGTTTGGAGCCCACTATAAAAGGTTTAAAGCCTACTATTAGCTTGTGGAAAAAGTACGATTTACAGCTAAGGTCCGTTGGCGTTGCACAGGGACACACATCTTGGGTAACAGGCCGTAAGCCATGGCTAAATTAGGGAGTTATCACATCTGGCCGAGGATTACCAGGCAGGAGAACAGCGACAATCTGTTTAATTCGTGTAAAGGAGACAATCTTCAATCTGAATGCCTTTCCTGATGCTGCAAATCTACCTTAAGCTTGGCCATTTTGAAGGGCGACTCTGTAACGTGGGGATTGGCCACTAAGAATTACGTGATAATTGGCCCTGGACAACCTACAGAAGCCCTGAAAGGGCCCATAAATACATGTGTACATGCTAGCTTGGTTCAGAAGTTTGGCAGCACCCTGTGGCTGCCCTGGGAAGTGCAGTGATATGCTATGTAAGTGTTATATTACACAAAATGCTTTTTACCTCGTTGAAGGGAAGAAATGGTAATTACATTTTTGGATTGATTAAATGCGTTTCCAACTAAACAGTCAAAAGAAGAGAATTCCATCCATGTACAGAGGCATATATATATATGACCGGGAACCTCTCAAAGGAAATATGCTACTGTTGACCCTCCTGACAATGCTATTTGTTTGGCTGCCCTACTTGGAACAAGCAGGTAGCAAGGGAAGCAAAAACTCTTGATCACCATACTTGATTAGTGTGATGCTCATTAAAACGAAATGGCTGGGCATTTTACAAAAGAAGTTTAGCGAAGGCAGACTCCGTTATCTGTGTCACAACAGGCTTCCTTTAACTTGGACTGCACACTCCTTTTAGCGCCCTGAAGAATAGCGCAAGTGCAGCACACAAATAAAACACTGATGTAAAGGATTCCTGACTAATTAGAGGCCGGACTCACATGGCAATTATTTGGTTATAATTGCCATTTGGTTGGATAATTGGCAGCTGTTCATATTACAATGCTCCTTTACAATCAAGGTCCTCATAATCCACAAGGCTACAGCGCACATATTATTTGCAGGAACGATCATTATTTTCAGCTCCTGGTAACGATCACTATCAGGGCTATTCACTAAAGGGTGAAAAGTTTGGAGAAGGCAGGAGAACAATCTAGGCCAAAATAGCTGATTTGGAAAAATTCTCCAATTCAGTTCACTTTCCAGTTCAGCTATGTTGTCCTAGATTGTTCACTTCTCCAAACTCTTCCCCCTTTAGTGAATAGCTCTGTATATCTTAAACTGCCCATACACGTCTAGTTTTTTCTGAACAATAGAGAAGCACTCAAATCCTCCATTCACACTAATTCCCCTATCCTGCTGCCGGCTATTGTATTCTGCGGCTGCTTGAATACCTAAATGGTGACTGTGGCACAATTGTTCAGATATCACCAATCAGATGCTAAGCTTCAAAACGATGGAGTCTTATGTATGACCTGAAGTATGGTGTAGCAGAGTGTAGCAATCGGGGCTACATGACAACTTATCGCTAGGACATTTCCAATGGAATCCATCCTAATCATACACTGAGCAGTCTCAGAAGATTCCCTCAGCTATTGATAGAAAACAGATAAAAATATGGGGTGCACATTGATACTCCACTTAAAGAGGTTAACCCCATCTTCAATTATTGGGACCCCTGAAACTGGGAACAGTTGGAATCTGGTGGCAGATTGCTGTGAATTGCGCAATTCAAGTGATCTGTTTTCATATGACAGGTCTCAAAGTATGACACCCCCCCTCAGTATTTATACAGGTAAACGAGGGCATTGGCTGTGCTACCTATGGGGACAATGAGGAAATGCTTAGCAATCTTAGAATTTCCTCTCACTTAACAGAGGTTTCCTTTTACTTCCTGATGCGTCTCTGGGACAGGAAGTTAAGGGATATCTTTCCAGTGGGAAACAGAACCTGACATGGTTTTTAGCCATTTTCTACACGTTACACAACTAAAAGAAACCCTTTGGCTCAAGACCTACTTCAAAGCTTTTTTATTCTTTTGCTGGTGTTTAGGACTTCATAAAGGTTAATATGCCAAACTTGTCAACTGTTTCTTCTTGGCCCATTAGAAGGTAGACCCATATTCATAAATTTGAGGGACACAAATCCCAGGGGAAGCATATGCAGTACTCTATGCACAGCTTCTTAGTAGGGAAGTCCAATAAAACAGGACCTACAGAACTTGGGCTCCCTTTGGCCCCAAGCCATATGACCAGAAGACCTTTTGATCTGCCAGAGAGACTTTCAGTCATGACAGACCAGGCAGCACCTTTACCTGAACAGTGAACCCCTTCTTAATGAGAGAGACCAAGTGACTAATGCCCTAGTATTCCTTACTTGACTGTTCACCTTTTTGCATATTCCAAGATGATGCTTGTTGTATTTTAAAAGTGGCATGCACTGCATTTATAATATAGACTGTCTTTAAACTGAAGCTTCAGTCATAAGCATTTTTGTTTGGGATAGGGAAGAGTTAGTACCTCCATTACGTTGTCTTACTGTGTGTCCTTATAGACAATTTCTCCTCGCAGCTTCTCACTGCAAACACTGACTACAGCAGACCAGGAGAGAAAGTGATGGGAAGTCTCCCCAACGGGGAGAATATCCTAAGTTGGTATTCATCCCTTCTCCCACCCAAAGTCAGGCAGATATCTTCCTTTCCATTGTTCTCTTGGAAATATATAACTGTCTTAAGCCACTCTAACCTGAACTGTCCGTTTTTAAAAAAACAAATGGAGGTGTGGACACAAACACAAAATTTCTCAGGGTGTCTACACTGCTTGTTTCTCTTATTGCTAGGAAAATAAACGAAGAGAGGCTTCTCAAACAACCCCTTATTTTAATATATTATCCTCTTTTATCCATTAGAACTATCCTTTAAAGTGTGGCCCTCCTGCCATCTCTTGTACAGCCATGTAGGCCTTGATACAGTCATACCGCAGCCTCTTGGCAAGATGGCAGCAGTACATTGTAATGGGTTACATGCTAGAGGTTTGCCGCTCCAGGCAGTACAAGTTGCTTGGAGTGGGTTGTGGAAGCTGCTACAAGGGTGATTAGCTGTGCTCTCAGGGGATATCTGTATAATAAGCTATTTTCTGGTGCTTGAGCAAAGTGCTTCTTTCAATCACTTATGCTTCCGTGTAAACTGTAACAGGAGAATTACAGCCGCGGAGCAGCTCGGCCGCACAGGTTTGGGGAACCGCATTTAATCATGTTCCCCTCTTTTTTTTGTTCTTTTGCAGAATCAGGAATGGTGAATAACCGGACATCAGAAAGCACCACGTCGGTCACCAGTAATACTTCCCCTCCCAAAGCCTGCGCCGGCTGTGGGGGGAAAATTGCCGACAGGTTCCTTCTGTATTCCATGGATCGTTATTGGCACACTCGGTGCCTGAAGTGTTCCTGCTGCCAGGCTCAGCTGGGGGAAATTGGCACTTCATGTTACACAAAAAGCGGGATGATCCTGTGCAGAAACGACTATATCCGGTGAGTGAAAAAGGAACAGTTTCAGAGATAACAGATCCTAATCAATTATGTGTTTTGGAATATGTTTTTGTTATGCTTCAAGGACACGTTCACACACACGGTCAGATCAACCTGTGTTGATCCTATGCTGTATTGCGTAGGATCAACACAGGTCAGTTTTGGACACATAGAAAACAATTGTTTTCTATGTGTCCTGTTCACACCACAGTGGGTGGTGTGCTGGGATACAATGCAAACATTCTGCATTTTATTGCAGACTGCTGTATGCCACTGCATACAATGGAGTGTATACATTGTTGACTACACATGAAGTTAAAAAAAATATATAAACAGTGAAGAAATTAAGGACTCTGCAATTGACATGCTTTTCTGTTTTAGGTTGTTTTTCTGTTGAAAACAAAATTAAGACTGCACATTGATTCTGCATTGTAATCTGCTTCCCCTTGGCTATCAGTGTAAATAGGTACATACATGCAGGACCAAAACTGTAGCGTGCTGCAGTTTTAAAACAGGAATGAATACCTCAAGTCAGTAAATGGCTGTGCATTGTTCTGACCTTTTCTTTTTGCCTTTAGAAAGAGAGGCTTCATTTATTGATGTCATACTGGGCCAGTCCTTTACTATTGAGACTATATTATCCAGACATTTTAGAGGTATACAAAAGATACAGAAATTGCAATTCTGACTATACTGGAAAGTAAGTCACTAAAGCCAACGTGTGAGGAAAAAGAAATGCAGTTCATTGGCAGCTTTCTTTTTGGCTCTCCTGAAGTAATTCCACTTGTGTAGAATGGGCACATCTGCCCCACCTACATTTAGCAATGCTCGGTGCCTGTTACCTATTGGCCAACCTGCATTGCCACAAGGTAAGCGAGGAGCTCTACAAAATAGTATGTTGGTATTTGCATAGGTACTATAGGTGAGCTCTGGATAGCTGGCTGCTAAAGCTGCTAGTTTGTTCTAGGGCTTGTTTACACCATGTCTGCTGACCTGGGTTTTTGTGCACACCACCACACGTGTATGGAGTGAATAAGGCAGATGGAAAACAATCTTCCCTGTTCACACTATACGGAAAAAGCAGCTCAACAGACATGATGTGAACAAGAACTAATATTTTTTACCGTATGTTCCCATTAATGCAGTAAATTGTGAAGCGGGCATTGCTTGTAAATGTATTGGCTACCCACCATGATTTAAAGATGTAAATAATCTCTTTTTTTACATTTTTATTCTATGGCGAGCTATTAATTTTTGTTTTATGAAACAAAAAGTATGCAAACAGAAAAAAAAAATTATATTATCCCTTTAGGGAAACCTGTATTGTGGGAATTATGGAGGTTTTAATTTTTTTAACACTTGCATTCAATGCAGTAAACCTGATGAACTGGCATGACAAGCAGGCACTTAGTATTTTAGGAAGAGGTTCGCAATGGTTGTCACTGGGACTTCCTGTTCTGCCCGGAGGGAAACTCTTCCCAGTGGGGACAGATGCAGGAAAAATTGATCTGTTGGTATAAAAAACATTGCATAATGTGCCCTTCCAAATGACAGTGGAAAAAAAACATGTGATGTGATCAGCCTGTACGTACCGTACGTATGTATGTGTGTTGGAAGTGTTGCATGGAACAATCACATAATTCAGCCAGCTTCTAGAGGACACAGATTGGGGGGTCTCACATTGCCATCTCAATGTGATCTACTTTCACTACCACTACTAGTTTGCAGCTTTCCCTAGGTTTTTTTTAGGTTTTGGGTGAGCGCAGCTATAACCCCAGCCAAACCTCTCACTGCACAGTCAAAATGTGAACATTTATGCATGTTGGCATATTTAGTTGAGTTCAGTCACTCTTGTGATTTCCTTCACCCCTTCTACACTATAAAGTCAGCCTGCAGTGGCCTGCTCCACATTCACCCCATTAGGACTATGCATTAGTACCACCACATTGGGATCCATCCAGTGTTCTCTCACATATGTAATCTGCCTTAATACCTCAAGCTTCCAGTGCCGCAAAGAATGTTTGATTAACACGGGTCTCCTTCACATTAGAATCTCATTGACTTCCAGTGCCGGTGTTCTATCGAAATGAGATGCCGATGAGTTGGAGCTTTCGATAGAACACCGGCACACCCATTCACAGCATAATTCTGGTGTGCATGAGATTATGGGAAGTTCTTTAAATATGGACCAACGTGTTATTGGCCTGGAGTTCTGCTTTAAGTTCCAGGTTTTTTTTTTATCCTGCAGGCAAACTGGAACTTATTGTACAGCAGCTGCAGTGGTGTTCAACTTTATATGGCCCTTTAAACCCCTGGCAGAATATAATTACAAATCTATTTTCAGATCAATCCTAGGATTTCATGTGGAACTAATGAGGAACCACATAATTTACTCCGAGGCTAGAAAGTACCAGTTGTGACTGTATGCTTCAGCCAGCTAAGATATAGCTGTAAAGAGATAGATCTAGCAGCTCTGGAGTTCTTTATTGTACGCGGTACAAAGTGCTCTGTACTTGAAATCCTGGTACTATTACTCATAAGGCTTTCTTTGCCTATTGCATTCATTGCCTCTCCTGCACTCTGCCTTCAACCCTCAAGCAAAGTTTTGGGTGTGCCGATCTATATTTATTGTCCTGTGAAAACTATCTATGCAAATATTTATGTAGATCTTCCTGTATATGTAGAAAACTAAAGATTTGGGTGTGAATATTACTGAATGATCCCTTTCAATGAGCTTTAATGGTTCTAGGATTTCACTGATTTCACTATACTGTAAATGATATGGCAGCTTCTGGTGCTTGCTCTGCCACTACCTATTGTTTATCTCATATACTAACACTTTAGGTGCTGCTTAAGGTCTGATGGGGTAAGTATATTGGGTTTTGTGTTCAGTGCATAGGCTTGTTCTTTGGTACAGTCACACCACCACTGTTTATAGTGGTGCATCCATGCTTGTGTGAAATAATTTGTACTGTACTGCTGTATTAAACCCTGTATAGTTCATTCAAAATGCTGCACTCCTAGCTTGGTCACATCAACACAAAAGGGTCTTTGGATATTAATTCTGAAACAACCCCCTCCTCCCCAGCTCTTTGGCAGGTGAAGTTACTTGTTGGCGTTATTGAAACATATGGCATCAATTAAGCCGCTGTTATTTTCTATTAAGTTCAATTCCGTTCCTCACCAGGAGGGCTCGAAAAACCTCCAAAATTACCATCTCCTCCTCTCCCTGAAGCTAGCTGTATTAACCCCTTGTGTGCAAGGCTGGGCATAGAATCTTCCTTTCCTGCCAAGCCCTGATTCCAGGGCAACTTCTATAACTGTGCAGGGAAGCCGCAAGGTTGAGCAAAATGTAGCAGAATGCTTAAAGGATAGCTCTTCCTCAAAGTCTTTCATTTCCTGTACTTAATCAGTCTGTCTGGTGTCCATGGCTTCTTCAGTCACCCACCCCTGTAGATCAGCTCTTGGAAGCAGCCGTGAGGATACTTCCTCTTGGAGTATATTGTTATTTTCTAGCATTGCCCACCTTTATTTCTTGAACCCATTTGTTTCCAAGTGATTTACAAGACTACGCCGCTCCATTTTGGAAAACAACTAGGGTACTTCAAGAGAAAGTGGCCTTCAAATGCTTTGTGACTCATGTTAGATAACCAATTGGTAGGAGGTTGAGGGAGAAGACCACCACCGGTCAGTAGTTTTGTGTAGGGGGCATGTGTACAGGTTTTGTAGTCAAACATGTAGGCCTTTTTTAAAGGAGAAGTGGATGACAGACTTTCTTCCATGTTATTGACACCCTGGTCCACATCTTGTAGATGTGAGAAAACAATCAGACATTAAAAAGATCTACTCCTTAATCTTGAAGCAGACATCTGTCAGATAACCTCTTTCACTTTTGGGTTGCTGTTCCACAAGCCTAAACCCCCTTTAAACCTGAAATGATTTTCTGCACCCAGTTGTTGTCTCCATCCTTGTCTCAAAACTGACTATTCTCTTCCGCTTGTTCACCACTGCTGTTTGTAAAGTGGAGGCACTGACTGGATCCTGCTGCCTGAGTAGCCCGGCAGTCGACTGTTGGCATCTGGGACTTGCTGCATATAACAGGACATTGACAGTTGCCTACAAGACCTACACTGGGTCAGTATAGTGGGGATGTGGAAGCATTAGACAGGTGTCACAAGTGGGTCAGGCTTGGGTTTATAGGGGAATAGCAATACAGAGTTTACCCGAATTTGCTTAGGGTTTCTTGACACATTTACAGTTCTGTTCTTCGAAGTAGAGTGGGACGAACGGTAACTTCAGGTTTTTAATGCTATCTGTGATCCAGCTGGACAGTGTCACTGGTACAGGAAGTAAGGGGAAATCCATCCAGTGGCAGCATAGATAGCCCTGCTGCAATATTTACATTTAAACCGCCCCCCCCTCCCGAGTACTTTTTCCAGCTACTTAATATCCTCACTCTGACGGCCACCAGTTCAGCTTTTAAGGGGTTAATTGGAGATTTAAAGTTAGGGTTTGTTTGGGTTAAAGTGACCCAGTCAGCAACTTAACAGAAATTACAGGTAAAACACAGAAAAATAAAGTGTTTTGAATGTTTACTTGCAGTGTTTTTTCCTTTACATCATTTTTTCTTTTTCTTCTTCAATGTGCATTTGAACCTGCTAGAAACTTTGACTACTACAGGAGAGTCAATTTCCAAGCACTGCCCTCTCCCTTTTAAAACATCATAGCCCTCTCCACATCTGGGAGTTTCTAGTTACTCATTATGCTGGCCCAGCTCCTCCGCCCCTCTCCTTATTTCCCTGCATCAACTTTTATGTATCTGCCAGGGAAGGAGAGAAGGGGAATGGTATAGAGTGTCACTTGAGTGACCGCTCTGAATCTGCTGGGGCTGCCAACATTATTTACAAGATTAAGGCACCCAGCAGTAGTCTTGGTACTTTTGCATGTCTACACAAGGGAGGATTTTACAGGTAAATAACATGCATATAATCTTATGGGAAGATTTTTGTTGGCATGAATGGTCTGGCAACAGGGTCTATTTAAGTTACTCGGGTTTACCTTTTCAGATGTGATAATTAGATTCTCAAATTCTCTAATCATTTCATTGTAAATGTCTTTTCACATAATTTCGCGGGTGAAAAATGTAGTGGTGCCATTCTCGTGTGCTCTAACATAGTGCCTTTATCACCACTAAAAACAACCATCAATCATAGCTATCATTCCCACATTTATATCTTGCTCCATTGCAGGAGACCCCTAGAGTCAATGCACTAAACAAGGTCTATAATGTTACCGCTGACAGACTCTGCTGTCTGTGGTCATTTAAGCATAGCGCAGATAATAAAACACTTTGCCAAGCGCTCATGTATATTGAGTTGATCAATTGAATTGGATTTTCTTCAAGCAGATCACAGCTGTTTTCTCCAAGATAAGGAAGGCACTGGAGGTGTCTGCCACCTCTTTGCTCTTTTATGCAAACAAGAACATTTGAGTAGTGCAATGTATGCAACGATGGCTCGGTTACAACTGTCAATTCCAAGCCAGAGGTCTAGAATTCTCTGTTAATTTGTCTTCTGAAATAAAGACCCAATCTGAAATGTGGTATTATCAACTGGCCGCTTTGTGTATTGACAACGCGTTGACACTTGTGAGAGACTGACACTGTTCCATAACAGCATAAGCGACAAACGGCGATCAAGCTAATTAACTTGACTCTACCCCCGTGACGAGGCACTGGTGTGAGCGGTCTACAGATTGAGTTCCGCGGACCAGCACTGTCCTATTCTCATCCTTCCCCCTTCCCCCCTTCTCACTTCTTCTTCTCTCTGAAAGACACATTTCAATTGGAAGAAATAACAGGGCTTTCTTGTCCAGCCCCCCCGCCTTCCCCGCTTAAATTACTGTTTAAATTAAGATCGAAAATTCATTACGGGGGCCTCTTTATTAGATTGGACGGCAGTTTGGCGGCTGCTCTAGGATTGTGTCAAAGAGCCATGGAACAGGATATTAAAGGCAAACTCACATCAATTACACGGCCGATTCAGACGAGATTTTCAAGGAGACGGAGGGAAAACATTTAATAAAGGCAGAAGCTCATTTAATAGACTACTTTTTTTTCCTATTTCCTTAAAGTGATACGAAGGGAGGTGGAGAATGCTGCTGTGTAAATTTCAAGCCACTTTCTCTTGCCCGTGTTTGCTAAAGGGTGTCTCGACCTCGCTTGTGGGGGTAGTACGTATATATAACATGGAGATATATTTGCAGTGGGCAGATGCAGGTTTACATGGATGACAAAGTCTGGAGAAGAAGATGGCAGCCTGTGATTTGCTAATGCTAGGATTACAGCACAAGTCCACTCAATTCACCTCTAATATGAGTTATTTGGTGATTGGGCTGAGTGGGGGTTCAACATAGGCAGATCTTTGTAAGCAATAACTAGCACACTGAACACTATAAGACAGAATATTTTCATCATTTCAAGGTAACAAGAATTTTGTAGTGGGTCAGCAGAGTTGAGGGTGACATTGCAGGTTCCAGGTGGGAAGCAGTTTGAACAAAGATGTGTAGATATCCCATTGTAAGTCCTCTTGGTTCTGCCCTTTGTGACCACTAGTCTCTTGCATCGTTCTGATTTTGGACACCCACAGCAAGCATGCATACTTGGATCCTTTAAAGTCAAGCTGTTGCAAGAGATTATAATAGGGACTGCCATTACTGACCACTTTCTTAAATGCTGTTTGCTCGGCTGCCTTGCTGATGCTTTATCATTAATAGATTGCGAGTTGTTGACTTGGAATATGTATGTGATTAAGGATGTCTGCAAAAAAACAAATGTTCCTTACAGTAAATTATTTCTGGGTCCGTAAAGTTGGCCATACCTTGGTAGATTTTTGTACAAGCGCTCAGGCGAAATTTATTTTGGTTTTAATATTCAATTTTAAAATTAACAAAATCCACATTCAGTGTTAGATTTTTGATTGTCCGCAAACATTTCTATCCTGCTCCTTTATATTTTGTTCGTCACTGTGGGTGAAAACAATTGTAGATTTGACCCTATTAACTATAAGAAAATCAAATGAACGTTCCGAAAACACATTTTTCAAATGAAATTCTGATGTTGTATGGCCAGAGTTAGTATTAAAGGCAGAGGGTCAACATGATGGCCAAGCAACATTGGGGGGAATTGATCAAAACTGGAGCAGAGAAAATCTGGAGCGGATTTGGAGTGCAACCATTCAGCTTCTCTCTCTCATTTTCAAATCTTACCTGAACAAACTGAAGAAAAGCTGGTTGGTTGCCATGGGCAACTGCTCCAGAATTTGTCTGCTCCAGTTTTGATAAATTTCCCCCCCATTGTATTTTCACGGAGAGGTCAGCAGTGACAGCCTCTGTGGTTCTCATATGACAGGGAAGGAAACAAGGATTGGGCAAAAGGGTGCAGCATGTATCTGTCCGAAAACATTCATGTACAGGAAACATGTTGTATCCTCAAGTTGGATACATACAAATATGAAAAGT
The DNA here is from genome assembly GCF_000935625.1 of Nanorana parkeri. Classification (NCBI taxonomy): domain Eukaryota; kingdom Metazoa; phylum Chordata; class Amphibia; order Anura; family Dicroglossidae; genus Nanorana; species Nanorana parkeri. The sequence goes on along the minus strand of NW_017306657.1, from coordinate 1,102,280 downwards.
ACCTATATATTTTTTTTTAGATGAACAGACTCGAAAGCTCATATTTAATCAGACCACCTTCATACTGGTGGCTTATGGTCCACCATTGGTACAGCGACCATGTGTATGAAACATTTCCCTTTATAAAATAACAGCAACTAAGTGAGTGATCACAAGTTGGAAGCAGAGATATTCAGGATCCATAGCAAGAAGGTGGGACTATACCCAAGAGGACATTGAACAGTTACTAAAGTCAAGATATGAATGTCCAACCTGAATGTGAAAAATACAGCCTAACTTACGTAGATCTCAGTCACAAAAGGGTTAATGATTTATTTGTCATCGTCCCAAAGATTTAAGACCTGCCTTGCCAGGTTTAACCCCTAATGGACCAAAAGTGAGCTTCTCCTATAATTACACTGGAAATGATTTTGCTACTCATCTTTCCCTCGGAATTTGGTATTTACGATCCTCCTGGGATAAACTCTTCATAGTGTGCGGGTCTTTCCAATTAATTAGAGTTAGTGCTACAGGGCAGCAAGGGCTGGGGATTAAGTGTGCAGTGTAATCAAGCAGCATCAATCAATATTCATCTACTTCTAAAGTCTCGTCACCTACATGATGACTCGCAAACAGATTATTAACGAGAGGGGGTGCTGGCTTTGCAAGTGTTTGAAAGGCAAACTAGAAATCACGGAGGACAACATAGGGGCTATTAATAACATAAGGTGACTCTAGGAGAATTCACCCTGTACAAATGAGGTGAGTTGCAAAATTTGTGTGGATGGAAAACGAAAAGTATTTTAGAACTAATGCTGGCTGTAGACACATAATATGCGATAGACCACACCATACAACTGTTTTAATTGGTTGGATGTCTAACATGTGGTTTAGTGTGACATTTTATCGATAACGCAGTGTCATTTATCCAATCACTTCTAATGTCAAAAGGTTAACAGAAATCAATCAAACAAAACTGAAAACCAAAATAATCAAATGCTCTATATAAAATGTGAACGGCTTCAATACTTTCAGAACACCACACCACCATTTCCCAGTGCTGAATTATCTTTAGTGCGGAATTGCAGAATTGTCCATGTGTTGATTGGGGGGGGGGAGTGATAGTTTGTAGATTCAATAAGAAAACGTAAGCAAAACCCTTGCTGTAGTCAGTGGGTGATTCATTGATAAAAATGTATAATGTGCTTCATAATTATGGTGAATGACACAATAAGTGTTCATCAGCTAATGCTTGCTAAACCAATTATTCTTCAATAAATAGGCCCCATGAACTAAAAATACATCTTGAGGGTACAAAGTAATGACGTGCTACATCTTGAAACAACATCTTCCCTCCTATGATGTAAGGAGGATACCTTATTAATGTGGAGAAACTGGCTTCTGACCTTCTGCCCCCCTGGCAATCTTGTCATGTATAACAGAACTAAAGGTATTCATAGTTGGCACTTGAGTGGTGCAGCCCGCCCCCCCCCCCCCCTGTACTCTTACAGGTCCTGGAGCTCCTGTATCACCAGTACTTCAATTGACAGCAGCCTTAAGTCCCACGAGGCCTGCTAGGGCTTTCCTTTTTAAACCACGGAGAGCCATAGATGTGACATGGTGTTCAGAAGAGCCTAAAGAGCTTTCTTATTAGGGATGATTCTCCAAAAAATGCATAAGGGTATTTCAAAGGGAACCCACCACTATTACCATTAGACCATATCCCCCCTGCCCCTTTACCACTTGTAATAAGGAAAACCGAACCCTCAGGGACAATTACAGGAGCTATGGCAGAATACACATCCATACATTGATGCTGCGTCTTAACAACTGGACCACACTAAAATGGGATGCCATACCTTAGAAAGGGTCCCAATTCACTTTTACACTAATTACACCTTCGGTGATCCTGAAACCAGACACTAAATGCCATGACAGACTTAAAAAACCCAATAAATTACAAGTAGAATAAAATTACACAGTGGGAGGGTGGGAAGCTTTTCTGTTGCTGATCATCCTGAGAATGCCACTAGCCTTGCTCCTCTCTGCCAGTCATCTCAGAAGGCCCCTCCTACCTGAGACCAATAGCACCAGTCCGGTAATGGGACTTTTATTTTCTATTTCTTAAACCTAGAGCTACCTAGGGAGCTGCTGTCCAAAAGAGGGAGACTCCCTGAACATCAGGGAGACTTGAGATCCCTGCTGTCACCCCTTCAATCCTGTCATGTGGTCCTTACACATGTCCTTTTGTCTTATTTGCTCCAGGCCCTTCTTGATTGTTTTAGCCTAAAGTGGATGTTTATGCAGGAAGTAGATGCCCCTGGCACTGGCCTCATAGATGGTGATTGTCCAAAAAATTGGATTGTGAAACCTTACACACAATGATCAGTCTGGCAGGGGGTCTGTAGTCACACATTCCTTATCTGTTCATTTTCATCTAGATGTCTAGATAACATAATTGTATGGCCATATGTGTGTTACCCCCATCAAGATGTGAAGCTACTATGCTTCCTTGTAGGGGGGTTTATGGATCTGATTACAATGTCCTTGTGTTGCAGCAATATCTGTTCACAACTAAGTTTTCACATTCCAACCAGAAAATGTTAGAACTAAGTATGTTTGGTTCACAAAAATGGCTTCTGCTATGGAGGACTTAGTTTTCAACCTTTCCTGTAGAAGTAAAGCTTGATGCCCATGATTTTAGTGAGGTTGAAGAAGGCCTTTTTTGTAACATGTGTCAACAATTACCTCCCATGGCATCCACTGATACAAAATTTCATAGGGTTCCTCAGGGCAGGCATTCCTGACTAATTGTACATGTACTCAAACTTCTGTATGCTCCTGTTGTTAAAATGATAACACATAATTGATATGTATTGCCGTTCATTTAAATTGCATAACACTTTTGTTTGGAAAATGCCTAGAAATTGACCATAGTTGAACCTAAGAGACCTGGAGATGCTTGGAAATAACTTGCTGTTTATATAGTGGTATATAATATGATATTGTTGATAAATCATTTGACATCTAGAAGTTATTTTGCGAAAGATTGCTAGAAAACCAAAATGGCTGTCTGGGGTATTTTAAAGTGGGTTTTTTTTTCTGTTTGGTTTCACGTCAACTAATGAGCCACCTGTTTTCTCTCGCAGGTTATTTGGGAGCAGCGGGGCATGCAGTGCATGTGGACAGTCCATCCCAGCCAGTGAAATGGTGATGAGGGCACAGGGCAGTGTATACCACCTGAAGGTAAGACTACAATCAGTAGAGGTGGTTCAGTCGCTCTAGTAAAGTGACATGTGTTTGTATAAGTGACTGTAGGAACGTTTGTTGTAGCAGCCAATTATGTTCTTGCTTACATTTTCAAAATTAGAATGAAAGTGATAATCCTATTGCTATAGGAAGCCAGAAGAATATGTATTTCTGTATGGGGAAAGACAAATTCACTCTAAAGTCAAGTCCCGACTGTAATTTAATGAGCCATTGCTATTATCAGCGATTGTTTCCTAGTCCTCATAAATAGACTGGAATTTATGACTGCAGCTTTCCATTTCTTAATACATTTTCCACTGATGTTCATATTTGTATATCTGTAAACATTCAGTTAATTTTTCCCATGTTTTTCCCTCCTCAGTGTTTCACATGTGCCACATGCAGGAACAGACTCGTGCCAGGAGACAGATTTCACTACGTCAATGGCACCATCTTCTGTGAACATGACCGGCCTTCCGGTTTACTGAATGGACACTTAAACAGTCTTCAGAGCAACCCACTTCAGAGTAGCCCCATGCTGCCTGACCAGAAAGTGAGTGCATACTCTGAGATGGGATTTAGATCAATCATGTTGTCTCACCAACCTTCTAAAATTCTTCTGTAACCTCTTTTGTTTTAGTTACCTAGAATTTTTTCACTAAAGGTCAAGGCCATTAAAAAAATATATTTTAGTTATCAGTCTTATGTGGACTGAAGTCTAAATATTTTGTGCAGCTCATTGTGTCCCCTGGATTCTAGCCCCATCATTAGGGATTCCCACAACACAGAATATACTATATAATATACTATAAAAACTGGCTGAGGTCCTGAGCCAAAGCACTGTGAAAGCTTGCTGAATCTGCCTGCATCTAGTGTTGCCACCTTGGAGTTGTTGCCACCATGGAGTTGTTGTCACCTTGGAGTTGTTGCCAACAGGATTAACAGGAAAGAGAAGATAAAAGTTTTTTTTTTTAGAAAATTGGAGTGCGTAATGCTCCGGGGCACACCAAAATGTATTTGGAAGACTTGTAGGCCAGTTCTAGGCAAAACTTTAGATTTGCATAGAGTAGGGAAATGGTAGAACCACTGTCTGTGTCAATTTTGGTTTGGACCTCCTGTCCAGCAGTAAAATCCTGACAGAGGCTCCACCCCTTTCCCGCTCTATTTAAAAAAAAAACATTTTTTTATTACTTTCTGTGCCCTCTTTGAGAAGCTTTTGGATATATCCTGTCTCTGTGATCATGCAGGAAGTAAGAAAATATTTTCCCTATGTCTGTAGAAGAGCAATAATATACTCACCAGCTTGTCCAAAACTAAAACTGTTTTTTTGGGGCTGGAGGTTTTTTTGCTTTTTATTGTCTGTTTCCCAGGTGCAGATTTTCCCTCACTGCCTGTCTCCAGAATAGAAACCGGGGCAAACCTTTCAAATTGATCCCTGGATAGTAGTAAAACCTGACAAGGGTTCTAAACTTTCTTAATTTTATCCAACACTAAAAAAAAAAGGTCTTGGGTATAGATACCCGTAAAATCATAAATGTGATATTTTCCATTTGTATGGTCAAAAGATCAACTCAACTTTTTTTTTTTTTTCCACAGGTTTGCTAAGGAAGTGCAATCTGTACATCCTCTGTGCCATATGTTCATAATTCATCAGAGACACATTGTTGGCATATATAAAAAAACCTTTAAATATTATATACATAAATATATATTTTCCTCCTTTTAAGTTTAAGCAACGTACGGTGTTGGCACACGTCCTTTCTTCCTGACACGGACTATATACAAACTGGAGGAGGATAAAAACTTGTAAATAAACTGTAAATAAAACTATTTTGCAAAGTACAGCCTAAAACTTTTTGGACAAAAAAAAATGATGAAATGTTGGTATTAATTTCTATATAGGACTTGTACACTGTCCAACGCTGAGCATCACTGGTAATATTACAGCACAGACCGGCCAGTGACAAGCGGCCAACGTCACATGTTCCATGGATAGGACAAAATGGATTCTGCTTTTTTTTTCATTTTTTTTTTGCTTCATTGAACATTTGATGGACCTTCAAGGACATGTGTCAAAAATGTCCAAATCTGAGGAAGATTTGAAGGATGTGTTTTATTAGTACAACATGCACTATGTTGATCACAGCTGGTGGGTTAAAGCATGATTCCAGCCTTTTGCAAACAAAATTGATATTGTAAGGCAGGATAGTGAAGTTGGAACTTTGTATATAGTATTTATTACACCTATTTTTCTGTTAGGCCTGTACACGCTCTGAAGAAGCCAGTATGCCCAAAGGGCAATTTCAGATTTTTCTTGTGGGCTGAACATTTTAATAAGCCCTAAGGGTCACCATACACAGTTTGATTGTTACAAGTGGTGTGCCAGAGGCAAACATCACGTGTGAGGAGCCCATGTAGCATAAGGTGATGACCAGAACATCCAACTGCGATAACACTCAGTACAGTTCTTTTCTACAGTAAAAGGATCTGAGCATGTTTGGACTGCTTCTCTTTTTCTTTATCTATATATGTCAACATGTGGGTGCTACAGTCACCAATCAGGGGAATCGATGTGGCAGTTCCTGGTGATGTGGCAATGTAGTAAAGGATCCAAGTGGGACAATGATGCTGTTAAGGACAGGCAGAGGTCCCACCACTTGTTCTTGGTGAGATAATGGTCTATGGCCAACTTTAGGATTGCATAGCTTCAAAAGCTTTTCCCAGTTTAACCATTCACAGAATTTCATGATTCTTTATGCGAACCAGTGTTTTGCCCATGAGAGCTAAAGCAAAGCTACCCTCCTGCCTTTCCTTTGTTCCTCTTTTCTGTTTTGCTGCCAGGACAGAGGAGCATTTGACTCACTCCCCTATGTGACAACACTGGTGTTCTGCAATTTGCCACTAAAAAACCCCACACGTCACATGGGGGTGGGGAGAAACTAAACTCCAAGTCACTACCTAGACTTTACATAGGGTTTCTGCAAGCTAATCGGAGCAAAGGTAAGTGTGCAGCTGGGGAGGACAGAAGTTAAGTTGGGGCCTGTGTCAACAGGCTTTGGGCTTGTGTAGATGGCATTAGATTGAGATGCTTTTTAGTTCATTTACAGGTGCATTTACCTGCAGCTGATGTCCTTTTGCCCTCCTTCAAGCAGGTTTTGCATTCCCATAGACTTGTACTCTATGAGCAAGCAAAACCCACCTAGAGTAAACAAAAGCCCATTAGACAAGCCCTTAGCTTGTTGCTGTGCCCTTCAGGTTCATGTTAAGTCCTGGGAAAACATTTTTGTTTGCCGATCTGTGGATGTTTTTTCAGCATAGAATGTGTAGTTTTCCATAGTAAAATAATTGGTTGATTACATATGGCTATGGTAAGCTTAAAGGTGCTGTTCACCGTTTATCTTGGCGGAGTATCTGTGTGCAGTTCCTCTTCCATTCTCCATTGCCATACACAGGAGTGTTCATGGAAATGCAGCATTCCTGTTTGGGCAAGAAGCTGGTCAAAAATAAAATCAGATTATACATGCCAATCTGACCTTATTCTGTCTAGAGCTCACTAAAGAAAACAAGATAACAAAGCTGATTAGTTCATGTCCTGCCTTACAATATCAAATGGGTCGGAAAGGTGGTGTTAACTGAAAGGGTATCAACTAAAGTTGGGTCCACATTAATCACACAGGCGGGGGTAGCCAGGCTATTAATCAGCTTTTTAAATCTGGATCATGTGACTTGAAGTCATAGCAGAAGTACAGTGGAGGGCTGACATCAGCAAACCCTTCATTAAAAATGGAAATACTCTATCATCAGTGCCTATAGCTGTTGTTGGTCATGTGACCCTACTCCTTCTTGTGTGGTAAAAGCAAACCAAACTTTTGTTTTAGATCAGAACCCATTTAGAGATCTTATTATAAACTTGACTTTTTTTCAAGTAGATTTTTTCACATTTTACTTGATGTTTCATATATTTATTGCCTACTTGTAGATGCTTGTGCCTACGGCCTTCTTTTTATCAGCAGTAGTCATCTTGCTGTTCAAAAAAAAGACAGGACAGGCCCCTACTAAGTGGCTTTTAGTGAACATCTATTAACAGAGCTTAGTCCATTATTGTAAACTGAGATGAGAGTAGGGATAAAGAAAAATCACTGTGCTGCATTACAAAACTGGGAGCACAGCATACATATCCAATGAGCAAAATATGGCTTCCACATGTTCATTTTATTTAAAAGCTATAAAGAAGATGAACAATGACACCTCAAGATTATTTACATGAATCCAATCACATCCACCTACCTTAGAAAAGAATGATTTAAAATATGATTCCCTTCAAATTCTACACCCCTGGGCTCCTTTTGCTGAAAAGGGACCTTGGCTAAGCTGTGTATAATAGTTCTTGGTTACTGCTAAGAAACAGTGTCCTGCTGGATGTGCTGTCTATACTAGGATTCTCCAGATGCTGGAAGGATATGCTGGAAGCTGTAGTTCACCAGCAGCTGGATGGATGTATACAACCCAGCCCTTGTCTACTCTTAATGTAGGCGTCACGCTCACTCGCCTTTCTTACGAACCCTCTACAGCACTGCATACACTGTTAGCACTCTATAAATATTTTTGTATCCTTGGAAAATGGTTTAATTTATGTTTATGAAAGACTTTTGTCTAAAATGTGCATGCTGGGAAGCTGCAGTGAGAACGTTTTATCTGGTTGTTACAATAAAAGTGAATAGATAGAATTAAAAAGCAGAAGTTGTTTTTTTTTCTTTCAATATATCTTATAAAGCAATAATCAAAGTCGCAAGGTTTTAATAACTGTCCCCTCTGCTTTTTAAAAATACTTTTGAGTAAAGTAGGTCTGCACAGGGGTTGCGGTATTCCCAATACCATCATCTTATGCAGGTGACGATTGTGCCATGCATATGCTTGGCTTTTGTGTAATTGTTTTGTCTTAACCCCTAATGGTAATCTTTTATTTGGCAAAGCAGAGCCAAACTTTGATGGCCACCACTGTATCAGCACATACTCACCTTCACTTTGCTCCTCTGCAGGATCGTTCAGCCAGTGGGAGCAACAAAAAATACCTTGTACTTCCGGTTATAGGGGAACATGTGACTTTATCACGTACCTAGTATGGAGACCGAAGGTTGAGGAGGCTTCTCTTGCACCTCGTGTCTTGTGGCCTTTGATGTTGGGGACAAAGGCCAGGCAGGGAGTGGCACGAGTGCTTTGGGGAAATCCGGTATTCGTAGTCACAACAAGCCGGGGTCAAATAGCCAGGAGATTCGATGCAGTACAGAATGGAGCAGGCAGAAGAAAAATCCAGAAAACAGTCCGAGGTCAAAAAGGCAGGCAGCAAGCGGGGATGGTCGGCAAAACAGAAACGAGTCAAAATCCAGGAAGTTCAGAAGTATACAGGACCAGGCAAAACAGGATTCAAGGAACACACATAAGCTGGAAAGACAAACCAGCAACTAAGGGCCATGTGAGCTGGGTTTAAATAGGGCATGGAATCTATCAAGCACATCATTTCCGGTGCGCCATTTGGCGCGTCTTTCTGCGCCATATGCGCGTCACTTCCGGTGCGCCCGTTGGCGCGTCATTCCGTGGGCAGGACGTGTACTGCGCATGCGCGTGTTTGTTCTTCCCTGAGCATTCGCGGTGCGGGACCTTTGCTGACAGACTTTCTCCTCATCTGCTTCTTATGTAACAGCACTGAAGCTTAGTGATTGACTGGTCATGCCCCCAGTGCTGTCACACGAAGGGTGGGGGAAAGTCCTCAGAGCTGTGTAGTCTTCAAGTCATGACTTAGGAGATTCTTCTCAAACGAAAGTTGAGTATAACCTGTTGTTTGGGCTTGCAAGGGCAACAGCCTCATGACCTGCATCACCCTTAATTTTTATAGATAGGTCTACGTGTAGGTCACATACAGAAGCACGGCTGGCCACGCTGACTAGCTGTATACTCGGTATAGATTTGTGCTGTAAGGTATGGAAGCCAGAGACAATAAGGCAGCTAGCACTATCAAAACAGTGGTAGCCTATGTATTTTGCTCATTACAGGCCTTTTATGAAAAAATGAGCATGCAGTTATAACAGGTTTTGGCTGATACGTGCTTTGGCGAAATCCGGTATTCGGAGTCACAACAAGCCGGGGTCAAATAGCCAGGAGATTCGATGCAGTACAGAATGGAGCAGGCAGAAGAAAAATCCAGAAAACAGTCCGAGGTCAAAAAGGCAGGCAGCAAGCGGGGATGGTCGGCAAAACAGAAACGAGTCAAAATCCAGGAAGTTCAGAAGTATACAGGACCAGGCAAAACAGGATTCAAGGAACACACATAAGCTGGAAAGACAAACCAGCAACTAAGGGCCATGTGAGCTGGGTTTAAATAGGGCATGGAATCTATCAAGCACATCATTTCCGGTGCGCCATTTGGCGCGTCTTTCTGCGCCATATGCGCGTCACTTCCGGTGCGCCCGTTGGCGCGTCATTCCGTGGGCAGGACGTGTACTGCGCATGCGCGTGTTTGTTCTTCCCTGAGCATTCGCGGTGCGGGACCTTTGCTGACAGACTTTCTCCTCATCTGCTTCTTATGTAACAGCACTGAAGCTTAGTGATTGACTGGTCATGCCCCCAGTGCTGTCACACGAAGGGTGGGGGAAAGTCCTCAGAGCTGTGTAGTCTTCAAGTCATGACTTAGGAGATTCTTCTCAAACGAAAGTTGAGTATAACCTGTTGTTTGGGCTTGCAAGGGCAACAGCCTCATGACCTGCATCACCCTTAATTTTTATAGATAGGTCTACGTGTAGGTCACATACAGAAGCACGGCTGGCCACGCTGACTAGCTGTATACTCGGTATAGATTTGTGCTGTAAGGTATGGAAGCCAGAGACAATAAGGCAGCTAGCACTATCAAAACAGTGGTAGCCTATGTATTTTGCTCATTACAGGCCTTTTATGAAAAAATGAGCATGCAGTTATAACAGGTTTTGGCTGAATGTTTAATTTTCACTGGTGAATCCCAAAGCAAGACTGTTGTGTTTTGGAGTCAATCAGGTAAGTTCGGATGTAAGGGTAAAGCTAGTGTTAGGTAGGCTGCTAAGGCTAAGGCCAAGGATCAATGGATAAGAAGGTAATTTTAAAGGTTAACGTTACATTGTGGAGGAGGGTGTGAAGTGTTAGGATTTGGTTAATGCTAATCTCTGGGCAAATTAAAAATAACACCAGTCATTGTACTAATTTAACCTGGTGTTAGCCTGCTGTTGTCCTCTGTACAGTCGGAGATGGAGAGGCAACATTAAGTGCAAATCAATGATGCTGCATTTACTTGTGCTGACAAGGAACCTGTTGATAGGAGGAGTAAAGCGAGCAGTTGGATGACCTTATGATTCTGCTGCTGGTCCTGCATTGCCCAATCACAAGCTGTGAACAGAGAGGTGATCAAACTATATTGATCTAACTTCAGGTTAGTCAGTCTAACTTCAGGAAAAGTCAGGTTACTAGCCTGGCTGTCCTGTCTGGCTGTATAAATCTCAGAATTCACTAGAAGAAATAGGTTTCCTTTGGGGGGGTAAAGCCGCCTCCATATAAATACTGTATGTTTCAGCTTTGTATTGAGCTGTTTGCCTGATCTTCAGCTTTAATGGTTGAGGGTTGGGGCAAATCATTTAGAGCAGGCATATCAGACTGGTGTTTTCTGGGCCACATCTGGACGTCTCACACCTTCTTTGCAGCCCTTATTTAGGTTTAACAAGGCCCCAGCTGTTCTCCAACTGATAAATTATAGTTCCTTAAATAATTCTGCATCTGACTACAAAAGGAAAAGGTTCCTTTCTCTGGGATACAATGTTCTAAGTTGTAATTATTACTACAATATTAATTACTAAAAAGCTTTAATCTTGTTCTGGAATGATGTAGTTATGGCTCTTAAAAAACACTGTGGCCCGCAGAAGATTTATTTCATTTAACTGAGTTCATTATTGAACTGGCTCGTTTAATCGGTTAGATTAAGGGCTAAAGACCATCTGTAATGAGAAAATCATAGACTCCTTTTGCTGAAGTCTCCCTTAGAAAATACTATTTTTCAGGCTGGTATGCCAATCCAAAGGCATCAGTAATTTCTGAAGCACTGACCAGAACCAATGTGAAGATCGGAAGTCCTTACATTCCCGGTCTGCATGCTTCTTCCAAGTCATTGATTTAAAAAGTATTGATGTCAGAGACAGCAAGGCAATTAGCATTTTCAGGAGGTTGGCAGTTTTCTTTCATAGGCACTTCCTTTAAGGTGAGGGGGCAGATGCCATATTTTTAATATGAATTTGCTAATGTCTCCTGCAGTAACGAAACTCCAAATATTATATCATATTTTTCTGTTATCTGAAACATTTTTCAGGCTGAACTTGCAACTTCAGTCACTTGACAGGAAAGAGGAGATAAAAAAAAAAAAGTTTTGAGACTCGTTCAGAAAGTTCTTTCCTGTAATTGTGACATTTTCGCTGCATATTCCTGCCATACATCTGTTTCTGCTGCCGCCCCCAGGGCCTAATGTATATGCAAAACAACAAGGCTCAACATGTAAATAATGGAAGAGACAAAGTATTGTGCTGCCTATTGTTGAGATCCCTATTGTGTGTCATTTCCAGGCCTGGGGCTAAAAAACAGATTGCTTACAACGATTCTCATCTTAATAAATACTAAAGAAAATTATTTTCCACCGCTGCTGTTTCACATCTTTGTGCAGCCAGCTACTTAGGTAGACGAGACGACTTTTTGTTGAATTCAACAAGGTTTTAAGTAAGCAAATGCTTACAAATGCAAATGCAAGTAATGCTGTATAAAAATGTTGAAAAATGTTGGAAGTGCAAATGATTGCTATTATTTATAGAATCAACTTTCCTGGAAATCGTTCAATGGCCCTTTCCAAAAATGTGCACTTGATAGAAGTCAAAGGTTCCCAGTTGTCAGTTTCTGGACACGTTAAATAGAGAAGTCACACCCACAGCATTGAGCAACTACATCAGATAAAATTGCCCCTGATATCTCGTTTATTGAAGGCACCAAAAGTCAAAAAGGCCCATCAGGGAAGCTCTGGAGGCAGTGGCGTAACAATCACCATAGCAACCCAGGCGGCCGCTATGGGGCTCGGGGCACAGGGGGGCCCGGCCAGGGCATTCCTGATGCCCTGCGGGCCGCCTGGGTCGCTATGGCATCTCATGCTGCTGGCTGTCACTGGCGGCTGTGAAGAGAAATGTGCCGCTGTTCAGATCACTGACAGTGATCTGTGCAGTGGCGCGTTCCTCTCCACAGCCGCTGCTCAGTCAGTGAGAGCCAGCAGCGGCGGTGGAGCAGTCAGTGAGAGCCAGCAGTGGGGTTGGCATCAGAGGAGGAGGCGGGGCTCGGCGACGGGTGGAGGAGGCGGGGCTCATCACCGACGGTGGAAGAAGAGGAGGGGGACAGGTAAGGAGTGTGACCAGCCCACTTGAGGGTGACCCTGCAGAGCCCACCTAGAGTATATGGTGGGCTCTGCAGGGTCACCCTCAGATGGGCTGTGTAGAATCTTAATTGGGCTCTGCAAGGGGTGTAACTAGAGATTAAAGGGGCCACATACAAAATTTTGCTATGGGGCCCTGTGCATTCTAGTTACGCCCCAGTCTGGAGCAATACGCTTTCCAGCTGAAGCAGGAGGGTCCTGTATCCTCCAGAACCTGATCAGGATACCCCAGTCATGCTTCTGGAGTTGGCAATCACCTTCAAGTACTGAAGGAGCAGGAACAATGCAAAGAAATGTTAAACATTTCTAGATCTATTCCATCTATCTCCTTGACAACATTCAATTCTTCTTAGGATCATATGTTGGTAGTAGGCCTCCCCATCTACAGTCCTACTCTGACGATTAACTAACTTTTCCAAGTAGACTGAATTGTACCTTTGCCCACACATATACAGTCAGGTAGTCATCAAAAACAGGATTGCCTTTGCCCAATCACTTTGAAATTAAACCTGTTAAAAACCTAAGCAATTAAAACGGAACACAAGATTAAAAAAGAAGAGGTCCCCCCAGAAAAAACTGCATGCCAAAATTATCAACAGATGCAGAGATACAAGCAGCTCAAGTTAGGTGTAAATATCAGTTTTACATGTAAACATTATCTGCGAATTCTGATTTTTTTTCTGTAAGGGCTGGTTTAAACCAGTGTTGCCCAATGCTGTCCCAATGCATAGATAAGGCAATTTGCTTTATGTCCCATTCCTTCAGTTACTTCACCTACTGAAGGTTAGCTGCTAATTTTTGTCTAAAGCTGGCTAAACACCTAAAGATTATCTGCAGATTCTCTATGGTCAGATGGAAAAGGTGCAACAGATTCCTCCATCTACACTAAACTGTGTGGATGGAAGAATCTCCCACTGGGCCAAGCTTCAGTATCTTGCTAGTCGGCCCCGCTGGTTGTCAAAGTTTTGGTTTTACCGGGAGATAGGCTTTAAGTCTAGGGGTAGAGGAATAAGGTGTAATACTAACCGTCCATGCTCCAAGCAGGCTCTGGTGCTCTCCTCCTCGATATGGATCACGATGGGCAGGACCTGGCCAACTTCACATACATCGCAGGACTATTGACCCCGCATTGTACTTAGTGGCATCAGTGTGTGACCGCAGGCTTAAGTGTCTTCTGACTTCTGGGCTTCTAGAACCAGATGTAGGAAGCCTACTGGAGCAGGAATAAGGTACACAACACATTGTATTCCTCTACCCCTTAACCTAAAAATTGAATAAAGGACAAAGAGTGAAACTATCTCTATAGATTTCTCATGACCTGGCTGGGGGGAGGAGGGTCTTGAAAAAGTTTGGCCTCCTTGTCAGTTGCCCTTTCCCAAGCCTGTGAAAGAAGACAACACTTAGCTGCAATGAAACTCTAACTTAATTGCTTGTGTGCAGTAAGTCAGTTCTTTAAGGCTAAACACAGCTAGGTATGAATGCCAGGCCCCCGGCCCTACACTGTGTCTGCGCTCGTTAATGGAGAGGTGTTCATTAGCACGGATTAATGAGGCATTCATCTTTTTTGCAGCTCAGATTGTTGAAACTAATGAGCCTCACCACCCTCGCCCGGCTCCCAGCCTGTCTGTCTGCGCTGCAGATGTTAGTGCATGGACCCTTTCAATGCCTGATACTGAGGTTAAAGGCAGAGGACCTCTAGGATTTCAGCAACCGCACATCAATGTGATGGCCACCGTCTGTTAAAAAACTACAAAGCCCAGCATGCTGTGTCAATTCGCTGCCTTAAGCTGTTCAGGCAATGCAGATTTTAGCATGCATGGCAATATGATGCATCTGCTTCTTTTTTAGAAACTACAAGTGCCAGCCTACCGCTGGTATTTCTAAAAGCGCCAGCCTAGTACTGGTATTTTGTTCTAGTGGATGCAAAATTAAAATTGTGCAAAAAGTAAATGCTGAACAAACCTGCAGTAATTAAGCATTGGTGGCAAACCAGAAATGTTTCCCTTATTTTTGCTTCGCTCTGATGCATGGGACATTTCCCAAAATGGCGGGGGTTGAGAGACTGTCCAGAAAAGAGATGGACACTTGAACTATGCATGACATGTTAGCACTGCTGCGGTACTGGTTACATGATGCCTGTGGGTGTGAGAGATTTTAATGGACTGCCATCAAGAGATTACTCAAGCAGAGCTTCTGACTGGCTGGCTGTGCCTGAAGATCAGTCTCTCAAGATCCTATGGCAGATGGTATGTGACCATGGGCATCAGCAATGCAGAGGGGTTCCAGATAAAAATCAAAACAGAATATTTATTTCTTTTAGCAAAAATATAATTTTCTGTAGTGATTGCTGGCTTCCATCTGCCCATCACTTTTCACAACTTCCTGGATTCCCAGTGTGCGTTACATCTCTTTCCCTGCTACTTGAGGTAATGCAATCTCCATTTCCCAAGACTACATAGTCCATCATGCATAGCTTCCAGCAAGTAATGATCATGTTACATTGTTCATGACGATAAGTTGTAGCTCGGAAGGCAGGCTTTGTGAGATAAGAAAGTGTATATTCACAGGGCTGAGTGAAATTGTGTCAGTGCTTGAGGAAGTACATCCTATGTGCATCTTCAATAGGTACGTTTACAAACTTCTAGACCAATATGGTTATTAGGAGTGGGATAGAGCTTATAGAAATTCAATATAGAAATTCATATTTGATGTTATTTTCTGACCATAGATATCCTTTAGTGTGCGGCAGCATATCCCATTATTTATAATGAAGTGCACTGCAGCACAGCACACAGAGTGCTGTGCATTTACAGGTACTGTATGTTATCATAATGTATAGAAGTGAAGCCATACGGACCACAGAGAGGTTCCATATTTATTTTCACACTCGTTCCATTTGCACTATTAAAGCAGGACCCCAACCAAGCAGAGGTTAACTGTTTATCTGCCAGGATGGAAGCACAATTTGTAGTGTAGTGAAAAATCAAATTCATCATCTTATACACTTGTAACACGAAGGTTGCTACTGGCAACACAAGCATTGTTTCCTTCAGATGTCTTTATTACGTGAGGTCTTGTGCGCCTGCAATGTCCTCTCAGACCACCCATGCTGGCTACATCAGGTGGGTACACAGAAACTCAAGCTCTAAATTAACAATTGCTTGTCTGCAGACACCTGCGGAGAGCCTAATCCTCATGTAAGTTATCAATCTGCCAGCATTCACCTCGACCTCTGCACTGCCTGTTTCCGCCTGCATGGAGGCTCCACATAAATATACAAATCTCTGGAAACACAAACTACAGCCTGGACTGCGAGACATACTGGGGACAGCTGCACTTCCAGGGTGCCCTGATTTGCACTGTAGGCCATTATCTCTAGACACCATTATACACTGAATGCTTTTGAGCAATATTTTTGTGTTAGTGCCTAACTTCAGACAAAACATTTTAGCTTTTATTTTTACTTTTCAAATGCAGCAGAGAAGTCTGTGTCTTCAGATTTTCAATGATGTCTACGTTCAAAGAAAGGAGCGTTGCCTTCTCTTCCTGTTTTGTCTGATACCCAAAAGATGGAAAGGAAGTGAGAGGCAGTATCTCTGAGGCCCCATTCACACATGAGCGGTTTTCCGTGCGTATTCGGCCATATGAATATGCGCAGAACCACGCTAAAAATAAAAAAACAATGCATTGCAATGTGCATTGCTCAGACGATTGCGGTGTCCTTCAAAATAGTCCAAGCGCAATTTTTTGTGAGGATTAAGCATGTTCCAGCTATAGTAATAGCTGCAAATGTGCGAAATCCGCACGTATGTTAATGTTTGTGCGGCTTCGTTCCGCGTGGTTTTACGCACAGAAAAACTGTGTAAAATGAAACTGCGCACACGTTCACATACGGAAAACACTACCACTATGTGTGAATGGAACCTTATAGGCACAGACAGCAATAAATCATAAGAGAAGGCCTAAGGGCCAGTTCACAACACAAAGTCCACTTTCCAGAGCGTTTGGCCTCTGGAACGCAATGGAACACAAGCCGGCCTGCTCCCTGTGTTCAGGGGTGGAAGAGGGCATGGCGGTACATTGAAGTCAATGGCACCGCAGCCGCGCCCCCCGCCCACAGTGCGATCGCCCGCACACAAAATCGGTCCAGTGCGATCTGCAAAAATCGTGCTTGCAGTGCCTGCCTAATGTGCCTGCGTACAGGGTGCAGGCGATCGCACTGCCGGCGGGGGGCAGTGCTGCAGTGCAATTGACTTCAATGCACTGCCATGCCCCCCTCCCGCCCCTGAACACAGGGAGCCGGACGGCTTGCGTTCCAGTGTGTTCCAGAGGCTGAACGCTCTGGAACGCAGACTTTGTGGTGTGAACCAGCCCTAAACCTTGCTCACTTTACTAGAGAATGTGTTTTATTGCCCTTCTCTTCCTGTTGTCTGTCACAGCTCATGCTTCTCTGCACACAGAATACAGACAAGAGTGCTAAGACGTTTTATAAATCTACCTTAATGGAGAATTTTATTAAAACAGTTGGCAACCAGTTAGCAAATAGCGATTTATAAGACACTGAACACTTTGGTTAGGTTAATGTAATGTACTATATAGCATATAGCGTGCATGAGGCAGGATTATGCAACATACAACATAACGTATATATTGTGCAGCATTCAGGAGTATGTAGTGTACAATGCTTTGTAAAGTTCAGTGATCGGGAGTATGTAATGTGCAATATTGTATAAAGTTCAGTGATTGGTAGTGTGTAATGTACAATAATGTCTACAGTTCAGTGATCAGGAGTATGTAATGTACGATACTGTATAATGTTCAGTGATCGGAAGTATGTAATGTTCAATAATGTATAACATTCAGTGATCAGGAATGTGTAATGTACAATACTGTGTACAGTTCATTGATCAGGAATATATAATGTGCAATGCTGTATAAAGTTCAGTGATCAGGAGTGCGAAATGTACAATACTGTGTACAGTTCAGTGATCAGGAGTGCGTAATGTACAATACTGTATAAAGTTCAGTGATCAGGAGTGCATAATGTACAATACTGGGTACAGTTCAGTGATCAGGAGTGTGTAATGTACAATACTGTATAAAGTTCAGTGATCAGGACTGCATAATGTACAATACTGGGTACAGTTCAGTGATCAGGAGTGTGTAATGTACAATACTGTATACATTTCAGTGATTGGGAGTGTGTAATGTACAATACTGGGTACAGTTCAGTGGCCAGGAGTGTGTAATGTACAATACTGTATAACGTTCAGTGATTGGGAGTGTGTAATGTACAATACTGTGTACAGTTCAGTGATCAGGAGTATGCAATGTACAATACTATGCTCAATTTATTGATCATGAGTATGTAATGTATAGTACCGTGTACAGTTCACTGATCAGGAGTGTGTAATGTAGAGCACAACATACAGAGCATAGTGATCAGTAGTATGTAACAAACAAAATAGCTTTTTGAGTGCAGGGGTCAGGAGTATACAACTCAATTCTCTTCAAATATGTGGTCGGTGGCAGAAAAGAAAACAATTCTACTTTCAGTGATAATAATGAAATAATAGAATTAACACTAATGGGAAGGAAAAAAACCAGAGACAGTGAATATGGTAGTGTTTCTTTTTTTGCTCTGACCCTTACCACGCTCAAAGCCAAAGCAACATAGCAGAGAGTGTTGGCACACAGAATTTGTTAGTCTGTTGAAATCACTAAATACAACCCATTAACACTACAGAAATATATTACCAGACAGCATCTCAAAGTATGTGGCTTTGCTTACTCCTTCCACAGCTGCATGGTATTTGACATCACAGTTCATCCAGGAGCAGAGCTTTAGAAGATCCTATTGCATTGTGGAACCTAGCCATTTTTCCAAGTTCAGGCCTACTCTGAAGGGGACAGGCCACCTACAAGAATACATTCTTCACTCACGCTGGACATACAAAAGCATGGGGAGACAATGACAAGAACTCTGAAAGTGTGATTGTTTTTCTAAATTCACAATGAGGTTATGCTATGTAGCTGGATAACAGCTACACATTACTAATTTAAGGTAGAGGTGCGGATGCACACAGAACACCTCTCCCAGGAACAGGTTTCTGCATGGACATGCATGCTGTACGGGTGGGCACATCCGTGTGAATGAGGCTAAATGTCTCAGTTCCCATGTTGTGATTACAATAGTTGTGTGACTTTCAGCAGGTGGGAACCCCTTACACCCACTGACTGCTGACTGACCCACTCGGAGCCCCTGCCCGTCAGGTGTTTAATCAGCAAGCAAAGTGTTTCCCACGCGCCAACGCAGGTGTGCTTTCTTCATGTGTTCCAGTCCACCTTGAGCGACCCATTGGTGGCTGCTGAAAGCCAAGCAACATTCACTCTGAGCATGGACAGCCTCTGTGAAAGCGTATCTAAAGTCAACTTTTTAACTTTTAAACCCATGTCAGGTAATTTTTGCTGTCTGTGTCATGTTGGGTAAATTGACCAAAACTTTCTGTCCAAGGGACACAACAAGAGGTGAGGGGAAATCTAAATCTCTACAATGTAAGGGTAAATGCCCTCTTATACAGTTGTGCCAATTAGAAGATGTACCCTAACCTCCTGTTCCAATGACAACTGTGAAATGTAGTTTTTTTTTCCATCAGGTTCTATGGTGGCGAAAATATTCATCAGGGCAAATAGGGTGAATCTTCCCAGTGGAAATAAATAGAAACCTGACAGGGGTTCTGATCATTTTCACTGCAAAACTAAAAGAAAAAAGGCTTTGGCTATACATATGGCTCACAGAGTACACAGCGTTCTGTGAATGGCCAGGGGAGAGGGAGGCTATAAAACCACACTAGCGCTTACATCCATGAGACCCTCAGCTCTCATATCCAGAGCGGGCTGAAAATACAGCTCCTGGAGTTCAACTTCAAAGTAAACCTGGTTTGAAGGAGATACGTAAGCTGCCATTGCAGACCTACTTTTTAAAGGGACCCTGTTTTGTAAAAACAAAAAGCTTTTCAAAAAAGTGCTTCAGCCGATTAAGAGAGGGAATAGTGGGAATACTTACCTTTCCCACTACCTGCACTGCCAGAACTCCCCACTATTCAGTAGAAATCTTCATTTGAAGTCTGCAGGGAAGCCAACACCTCCAGGAGTATCGATTTCTAGGGGGCCCTGGCTCCTGCTGCTGACCTCCACATCACTAATATACCCTGTTGATAGTGAAGGTCAGCAGGCCTACAAAAAATTTCCAGCATGGATTTGCTTGATTGTTTTAGACTTGACCAATCCAATTACCCAAGTATGTAAACACTGAGTGGCCAGTTTATTATGACCACCTGATGTTTGTAGGCAAATTAGCTATAATTAGCTATAATTTTGCGCTGAAGTTGCTAGAGGACCAGACCATTATAAATAGGGAAGCAGGTTGTTTACCACGACAGTAGAAGTGATTTTTTTCTGAAGATATGGGTAAACAACACGATTTAACAGCCTTTGAACGTGGGATGATTGTTGGCGCGGAGCCATGGAGCGAGTATCAGCAAAACAGCAGAATTTGTTAAATGTTCAAGAGCAGCTGTTGTTAAAGTGTTAAAAGACTGGACTGTCAGCGAAAAAAAGGGGTCTGAACATGCGAATTGTGGCCGTCAGCGAC
The DNA here is from genome assembly GCF_000935625.1 of Nanorana parkeri. Taxonomy (NCBI): domain Eukaryota; kingdom Metazoa; phylum Chordata; class Amphibia; order Anura; family Dicroglossidae; genus Nanorana; species Nanorana parkeri. Next base: position 1,081,920 of record NW_017306657.1, on the reverse strand, counting down.
TAGTCAATGTTAGGGCAGAACGGAGAGTGGCAAGACTGGTACAAGACAACAGAAGGGCAACAGTGCAGTGTCAGATTCCTTGCATCACCTTTCAACATCTCGTGGAGTCACGAGGCGGCCCAACGAAGTACTGATGGGGTTGTCATAATAATCTGGCCACTCAGTGTATAATATCTTTTTATTTATGCATTTTATTCCCACCCCTGTGAGAAACAGGATAGTCCCTCCAATATAAAACCAGCTTGGAGCTGCTCATGTTTTTCTTTTCCATGCCAACTCGAAGACCCCAATCGCTTACACTTGCCTTTCATCCCCCATAGGCTTTAGACAACTGTACAAAGGAGTTCAAGTACATGTACCCTTATGAGGAAGTCCTGCACTGTTCCACCCTCACAAAGACTCAGCCTATAGATATAACTATAAAACCTTGACTGCAGAGTCAGCACAGTGAAATACTTCGTGCCATTAACCCCCTTGTCCCCTGGAATCACCCTTCTCCCAGCACCTCGGGAGTTAATGGCCGCGGCGTGTCTGCGAGAGAGGAGGGAGAAGACAGTTTAAATCAAAAAGCTTCAGGGTATGAAAAAAAACTCCCCTCTCACCCAATCAGAGTCTCGTGAATAATTAAACTGATCAGCGTAATTAGCTTAATTAAGTTAATTTGACTACGGGACACGGCCATATGGCGAGGAGGAAACAAAAGAGGGAAACTAATTAAAAGTAAAATAATGCGGATTTTAATTAACTCGATCCCCAGACATCAGCAGATCCGGGCCCGGGCCCCAGCGTAGTAATTAAAAAGCGCGCTTTCACCGGCAACATTTCTAAATCTACCCCTCCCCTCCTTCTCTGCGAGCCCCTCTGTGCTAAAGTGCCCCCTCCCATCCCTCAGACAAGAACTAATTAAAACTGTAAATGAATTAGCTGCGTTGTATTTTTGGAACGGAATTAGTAATGAGAATTCAGGCCTTGGATCTCTTGCGCAGTCGCGGGTTTTTTATCAAGTGTACTAAAGAATACGCCTGATTCACCATCTTGACTCCATCCAAAAACTGAGATTTTGGTTGTGGGGTGGGAAGTGATAGTCTGAATTACCTCCAAGCTTCTTGCAGCTCTTTGAATAGGAAGGTTGTCCTGTGGCAGTTTCAATCTCTGCCCGTTTTCACATGGTCATTATGATGGTGTCACATGTGGAGAGAAGAGTGACACCATCATTTGACTTTGCAATGTCGGGAGCAGATAGCCAAAACTGGGTATCCTGGTGACAATATCTTTAATAATGTGGTTGCCAGAGGTGTTCCTAGCATAATCATCATCTGAGGCGGGGAAGAGAGTGTGGATGTTGGTGGTCAAAGCGGGGGGGGGGGTTGATGGGGTGCTGGTGGTGCACACTAACAGTGCTCTGGCTGGCGTCCTGGTAGGGCACTGCCCCAGCTCTGGCCAGCGTCCCACCCAGCTCATTGATGTCAATGGTTCCCAGGAGCTAGAAGAGATGTCGGCCAGAGCGTTCCAGGTTGCTAGGAGCTGGTAAGGTAGATGCTTATGGACCTTACACATTCCCCTGCCCGGCAACCTGGGACGCTCTAGCTGGAAAGCCTGAAGTGACCCAAAGAGATGACGCTTTACGCAATAGCCACAGGCTGCCTCATTAAGGGATGGCCCTTCCTCTGCTTTTGGAAGTCATGCCTGTGGCTGTCAGAGTCTTGCAATACCTTATGGGACTTGTAGTTCCACAACAGCTGGACGATCTGACTTAGAGTGTCCATCTGAACATCATGTGACTGAGTGACAGCACAGGAGAGCAATTGGTAGACAGAGATAGTGCATTGTCACTCTATAGAAGGGGTATATCAACAGGGACCTTCTTCACTGGCTCACCAGATATTATTTTGATGTAAGTTGTAAATTAACAAAAAAAATATAATTGTATTTACATTAACATGTTAATGAGTATATGAGATTTTAGAGACTAGAATTACATATACTTTCATTACTAGTGATTTAAATACTACTACAGCATGACTGAGCTACTAAAAATCATCTTGTGCTCCTACCCTTTGGGTAGCAATTCCGATCACTTCCAGGAAAAAATTTCCTGCGGGACGTTGAAGATCAAGCCCCAGCGTTCAGCCCTGGAGAGTAAACTTTCTTGGCACGCATATACTCAATCTAGGCTCCGGCTCTTGATCTGCATGGGTTAATTTGAAACGCTTCAAAGGATGGACCAGAGCGAAATGCCGGCTCCTAATCAGATATGCAAATTGTAGACTTGTCAGCTCAAATATACTGTTTAATTAAAAGGCCCATTTTCAAAGGCAAGTGAAAAAAAAGCTGAAATTGAGTGGTAGATGTTCTAACATTAAACCGTGACTAAGACACAATCTCTTTCCCTAATGCACTCCGAAGACACAGCTCAGAAATGGATACATTGTTACATTACTGTCAAGATGACGTGAGGGAAGCCATTTTGTACTGGCAGCCAGACAAAAAGCCACCGAAACCTTACATAACATCAGACTGTATTCACTTAATCAGGGTTTTAATTGTGAGCTATAGGAATACCTGAGCTGTAGCTAAAGGCCAGCTCCAGCCAAAACATTTTATTTTATTTTGGATAGAGCATGGAAGGGTTAGAGTCTTCTGTCCAGTTTTAATTGCCATATGAGTCCCCCTACACATTTTCCTGTAAAGACAATCTAGAAATCTCTTGAGTGGGGATAAAAACATGGACAAAAAAACACTCTTTTAGTAGAGCAAGGGTAGAAATACTGACAATGTATTTATTGTTGTGCAAGCCTTTCTGTCCAGTTATGGTCATCACAAAGACAGGAAATGCTGGAAAATCTCCCCAATGGGGTCACATACAAAAGTAGTAATCTGACATAAATGTTAATTCTTCCCCACTCTATCCAAAGAAATAATTTTGTCTGTAGTGTGAATTTAAACCAAACCTTTATTGAGAGAAGTATGGCAAAATGACTATAGTTTCCTTTTAAACATCCTTCATTAATTATTTAAACCACACTTTCACACCTTACAAACTGCCTGGAGAAGCAGCACCAGTAGGGCCACCATGAAAATAATCCTTCCAGCTTTGTAAAGCTGGCCATACATGGATAACATTTTATCGGTTTCCTGATGAATCACCCAAAATCTGATCCATAGGTAGTTAAACAGTACAAACCGGCTCTACCCTTTTGTATCCACTCTCACTATTGGAACCTCGGTGCTCGGTAAGGCGTAAATGCCCTAAAGCAGGGATGTCAAACTCAATTTAATCGTGGGCCACATCAACATTATGGTTGCCCTCAAAGGTATCTGTAAGACTATATAAATGCATCTAATCTTTATGATAATTGCCTCTGCATCCAATTATCACTGGTTTTAGTAATAACTTAATACCTAGATCTGAAGATAGAAGTCTAGGAAATGGCCTGGTGGGCCAGATTCGGCCCCTGGGCCTTGAGTTTGACACATGTGCCCTAAAGCAATGGTGGTCAGTGATAATAAGATACCCCCTCCCCCAAGGCATTGGTGGTCAGTAATAATAAGACACCCCCTCCCATAAAGCATTGGTGGTCAGTGATGATAAGATACCCCCTCTCCAAAACATTGGTGGTCAGTGGTAATAACATACCCCCTGCCCTAAAGCATTGGTGGTCAGTGATAATAAGATATCCGCTCCACCAAGACATTGGTGGTCAGTGGTAATAAGATATCCCCTCCCCAATGCATTAGTGGTCAGTGATAATAAGATACCACCTCCCCTAAAGCATTGGTGGTCAGTGATAATAAGATACCACCTCCCCCAAGGCATTGGTGGTCAGTAATAATAAGATACCCCCTCCCCTAAAGCATTGGTGGTCAGTGATGATAAGATACCCCCTCCACAAAACATTGGTGGTCAGTAGTATTAAGATATACCCCTCCCCAAAACATTGGTGGGCAGTGGTGGTAAAGAAATGACTATGTCCAGCCTAGATGGCACTGCACACTTTGTTCTGATTCCTTTTTATTACAGCCCACTCTTTTGGTTTGTATTGTGCTTTCCATAGCGCTGTCCAGTGGTTAATCCCTCATTCAGTTATATGCCATTGGATATGTTACTCTCACCGGTACAGTCCTGTGTTGGACATGACGGCAGGGATGAATATTATCTCTTGCTTATCGACTTCCCCCGGTCTTACCTCGCAGCCTGGAAAAGCAGGATGTCTGAGGCCGGGGTTCCTCCAAAAGATTACAGCAGGGGCCTAGTTGCTTTTGATATCTGCTGTCCGTTCATTGTACCCCAGAGGGACCGCCATGCGTCATGAAATGACATCACTGCCGCCTTTATCTGGCACACAGAGCTGAGGAACCAAAGAGCCATTGTTTACTCCACTATCGGAGCCCAGAGCAGTCACACAGTGATAATACAGCTTTCTAAAAAAATATAAATGTAAATTTTCACCCTGCGTGTGAAGATTTTTACCTGTGATGCCATGGTGTGTTAATTATAAAGGGAATCAGCAAGTGCAGAATATTAACCAGGATAGTAACTATGTGTGATGGGGGCCCATAGCAAAACTGTCTCTCCAATCTCCATCTTGAAAGTGATTCCTCTAGTGATAAAGAATACTAACTGCTTCCATAGTAATTGTACGAAGCTCGAGAAATGCAGATAAATCCAAATGTACAATGTATATTGTCAATTGACAACAAATGATGTAACTGAATGCTGAACTCCAGGCAGATATAAAAGACACAAATGAACGCAGCTCTGTATTCATTAATACCACCCTACACTTATTTTTTTAAATGCAATCACAAAGTACTGCACTTTGAATTGGTAACAGCCTCTTGCATCTCTGAACAGAAGAGCTCAGCCTTGAGGAGGGAGAACCAGGACAGGGAGCTAATCAGTTGTGCTGCAGTGCAAGGAGAGTCTAATAAAAGCCAGACAGGGCTGTGCTGTGTGGCAGAGCTGTGCAAATCTCATACCTGGATGAATAGAAATGCAATTTATTTGGCAGGTAAAAAGACTCCCTTATATGTATTTCAACTGTGTATTTAGCAATTTATCTTAAGTTAAACTGACATTTTTTGCTCTACTGTTCTAAATAGCTAAAAAAAAAAGTGTATATATTCAAACCAGAGTGCACAACAACATCCAAGAGGCTAATACTTTAATAATAAATTAGTTCACAGAAGGAAAACACTGAACATCCATCACGTTTCGGGCGTAGACCAGCCTTTTCCTTCCCGGATCAGGTGTTCAAGATGGTGGTACATGGCATAATCACCATGGATAATTTATACTGGTCTTCAAAAAACATTTGAGCTGTGCAGCATGAGAAGACTCTTGGACATTGTCTGGCGCTCTCATTAGACTACATTAGACACAGATTCTCAACTCTGGGTCCTTCCCCGTTTTTTTACAAAGACTTCCAATTTTTGGGAATTCTGCCAATCCAGAGCCAGAGTGCCCAGTGATAATTTATTAGACCTGCTGAAAAACTGCATTCAGCACCTCATTTCCACTTCTGTCCAACAATGAAAACCTGACAGAGGTCTCTATTTCAGAGATTCTGCTTGCATCCTGCATCTGTGACAGCTGGTAAAAGTGTCAGGAAGGAAGTGAAGAGAAATTTATTTACTGAAGACAGAGAAAGCAACAAAAAAACACACTTTTTTTAGTAGTAGAGTATGGGAAGGTTAGAAGATTTCTATTACTGTCTGTGTCTTCCTGTTCCAGCGACCTCCATTCCCCTCATTTCATATCTTGATAACAAACATCTGCCTTGGGATACAGACAGTAATAACAACCTGACAGAAGTCTCTAATCCTTCCATACTCCTTCCAAACTAAAGCTGGCTTTTAACACATAGATGACAACATTTTTCAAGCTTATAGAGAGTAATCATACACTGGCAGATAATGACAGGTGGGAGATATTTACCCGTTCCTGAGCATGTTGCTGGAGTGCCAGCACCTGGTGCAATTCTTGTCCAACAGTAAGACACAGGTGTGCCACCAATAGAATTAAAGGAGAACTATGAGGTGAGTGCTTTTCACTCACCTCATAGTTCTATCCGACCTGTGACAATGAGACTGTCACAGGTCGGCTCAGTAGATCGGAAGGTGAGCGAACACATACCGGCGTTCGCTCACCTCTCGATCCTGTCACGGCTCTCTGCCGTGACGGGAGGGGCTGAATTCCTCCCTTCCCCGCTCCGATCCGCCAGCGCTGACTGGCGGAACGGACGGGGGAGGGGGCGGGTACAGCTGGCTCTGCCTCTAGATAGGCAGAACCAGCTGTCAGTCACGCAGCTGGGCTGATCCCGGCATAATAGTCGGGATCCGCTTAAGCTGCGGTGTCTCAGCATACCGCAAGCAGCAGCTCACGGTATACTGAGCCTAGGGTGACGGGAGGACGCTAGTTTGTGTCCTCCCATTACCGTAAGGAGAACTATGGGGAAAAGCCTTAACCCCATAGTTCTCCTTTAAGAAGGATATCAGGTATTACACTGGGAAAGATAAGAGGAAGTAAGTATAAAGTGTTACACTAGGAGTTGGCGCTATGGAGGTCTCTCAGGTTGATTGGTTGGAAGAAAACCATAGGGGGGCATGTAAGGCCTAAGAGGATTAGGGAGGAACTAAACCACTTGCAGGAAGGGATGGAGTTGTGCTGGGTAGAGTCGATGATTACTGGATGGAAGTTCAGGGAGCCAGTGGATTAAAAGAGTGTGAGGTCTGTTCTGTCACTATGCAGTCACTATGCAGCTTCCCCTTCAGGGAAAAGGCAAATATTTCACCCTGAGTGGGGCACCAACATGTTAGGTGGAAGTTACTGGACTCAGAAATCCTCATTGGTGAGCAAGGGAGTTTAACTTGACCAGCCATGGAAGATGGAATGATGTTTACACAATGACTGTATTTATCCAACTTCTCATACAGTAAAAGGAAATCAAAGTCAAAAGTAGATTAAGTCTCCTTATTCCTATGGAACAGAGGGTAAGCCTATACCTGGGAAGCAGAGAGTTTTTGGCCAGTTCTGGTTGAGAAATGGGTGGTGACCTAGTAATGCAGGGTCCTCCTACACGTATCATAGGGCCTGGAACCATGGAAAACTGAGGACTCCCTCAAGTGTATGTGAGTGTTTCCCAGCATGACCCAAAACCTAAATAGAGTGGAACTGGAGTGATAAAGCTGGGTTTCAAAGTGCCCCTTGCGGGAATTGTTTTGCCTGTAGGCCCAGAACGGGATCTGGCTTAACAACCTGGTGCAAGGGTGGTGCTACAGGTGGATACATGGCCAGTCACCCTTCGCAAGGAGAAAAAGTGGCAGTGTCTTCATTACAATATTGGTTTGGCCAGAAGATGGCTGCAAAACCATCAGACACAGTGCAGGCTGCGGTAGGTAAAGCAGGTTGTGAGCTAATTTGATGTCTGTAGTATAGGGCTATAGTAGCGATTTTAAAGTAGAATTATCCTGAAAGGTAAACCCTTAGTGATAACTCATCATATAAACTCACTCAGAATACACTGAACATTCCCTTTAAAGACAAGTTAAAAAATATAAACCAATATATAAGTGTCATCATGAGCTGAAGTAACGTATACACTGTACAGTTTATATTTGGCTTGCTGGGTCAGTCAGCTATATCTCGCCATATGTGTCTAAAATGTTCACGGGAGTGGTCTCCAATGGTAACCCTACAACACATCTGTCTGTAACACTGCCACAGACAAGGCCTCACCTAGACAGTTTACACTAGAGCGCTGGCTAGACTGCACAGGCAGACATCAGCGATCTCTTATCTTCTGAGTATTTTGGCAGGAGTGTAAAACAACATGGGGAATATAGCTAGCGGGAAGGTGCCACAATGAAAGAGCTCTATGTATACGCAGAGAACTGCTGGGAGCAGGATTTCGGATAAGACTGATTAACATTACATACAGACACAAGAGAACCTTTGCCCGCCTCGGTCAGATTAAGGAACCTTGGTAGATCTGTTGAGCTGGTCCTACACAAGTAGATGGCTGAACGAAAAAAATTAACAGATTCCTCCATCCACTCGAAACAGCATGGATGGGGGAATCCCCCTGCTGGGCAATTGTATTCTGACAGCAGCAGGTGTGTCACTGGCAGAATACCCCAACACCTACCTCAATACCCCAACAATGACTGCATCTAATCAACAACCAGTTGTTTATCAACAACTGGCATACAATTCACTCCAGGTGTGGCCAACTTAAACCTTCTCCAATGTCTCCTGGCTGAGCCTGTTCAGGAAAGATTCACTGGCCTGTGATGACCTGATGCCACTCTTGTCTACCATTAAGACATGCTGGTACCTGGAGTGCTTATCTGCATATGGATCTAGCACACACACATATCCACTTTGGGGGGATTTTCTCTCATGTCCTACTAACTTTCTGAGATGAGAAAGAGGGACATCTTTTGGCATAAAGTATGTAGGCAAACAAAACACCCTGCACAACGCCCTCAGTTACCAAGACCAAGAAGTTTTAATGCACAGAAGATCGAGGTTAAAGTAGAACTATAGCCAAACATTTTTTTTGTTAGTTTTCAATAGAGTAAAAGAGGGTTATAACCCCTGTCAGCTTTTTTTTTTTTTTAGATTTACCTATACTTCCTGTCTGATAGCTACAACAGGAAGTAAGAGGAAGTCCCTCCACAGGGATGGGAATCCCTGGGGGTCAGAAGGGTCTCCAGAACTAGTGCCCCCATTAAAAATGTCCCCATCTTTTGTTCATTCAAACTTTGGACATCTTTTAGCTCTCCACTCTTGACTTCTTACTCTTTCCTCTCCTTCCTTTCTTTTCTCTCTTCTCTTGCTGCCCTACCCTTTTAAACTCTCCCTTGTCCCTTTCCCTTCCCCCTTTTTCCCTCACGACCTCTAGCCTACCGATCTGAAAGTCTCTCTTTTTTGAGCCTCCATTATCTACCAATGGCTTTTTTGGGGGACCCTAACTCCTCTTATTTATCCAGCTCATAATGTACATCTGATTTGGTCAGAACTACATTTGCTGGATTGCTATATTCGTTTTTTCCTGTCTCATTGACTATCTTTTGCCATATTCTTTCAAACTGAACTCTTGTTTGCATACTTGTTTTTTTTAATGTTCAAACACCCAATAAAAGGTTTGTAAATGAAAGATTTCCCATCTATTCCTGTTCTGATGACAGGCCAAAATTTTCACTTTCAGTGATAATGGTCACCAGGACAAATAGAGGGGGGTGAATCTATCCAAATGGGGATACAGACAGCAATAAAAACCTGACAGGTGTTCAAATTCCTCTTCACTCTATCCAAAGCAAAAAACAAGGGATTTGGTTCCAAAAGAGACACAGTCCCACCAAATAAGGGATAATTGGGAGCTATGTGTTTCTCCCTAAATGTTTACTTGTAGTGTTTTTCCTTCCAATACATGACTTTGTATTCACTTGTGATGTGCCTTTAAACTTGCTAGAAAATCCGACAAGTCAAGTCAATTCCCTAGCGCAGCTCCCTCCTTCCTTGCTTGTCATAGCCCTTCCCTAATTACTATTTGTGCTGGTCCAGCCAGGGGCGTCTTAAGGTCGGGTGTCACCTGGAGCAGATACTGGGTGACACCCCGCCGTAATGTCATCACGCATGCGTGTGACGTCATCGCGCATGTGCGGTCATCTTTTTGATACTTGCCAGCTGCCATCTTGGTGATGGACGCCGGCAGAGAGAGGAGGGGACGTTCACCTGGCAGGATAAGGTATGCCACCTTGTGCCCTCCTCTCTCTCCTGCAGCTGTCGGGCTCCTGGTTAATGACTGAGTGCCCGATTTTCTCACTCCATCCACAGATACAAAAAAGTTTGGATTGACTACACAACCCAACTCTTCCCCACTCCTTCAGCAGAAACCAAAAGGTTTGGGTTGCACTTTAGCCCTCATCTATCCATTGCTGTATATGTCCTTGTGTTAGAACTCATTAGGGTAGGATCACACTTATGGACGCACCTTACATCGGCGTGAGGCATATATATTTGAAACTGTATTTATGGCAGATGCTATTAAAAAGTTTTAAAGTCTAACCTCAGCCAAATTATGTTTGATAGTTATGTATAGAGTAGGACAGAATAAACATTTCTGTCATTTTTCTATCTGTAATCTAGGGATTTCCTGATACTGATATCGGTATCAGTGCCGATACCTGGCATTTTCACAAGTACAAGTACCTGATTGCCTCGAAATGCCCCGATTCTTAAGGCAGATACCGGCCCTTTACATTTTTAAATCGCAGCGGCTGCTGAGTTCCCGCGCTTGTGGGGACCTCAGCAGCCTGCTGGGGACCTGCAGTTAGCTGTCAATGGCAGTGCCTGTCTGGTTCTTTATCTGCTCCTCCTTCCTGGCGCAGGCACAGTCATGAACAGCCCCAGAGTCGGGAACTACCAGCAGTGCAGCTGAAGCAGCTGCCCCTGGGCTCAAAGCTGGGGAGTACCGCCACCCACTGCCAGGGGAGGACTGGCCCGGGGAGGCAGTGAAAAGGATGGAGGTCGGGGCCCAGCAGCGGAGATGGTCGGCCGGACGGCCGATGGAAACGGTATGCCGGTGGCAGAGGCTGGGGCCCAGCATCACTGGTCCAGACGCGGAGGAAGCCGGATCCCGGCATTGCCGGTGAGGTGGAGCGCCAGCAGAGCCACTGCAGATGTCCACATGTCACCCGGGTGAGATCGACACGCAGCCATGGTGAGATGAATTTTGCTTTGGGGACATGTATTCTGAGAATACATGTCCCCAAAGCAGAATTCATCTCAAAGCCATATATTATTGTGCCTTAGGGACATGTGTTCTGCTTTGGAAACGTGTTTTGCTTTGGGGACATGTATTTAGTTCTGGTGACATCTGTATTTATCTCTGGTGACATCTGCATTTAGCCCTATCTAAATGCTGTCAGTCGGTAATTTGTATCGGCAAGTACCTGCGGGAAAGTACTTGTACTTGCATTTGGTCTTAAAAAAGTGGTATCGGGACATCCCTACTGTAATCCCTATAGAAAGAGCAGAGCATCCTACTCAGCTCCTGGCAACCATTGACATCAGTGAGCTGGGTAGGATGTCAGCGAGGGCATCACAGGTTGCTAAGAGCTATAGGGACAGCCCTGTTTGTCTGTGCCTGCGTTGCAGAAACTTCATATGACTTCCTGTCTTGACAGTAAATGAAGTGACACATGGCAATAACAGACATCCCAGCACTCGCGGACATTGCGGGAGTCTCCCGCTATTAGATAGCGGCTCCCGGCTATCTGTGTTTTTTTTCCTGACATTGGGGCCGCCGTCAGTCAGAGAAAAAAAAAGCATAGGAATGAATATCTAGATTGCTATTGGCTATTTCAATTTGCAATAGCCAAAAGCAGACTAGCTATTGCACCCGCCCACTGCTGCTGTCAATCAGCAGAGGTGGACCTGAAGTTCTCCATCAGGTCCTCCTCTGCTGACTGACAGCAGTAGAGTGCGGGTGCAATAGCCAGCTTGCTATTGGCTATTGCAAATTGAAATAGCCAATAGCAATCTAGCTATTCATTCCTATGCTGGTTTTTTATTTTTTGGTTCTTTTTGTTTATTCTGATGGCAGCAGCAGCAGTCAGAATAGTTAAAAAACCTAGAACTATGGGGAAAAACACTGACCCCATAGTTCTCCTTTAAGATTCCTGCAATAAAAACCTGACGGAGGCTGTAACCCTTCACTGTAGTATCCTAAAGAAGATAAAAAGTTTTGGCTGTAGTTAGCTTTTAATGGAAGAGGGGTATATATCTGTTTTTATAGTTAAGTGATATACATTTTTTACCTTGCAGGGAAATTTCTGCAGTCAGTAAAGAGTATATTAAAACTTGATGCTGAACATATAAGAAAGCAGATTATGGTGCCTAGAAGTCAGATTTGTTGTGACACCTCAGAAAATTCGAAGTGTGTGTCCGGAATGACAAAGGAACGATGGCTTCCCCCTCATTCACTGGCCAGCTAATCCCTATCTATGCTCTAGCTGGAAATGTGATAATAGTGGCTGTTAGTACGGGATGACTGGAATTTAAAGCAACTTTGTATAGTGGAGGTCTGTGAGCCCCCCTCCCAGCAGCCGCGTTCTCCCCCTCGTGCGGCTCACCCACAGCTCTACGCTAAAATAAATTCCAAGGCTAAAGCAGTTTGATCTGTGAATGCAAATATTTGTAATACGAACCAAATAACACAAGGCCTGGAATAGGATCAAATAATTCTGGTATTCATTCATTAGAGAAAGCCAAACAGAATCATTCCCACCCCTCTACTTGAATAGCCTAACCGTGGCCTCTTAAAGGAGAACTCCATTCAAAGGGCTGAAAGTGGAATTCCAGCTGAAACTATTTTTTTTAAGCAGGAAAGGGTTTTAACTGCTGTCCTTTACATACTGCTGTATGTCTCCCTATAGGTAGATTTCCCTTCATTTCCTGTCCCAGAGACACAACCAGAAGCCAGAGGAAGTTTCCCAAAGTGAGGGAGAATCCGTTGTTACATTGAAAAAATTTCCCTCACTTCCTGTTCTGATGACAACTGTAAAGTTTTGGATTTTCTTTCACTCTCCATCCCAATGAAAACAGTCACCAGGAAAAATAGAGAGGATTAATCTTCCCAAGTGGAGATACAGTTCGTTTTATTGACTTTGATGGAAAATGCCTGGACACAAACAAATTGTACCCAGAATTCTCATGCCCCCAATTATGTGACTCGCCATTTTCCCATCAATGCTGGCCACAGATAAAGCTAATTTCAAACATTTCCGTGCTGAAATGACCAAAATTTGATCCGTGTGTCGCCTTGCCGCCACCACCCGGCTCAACAAACTTCCATCAGAAAATGGAAGGAGTGGAGGTGGAAAATTGTCAATTGAACAGTGATGGCCAATTAGCTGCTGTCACTGTTTGGGTATTCTGATAGCTGCGGGTACTGGCTGTCAGAATACAATAGGCGGCAAGCTGTGGATGGGGGAGTGATTTTTCTTATTCAGATCATTTTCTCATTCAAGTATATGGCTAATTTAAAAGAGAACTTTGCCAAACCTTGCTTTGGCTTTAGTTCTCTTTTGGGTCACAGGAGGACAATTACTAATGTCCCCCTGTGACCCAAAGTCAGCATCCAGCGGGCTACTGCCCACTATATCCTGACAGTTCAGAGCCACGCTGCAGCCAGGAAATATCCTGACAATATTGCCTGATTGACAGCGGACTCTCTAGAGCAAGAGCCAGCTGTGCCCGCCCCCTCCTCTCTCTGTTCCTCCAATAAGCACTGGAGGAACAGAGAGGGGAGGAGGAATCCCTGGCAGCCACCACCCTGCATGGAGAAGACCGTGAGCTGAGTCATCAGCAGTTTGTGATTGCTCAGCTCTCAATCTATAGAGCCGACATGTGATACCTGCAGTGTCACACGCTGGCCCTAAGTACTGGAAGGAGTACATTTTACTCTCCCAATACTTCTCCTTTAAGTCTTCAAAGAGCTTGAACGCAAGTTACTGACATCCCCAGTATTAGGATTTGTATCTATATCAGTAGGGATGCACTAATACCGTTACTAGTATCGGTATCAGTGCTGATGCCAAGTAGTTAGGCGAGTACTCGCCCAAATGCTCTGATGCCTAGCCCAATACTTCCAGTATCAGGAAACCGGGCGCTGTGTAATGACGTGCTGCCCGGCTTCCTGGTTGGTTGGAAGCTGGCCAATTAAAGCGCCCGGCTTTCTGATTGGACGGGAAGCAGGCTCCATGCTTTCTTGTCACCTCATGACAAGGGAGCATGGAGCCAGTTTCCCGGCCAATCAAGAAGCCGGGCACCGCGTCATTACACAGCGCCCGGCTTCCTTATTGGCCAGAAACCCGGCTCCATGCTTTCTCGTCACCTAGTGACAAGAAGCATGGAAGCGGCTTCCCTGCTAATCGGGAAGCCGGGTGGCAAGTTTTTACACGCTGTCCGGCTAATCATGAAGCCAGGTGGCGAGTCATTACACGCCGTCTGGCTTCCTGAATGGGACTTCCAGTACTCGGTATTCGGTATCAGTGAGTACCGAAAAAAAAAATATCGGCACTCGTACTCGATACCGAAATACCTGTGTCGGTGCATCCCTATATATCAGTTACTAAAAAACAATCCTCAGGGATGCTAGGATATTATTACAGCACAGACAGATCATCCCACTTAGGTCCAGATCAGTATTTACAGAACGGAGGCAGGTAAAGATTGGCAATATAGTTTTCTAAAACCCTTGTAATGTATAAAGCCGATTTTCTTTTTTTCCGAACTAAACTGAATTTTCACCTCAATCCCAAATTGGGATTGTGGGGTTGGGTAACCTGTGGTCCTCCAGAATTCCAGACCAACGAGTCATCATCTGCAATTCTGAACAGCTGAATTCATTGAGTAATAATTGTAGACCTCGCAGAGTAATTCAATACACCGCAGTTGGCCTATTGGTCTGCAAAGCTCATTTCTAGTGGTGCAGAAGGAGGTTAAAAGCAAGATTACCATAATGAAAAGCCAGGCGATGATGGAATTCTGAGCTGCGCGGTTCAGTGCCGGCTCTGAAGGACCAGTAACTGAGATGATTCCCGGATATGGTTGGGCACAGCTTATGAGGTTCAAAGAAATAAATAACAGGGCTGCGGAGAGCCTCCGCGTTTTCATTACCAGGTTTGCTGAATCCTTTGTCACAGAGAGGAAATGAGCAATACTCATCTTTTTTTAGGCAAAAAAATACTCAACTTTTTTTAGGCAAAAGATGCCTTGGCATTAGTCATGTGACAGAGCACAGGAAGAATGCGAAATTTCCCTCTTTACAGACTTTCTTGAACTTCAGCTAGATATCATAAGTCACAATATAACCCAGTTAAATATTTCTACATACAGCTGAATCTGTTTAATATTAGACTCCTCCAGCAGCACTCAAATATAGAAGGGGCGGGGCCAGCACTGGGAGCCAATCAGGCTCTGCTGCATTGCACAGTGCTGTCTGTCTAAACTTGCTGTAGAGGAGACAGCAGAGTGATGACCTTACCAGTGTGCTGCTGCTACAGGTTCCAAGCTCTGGCTAGGGCAGGTCTTAAGCCTTGCTGTATTGCTCAACACCAGTGTAGTCCTTAGGGAGGTCTCAGGTAGTGCTGGACTTGCTGTACTGTCTGGCATGATTTTTGTGATTAAATGACTGGCTAAACAGAATTACTGCAGTTTAAAGTGTAAATTAACTGGGTATTTAAAAGCCAGCTCCAATTTTTTTTAAAGCTTTGCTCCAGCCATACCTTGAATATTTGCCCAACTTACACCTTCCTCTGCTGATAGGAATTTCACAGCTTTCATATACTGTATCTACACACACACGAAATCTGGAGTTTATTACTTTATCTGTTTGCGTGGAGTTCAGGTTTATTAAAATGTAACTTCAGCCGCACTTTTTCTGTATAGCGTAGGTGACGGTCACCTGCACAGGAAGTGAGGAGAGGTCTCTAACATCTATAAGAAGCTGATATGGACTTTCACAGACACAATCACAATTACACTTTAATATAACAAAATGCTTAAATAGTATAATTAATAAAACCATAATTACTTTAATAGAAGGCCTACCAACCCAATACCAATCCATGCTCTGCTGTAAAATATTCAAAATAGTCATCTTTAGAGGGTCTGGTATACATTTTGAAGGGGTCTCCAATCCATTGTGAGTGTGCAAGACTCTCCAGCCTCTTGAACCATACCAGACCAAATGCCCTCAACATTGGAAGGGTACCTTGCCAGGTCCCCATGTTTCTTACAAATAAACAAAGCAGGAGAGGAAATATCATTTAGCAGCAATAGTTTATTTTTCTTTCTAAATGTCAATTTTGCAGAAGCAGATCGTAAAGATGAGCAACTTTATGTGCAGGTTTAAAGCAAGCATGTGATTTAAAGGAATTGTGCATTTTTAATGTGGCCATTTAAGCTGTATTAAAAGGTCTCTCCTTGCAGAATGGTAATTTTCCAACGTTTAATTTGCATTGGTACACGTCCCCCATGACAGTGCCCAGCTACCCATGTCCTTTCTTAACAAAAGCATTCAAATTAGCCTTGAAATGGGCAATAAAAAAAAAACAGATTTGACTCCCATAGACTTCAATAGGGTTTGGGGGCTATGTTCAGGGTCAAGTGTTTAGCGAATGTCTATCGAACTTAGTTCGGTTTGCCCATCACTATATGTCATTACTGAAGGATACATTTTATATAAATATGCCTTGATATCTCTGGAAAAACCTAAAAAGTGTAACAAAACTGCCTGCCAGATGCAAAATAACAAAGAAAAGTGTTATTAACTCTCATAAGATCCCTAACCTATACTTAGTATTAATATCAAACCAGGTCGACCATGCAAAGGATCATGGGAACACAACCGCTCCCAGTACTGGTGTGAGATTCATCAACGGCTCTATTATTCAGTCCAAAGAGGTGGGACCTTTTTTCACAAACATGAATTTCTGCCACCACCTCTGAACAGGCGTGAAGTCCAGCGTCTATAAATAAAAAAATAATCCTTCTGCCAGAAACCAAGAAAGAATTTATTTTTTGTGGGTTTTGGCTCTGCAACTTTTTTATTAACAACATTTTTGAGCTTGAACTCAGAGGAGTCACATTGTGTGTTTTGCTGAATTAAAACAGTCAAATAAAAACAAGACGGGATTGGGCCATGAAATGCACTGAATGTAATACTAAAATATATGTCTCACACAGAATACAGGCCTGCTGAATGCCAGGATGAAATATATGTTTAATATACCATAACTGGTAGAGTGCAATGTTTTCATTGTCTCAGGCTCTAAAGTGAGGGTAGTCTGCTGGCGGGGTATGATCAACCCACAGAAAAAGTTTTTGTTAAAAAGGTACCATTAATCAGGATTGTGTTCGCCATAGTGGCACCCATGCAGTTGTGCCTTGGGCAGCAGATTTAAAGTGACCCATTTGTAATGGGTTTTAAATTTACAAGTGTCACTGTGTCATGGTTCTGGAACCCCCAAACATCAGTATGTCATTGTTCTGGGACACCCAAGTGTCAGTGAGTCATTGTTTGGGGCTCCCCAAGTGTTAGTGTATCATGCTTCTGGGATTCAGAGTGTCAATGTGTCATTACTCTGGGACCCCAGTGTCAGTGTGTTATGGCTCTAGCACAACAAGTGTCAGTAAGGCATTGTTCTAAGACCCCCAAGTGTCTATGTGGCATTGCTCTTGGAACCTCATGTGTCAGTGTGTCATTGCCTGGGGACTCCCAAGTGTCAGAATCTCATGGTTCTGACTACCCTAGAAGTCAGTGTGTCACTGTTCTGGTACCCAATTGTCAGGGTGTAATTTTTCTGGGATCCCAGATGTCAGAAATGCATTGTTCTGTGGCCCCCAGTATTATTGTGTATTGTTCCGGGAAAACAGATGTCAGTTTGTCATTGTACTGACACCCCCAAGTGTCAGTGTGTCATTGTTTTGGGACCTCCAAGCAGCATTGTTTGATAGTTTAGAGACCCCCCAAATGTCAATATGTTATTGTTCTGGGACCTCCAACTGTCAGGGTCTCCTTGTTTGGGGAGTTTTTCGTTGTTTAGGAATTCCTAAGTGTCAATGTATCATTGTTCTAGATTTCCAAGAGTCAGTATATTATTACTCTTGGATTCCAGGTGTGAGTTTGTCAGTGCTTTAGAATCATAATTATCAGTGTTTTTTTACTATGGGACCCCTATTGTCAGCTTTCTTTTGGACCCAAAGTCGCATTGTGCCATTGACCTGGAAAGTGTCAGTGTGTGAGACCAAATTGTCCTGGCATCTAAAGTTTTAAA